>NW_028300998.1:4022777-4342222 GCF_049000335.1 Polistes dominula | reverse complement strand
AGTATGACTTTTTTTAAGTAATCCGCCAATTTTAGAGCAGCTGGGTGAATGTAACGACTATGATATGAAATATTACCGGTTGGTACGATCTTAGCAAATATTCCTTTACTCTAAAAAAAAAAAAAACTTTATTATAACGATTTGTTTATTGAAAAATCATCTAAACTTTACCTGTAATTCCTTGATAAAAGCTTTTATAGATTCGATAGGTCCACTTATAGTAGAACTTTGCGGCCCGTTGTGGCAAGCAACATCAATGTCTTTGGGAAGAAAATGTTTAATTTCTTGGTAACCAATACCAACTGCAGCCATCGCTCCAATTATCATTTCAGTTTCTACAGAAGCCAGACCTCGAAAGAGAGCGGTTAAAATCGTTTCTTCCCGCGTGCAACAACCATCAGCGTATGAACAACCCAGCTCACCAGCAGAGTGTCCGATTATGTAATTTGGTTTTACTCCAACTGCGTATAAAACATCCACCAGACCGATCTACATACCAATTGTACAAAATTTATTCGGAAAAGAGAAAGAATAAAAACTGTAAGCGGGAAGATATTAGACATTTAATTACTTGTATAGCTGCTATTCCTAGAAAACTGTTTACAATATTGTCGTATATAGTTGGATCATTGTCACATATAATATGCACAATATCATAACCTCGAGGTTTTAATACCTTGTCACATATTTTTATTGCTTCAGCAAAGATTGGTATTTTCATTAGAGATTGACCTAAAAAACAATTGTATATAGAATTTATTCCATGAAACATCTCATTGATTATTTATTTTTAATATTTTAAATACCCATTCCAGTCCATTGACAGCCCATTCCCGTAAAAACAAACCATAATTCCTTAGATGTTTCGTTAACAGGTACAATTTCTTCCAAAATTGTTTTTGATTCCGTCTCTTCTGTTGATGACAATAGTATGTATCCACGAAATAGAGAGTGATTTAATGGTTTTATCATAGCATCGTTGATTAACTGCAGTAATTCCTCGTTGGAATTGTTTGTTTTTAACTAAATATAAAATATTTATGTGTGAATAATATTTAAATTATAAATCGTATAGTGATTAATATGCATTTTTAACAATTAATTAACGACATAGCCACGTTGGATTTCTAATTTGCGTCACATCGAAAATCGTATAGTATTGACTTTAGAAGACAGTAATAGAATATGATCTTTTTGATAATATCGAATATGTATGAAAAATCGTTCGTAGGGAAATGATTCGAACCCGCAAAGAGAAAATAAAAGAACACAATGTACATTTACACAACTATACTTACAGAATTAAAGATCAATGTTAACATCTCCTTATTTCGTGCAGAGGATGTCAAAAGTCGAGGGAAATCTTGCGTTGATAGCTTTCCTTTTTTTTATTTTTCGAATGACGTTTTAAGATAATGTGGGAAAAGAGACCGTTGAAAGAGGCAGTATTGACGGCTGCGTAACCTTCTGTCCAATGTGTCGGTTTTGTAACAACTTTAACGCGTCCATCTTGAAGACATTTAGCATCTTCCGGAGGTTCATCATAATGAAGATTCGGAGGAATAATGTCTTTCTCCATAGCCAAAATTACCTAAAAATTCGACGTTAACTTTATGCGTAATTACTAATCGATGAAATATTGAATAATTGAAATATTTTGAGAAAAGATTTACCTTTATAATTGAATTTATTGTATTACCAGAACTTGTATGACCAATGTTTGATTTTACTGATCCAATTAGAAGGGGATTAGAAGGGCTTCGATCCTGTCCGTAAACAAGATCGATCGCTTTTAATTCTTCGCGATCTATTTTCTTCACTGCTATACCATCGGCCTCAATATAAGTAATATCACTTGGTCTTAAGTTACAGTCTTTCAAAGTCTTTTTCATTATTTGCGCTTGGAACTGTGCAGAATTGAGAATCATAGTGTGGTCATCTATACTTCCGCCATATTCCACATTTATAGCACTAATCTCTGCGTAAATACGCCTTGCATTTTTGGCTTTTTGTAAAAAGAGCACACCTATTGATTCGCTGCGTGAGAATCCCGAAGCCTTTGCATCAAACGATCTGTTTATTCCGTCTGATGATGCTAATCCTAAAAATTGATTTATCTCAAATTATTTTTAGTTCCTAATAGATGTTATCTCATTTAGTATATTTTATTTATTTATAAATATTTATTACATTATTTACCTAATTCTTTAAGATGATAAGAAAAATTCGGATATAAATTAAGAATTCCAGCATCAACGATTGCTGCTTCGCATTCACCAGATTTTATAACTTCGAATGCTTTTTGCAAGGCTGTTGCACTTCCAACGCATTCTGATTGGACGGTACAACTTGGACCTATTAAATCCAAAGTAAAGGATATTCGATTTGCTGTCATTGTTCGAGCGGATCCCACAATTCCAAGACCATATGGCTACGCCGATTATAACGATGAACATTAATTTCCAATTGTTATTATCTAACCCTTTGACTGCTAACTACTCTAAGTTGAAGCGCTTAATGCGAGCGGCGTGCGGCCAGCAGTAGCAATCGCTGGGGACTAAATACTTTTTTTCTTTTTTTTGTATTTACATACAAGAGTATTTAATTTATTACGTACAAGTAAACAGCCAAAACTTCGCCGAGCGCGCATTTGCGTCCATAGTCGATATCGATGGCTTGCGTCGGACGCATATATGCGCCCATAGCAGTCAAAGGGCTAATTGGTAATATAAGTTTAATTTACTAACCTCGTATTTTTCATAAAAAATTCCTTTGTCTGATTCTTGATAAGACAATGATGCAAAGACTGCAATTTTGGTATTATGTAATTCTGCAGGATTCAATCCGGCATCAATGATAGCTTCAAAAATTGCCGTTGTCAACAATCTCGTTACTGGATCCGTCGTAGCTGCAACTCTCGAACTAATGCCAAAAAAAATGTTATCCAACTTTGTGATGTCTTTCATTGTTCCCATACGGTAAGGTATTTCTTTGTATTCTAGGAAAATTCATTTGACAATTTACAGTTTGTAACATTTTTTTAAGTACAATTAAATTTACAAATTGTAATATATATATATATATATTCTTACTATTGGGCCATCTCCTATGATTTTCCGATACACAATCGACACCATTAATAAGATTTTCCATGAGTTCATCGACATTATTGCTATTAGGAAATTTTCCAGAGATACCAGAAATCACAATTACATCGTCACTCAAATTTTCTACAACCATATTAATTAATGGAATTACTTTGACACTAGAAAAATAGAACAGCAGAAGTACAAGTAAGTTCAGTCAACGAAATCGTATTAAAAAATTTATTCATCAAGTGCTGTTTTATATCTTCGCACCGATTAAAAAAAAAATCGAATATTTTACTATTTGTGAGTATAATATGTTCTAACCTTCTGAAATTGTCGTAAACTCATCGTTACGAAATGCATGTTTTTATGTATACAAAATAACCAAGCCGGTTAAACGTATTAATAAAGTTCAAATGTATGACGTAGGTATTTAAAAGTGACTAGACAATTTATTGACTAGCTAATAGTTTAAAAAAACTTAAAATTCAGTTTCCTGTAAACAAGTTAAATTTTATTATTATACCTATAATGCTTAAACAAATATTCGCTATTTTATAATTTTTGCGTTAGGATATAGAAAAATTTAATATATTGAGCTCCTAAAAGTATTTATATACTACGAAATGTTTAAATTGAGGTTGAAATGATTAAAGTGTATAACTAAAGAAAGGATGATTTTAAATCATCTAGACTACAAATATATCTTTTATTTATAGCGTTAAAAATCGTAAAAAAAATTCCGTTAATTTATGAATTTAAAATAAGCTTTTTTTTATAGTTCATCTTAATAAAATCATGTTTTTTTCTTTTCAAAATATTATTATTAGGTTGATGTAAAAATAATGGCTAAGAGCTACTTTAAAACGATATAACTCGTAACATATAAAGCTTTACAAATCGAAATAAAAATCATTTGCATCAATACATTGTTGCTAACGAGAAAGTTCAAAATGATAAATTTTTTGATTTTCTGAAGCTTTTCAACAACTTCTCGTGTGGTTTTATATGGATCGCCTTCGATGAACACCTTCGATTGGTCGTTATTAACTTCTGATAGTCTACCGTGACTCACTTCATCTTCGAAATTAATACTACCAAGGCGGAATTTTTCGAACTATCGGCGCATGTACGTTTAGAAACGTGTCATCACCCCGTTAACATTTCAAGTGGTTTTCGTACTTTTATATTCAAGTTTGAATTTTCGTAATAAAATTATTCGAATTTCCTATTTCGACAGCGTTTGTATAAACGATCTAAAAGCACATGCAAAATAATGATAGAAAAAAGATAATAGCATTAATTAATAGAGGAAAAAACACGCTTTAAAATAATATATAACAATTGAAGATTTTATTTAAATATTAATACACAAAACATAGACAATATGAAAACGGCCATTATTTTCGCATCAATCTTATATTATAAGGTATGGAAGAATTAATTTTTTTGGCTTTATTTTATCAACCATTACATACGCTAAATAAAGGATTGAATTTTAAATAAATAAAAATAATGCTTAATCAAAAAATCAGTAATTATTAATAATTACTCATTCAGACTTTACAATTGGGTTAATAATGCTTTAATTGACAGTAGAAGATTAAATGTTTCTCAAGAAGTTCACAGAGTTTTCTAGATTCTTGGTCAATAATATGATCATCTTTTCTCCACATTCATATAATTTCTTTAAATAAAAGATTTCTTTCTCCTTTGATGCTATTTTAGCATTCTTGGAACAGTCCTTGATAACAAGATGGATAGATTTGATCTGTTTGAGCGGTTATTATCTTCATCTTCCATTTTTATAACAGTTAATAGAAATGATTCTCTACTAATATTAGTAATGATATGTCTTATATCTTTAAATAAATAATACTCGATAATCATCAAAGTAAAATTTTCATCAAGTATTTTCTCAAAATGTTTTTTATCAATGCATTTTAATTCAAAATCAGTCTGATGTGTTTAGAGTACGAGAGGATCTGTCTCAGGTTTAAAATTTTAAACTTTCTTAGTATATTCTATGGAACTAAATAAAAAAAAGTGGTATGTAAACATAAGTCATATAAAGTTTTATTAATAAGTTATAATACAAATATGGAATAAAAAACAAAGTAGAAATAATCGCAAGCAAATAACTTGTTTATTATAAGCATTTGCTAGGATAGATTTATGTATTTATTCGTATAATTATATTACATCGTAACTTCCAGGATTAACTAATACTCATTGTCACTTTTAAATTATTTATCGTTCTTGGCAATAAACGAATGATATTGCTATTTTGTCGTTATCATTGTCTAATGAAGTCAAATGAGTAAATTATTCTGCATTACCTAATACACCTTAGAGGACAATAGTCATTCAACTTATTGTAAGTTTTCACTGTATTTGCTTAATGTCTTGGATACCATCTACCTAAAAATTTGAGCAAAACTAAAAAGTTCTTGGACGCACAACGATCGAAAATTCATTCGAAAACAGTTTAGAAATACTGCGCGTATAGTAAAGTCCAAGTTTATAATAGTGTAACTGAGAAAATAGTATAAAGTCTATTACCAGGGTCGCGAAAATATTTATTTGGATAAGGAGCATCGCCAAATTGAAAAGTTTGAGTAGCTCTTCTTTAAATGACCCTTTTAACATCGTTAATTTTTTATAAAGTATGATGAATACTTTTTGATTTTTTTATATGAAGCTTAACTTAGCATATATTTTTTTTTTAATTAACACTTCGAATTCTATTTAATTTATTCTCAATAAGATGTTTTTTAACTTTGTGTTGAAAAATTGTTTATTTTATAAATGATTAATTGTAAAGAGAATTATTTAAATCAGTTGCATTTCAAATTTTCTAAAAACACTATTTAAAATTTAGCGCTAATCGATCTTAGTACAATGCTGCCATCAAGCGGCAGAGTTTGGCAGTCAGAATCTCCATATATGTATACTACACAAATCAATTCAGTGATCTCATTCGTACGATAATTATCGTACGCGTCACATAATTTCAAGTCTTGTACGATCCAAAATTCAGCCTGTACGATAATTTACGATTTTATGGTTTACGGTTTAATTATCACTGTCCAATTTGGAATTTCGAAAACTTGATGACCAGTTTTTTTTTTTACTCATCAAATTTTGCAAACGGGTCAGTTAGAACGGTAAAGGGGTTCAACTTGCGATTTGGATTCGATATCTCGAGAAGCTTGAAGAAGAAAGAACCACCACTGTACGATCTCTGTACGATCTGGTCTTTCTCCCTGCCGTACGCCGTATTTACGATAGCTTTTTTGAATTTGACGACTAAAAAAAAAAAGGTCATCAACAAATTGAAAAATGTGGAAATTGAAAATTTAACAAGTTCAAAATTTTTCCTGTGCGTACGATAATTTTCCGGTGTGTACGATAATTTTACGCCCCTGTGTCGCAGTGCAGCCAGATCGTGGGTAAATCGTACCCTCTCCCTGTGCCACTGTGGGATTGCACACAATGAAAGTTACCCATGTCCGTGTGTTCGGGATGTCGAAAGAAGTCGAGTGTAACCGAAGTTGGAACACGTGGAGTGGCACACTATGAAAGCCCGCCAACTTCGGTTACACTCGACTTCTTTCGACATCCCAAACACACGGACATGGGTAACTTTCATTGTGTGCAATCCCACAGTGGCACAAGGAGAGGGTACGATTTACCCACGATCTGGCAGCACAGCTGTGTCGATCAGACAAACTAAAGTCTCTAGGATCACTGCAAATCATATTATGTGAGCCTTAGTTTTTGATAATTGAGAATCATGAAATATTTTTATGTATTAAGTTGATTCCAATTCTTATTGGTATTGAGTAAATATTGTTATTTTTATTCAAATATACTTGTATACTATGTCAATTGTAGTTCTTAATCTTTTATTTTTATGTGTATTTACATTTATTGCATATTATATTTACTACATATTAATATCTTATGTTATTAACCATTAATACCTATCTTAAATTAATATTAATTTTATGTATTAGTCTTATAATTAGTACCTTTGGGTTATTTCTTTGTTTCAGATAACTTCTAAGGTTTGTTCTCAAATTGATTTAATCAATGTTTTTTGTATGGATATTGAATGAAATATTTTTTGTATCTATTATAAGAAAAGAAGTATATTGATCTTATGTAGGATCATTGTACAAGAAATTTAAAAATTAATATTTATATCAAATAACGTCTATACAAATTATACAAAAGAGAATTAAGTGGATTAGAATCATCGTTCCTTATTGAATATATTTTTATAAAAAAAAAAAAAAAAATGGAAGAAATAAATCCTAAAGTATTAGCGTATAAAGAACAAACAGAGAGCACAATAAATTATTGTCAGAACAGTCGTATGGAATTATCTGGTATGAACTCCGTATCGATGAACAATTATAATGAAGAATCAGCAAATTTAAAAAGTATGCTTCATATACAGGATTCATGTAATTTAAAAAAAGAATTTTTACCAAAAAAATTAACTAATCTAATTAAATTAGATTTGACTAACTGTTATTTAACAGATCTTCCAAAATATTTATGTCTATTAAAAAATTTACAACATCTTGTACTCAATAATAATCAACTTTCATGCTTACCAAATGTAGTTGGAGATCTGAAAGAATTAATATCTTTAAAAGTACATAATAACAACTTAAAAGAAGTGCCTGAAAATATTAGTTATTTATTAAATCTTGAAGATTTGGATTTAAGTTTCAACAAATTAACAGACATTCCATGCACATACAAAATGTTGAATAGATTAAAATATCTTTCTCTAGCAAATAATAATTTGATATGTATTCCTGATTGCATTAAAATGGGAATGTCCAGTTTGGAAATGTTAGTTTTATCACAGAATAATCATATCATGTTGAATATTTCATTGCGCAGTAAAAATATTAAAAGATTTTATGCAACAAACAATGGTATTTGTTCGTCGTTTCCCAAATGGATATTTAATAATATATATAATCAATTAGAAGAAGTATTTTTAGATCATACGGTATTTGAAAACTTTCATTTTTCAAGAAATAACGTATCAATTTCAAATATTAAAAAATTGTCAATGATAGAATGTAAATTATCTGAAAAAATTTTGAAAGAAATTTTTCAAAGGCTAAAGTCACCTGAAAGTTTGAACTTTGGAAATAGTGTATTAACAGTAAACAGAAATCTTTTTTGTTTATTACCAATTCAAGATATAAAAACCAAATCTAGTCTGAAGGATATAAATATTTGTAAAACAAATATTGCGATGATACCAAAACGCATAAATGAGTTTCTGGCTTTAGTAACAATTGATATTAGTTATAATTATATCACTTGGTTACCTGATGAAATATGTGATTTGCACAATTTACAAAATTTGATAATTAATGATAATTTATTAGTTAGTTTGCCTGATTCTATTGGTCAATTGGCTTCTCTTAAAACATTAAAGGCTAGTAATAATGCATTAACTAGTTTACCAAGTTCTATAATGCATTTAAATAATTTACAATTTTTGGACCTTTATAATAATGAATTGTTTAAAGAAACATATGTTAATATTAATATGACTACTTTACAAGGAATAGATCTCGAACAAAACTATTTTTTGACTAATGATTTACCGGTAAGATAATTCAGAAGTATTTTTATTTAGAAAATTCAAAATAACAAATAATGATTTAAAAAAAAATCTAATTTTTTATATTAATAAATTAAATTTTAAGATAACATATAATTATGAACATTTAAGAGCTGCATTATTAGAATATTGGAATGAAAAATTTAGAGTAGTTGGTTTAAAGAAAGAGCCCGTGTATGATGACGAATTTGTTGACTCATTACGCACACTTGATACGAGTGATGATAAGTATATATCAGTTTCGTTTTTTACTGAATATTATTTAATGGTTTTATTAAATAATGGAAATCTTTGGTTAATCTTTAGATTATCAGAAGAACAGACTTCTTTTGAATGGTTTAAAGAAAATTGGGATGAATCAAGTGATTCAGCAGAAGAATTCGATCCAAATGGTAATTTGATATATTTTTTAATATACTTTTATCTCATTACTGTACTATAAAAAGTATGTTACATAATGTATTATTTTAGCAGAATGTTGGAAACCAAAATTAATTCGATGTTCTCCGCTCGTTGCTTGTAAAAGAAAAAATTTAAGGGAATATTTTTGTCCAGCAGATTTACACGCAAAGCCAATTTTAGAGTATGTTCAACAGATGATAGATAGTGGTATTTTATCTTCGAACACTGAATTTGAAACTGGTCAATTTGACGATGCTTGAGACAAAAACAAAATTGTGCTATGTCATTGCCATTGACTATAATAAATGATAATTGTATTATATATAAATATTTAAACATTGATAAAATACTAAATATTTATGTTCTATTTCTGTACACTTATTTAAATGCATGTATTACTTTACATGAAAACTGCGATAAATGAAATACGAAAAGTATGAAAAGTGGTAAATAAATACCATATAAATGTTATTAAAATGTAAATAAACATCAATATCTTAGGTATATATTTTTTTATTCCTATCATTGTGTGCGAGAAAAATTGATACTGAAAGATATAATAAAGTCAACGAAGATTATGTTTTTCAAAGGATTTTCTTATTTTCATACATTAAAGAAATATAATACTATATACTTATGAATGCATATATAATTTATTTAAAATGCTAATAATCTTTCCTTTGAAATTTATTCGATATTTGAAATATATTAAATGCCACCACGTTTAGTTATCTGTGTCATGCAATAATTCAACATTTACAATTCATTATCCATTTTCTAAAAAGTGCCTTTTGATTTTTGCTTGCGCGTTTAACTTTTAAACATTATATTTTGAACATATTGTTATTTGTAATCAGCCGTACATTTGCAACAATCGCAAATTGGATAATTCTTATAATCACGCACTGTACTCGAACGAATTTTTTTTCGATCCAACTGGAAATAAAATGAAAAAATATTAAATAAATAAAAAATTTAATGTAACAAATGAACATACGGGAGCTATGCAATCATATTAAAAATTTAATTTCGTTTACTTTTCCTTCGTCGAAATCTTTCATTTTTACTGATTTTCTTTTACTTTTATGTTTTTTCCTTTTTTCCTTAGCTTTCGAATTTTTCTTAATACTTGAATCAAAATAATTCCTGTCTTTCAATTTTTCTTTCTTTTTTTTCTTTAAAAGTATTCGAGATTTGTCTTGATCATTTCTCTGACCTCTGTGATATTTCGGAGAATAATGATCTAATGATCCACTTTCAATATCCACATCCGAGCAATTGCATGTACAAACATTTGATCTTCCTTTTTCTTCAAGATGACTGAATTAAACAAAAAAAATTTACAAATATATCATATCTTCATTTTCACTTCATACCTGACATCATTGTGTGTGTTAAGAATTTAAATTATTTTAATAATTACATCGATCTTCCATTCATCAATTTTGCACGTTTCCATTTCCGAGTTATGCAAAGTAATATAATGCATGTAACAACGAAAAAAAAACCAAGAAGAAGCAAAAGATTCAACCATCGCATATTTGTTGAACTTCCGTTCGTATCAATTACTTGCTTATTTTCATTCATTTCATTGGCCTGTTTTTCTTGACTATGAGATAATATATGTATGAAAAAATAATTAAACGATAAGTGTGTGTAACTATGAACGATACAATTTAAATTAACATACGATGTGTTTTCTTCATCGATTGGAGACACGCTGTGTTGATTTTCAGGAACTTCATTCGTGCAATTCTCTTCCATTTTTCCATTCTTTTCTTTCTCCTTACCAACATCCTTATGTGAATTTCGTTTTGAAATTAAATGAGGTTGTCCTTTGACGATAGCATTGAAAGATTTGATATTTCTACTTTTTGTTATATATTTTGCTAGATCAGGCCTTCCTAACATTCTCAAAGTTAGATCCATCGTCTCTCGAATATTAGAGTTTTCTTCTACTTTTTTTTTGTAACATACATACATTATTAACTGCTATTTTTTTTTAACAACAGTATGAATTTTCAAAATATGATTTTTTAAGCACTGGTATATTTTAATAAATGAAATAATTGACATACGGTTACTGAAAGAAAAGACCTCAATGTTATATGAACTCTGTTTTACCATATTAGCACCTAGGTAATTATGGTTCCAATTTTCAAGTCCGATTAAACAATCCTGATTAGTGATTCCATCGTTGTAAGAATATTCTCGTACGATCCTTGTTGTCTGTATATTAGGAATGTATTTCATCGAAGATCTCATTATTTTTATTAATTGAAGACATTCCAAAGGATTTAGTCTCAACGATAAATATTCAAGTTCCTTTTGATTGAAATTTTCCTCCTCCACCATTGCATTGAATAAACCATATTTCTAATAAAATATTATATGTATTATTAATAAATAATAATAAAAATAATAAAATATATATAGTTTTTTTTTCATTTATTTATTATAAATGCATTTTATTTTACTCAATTTTTGCATTTAATAATGTAAAAAATCATATAACCTATGTTATATTATAAAAATTAATTTAGAAAAAGGATGGAGACAAAAAATTATTTAATAGATGCCTAAGTATAAATAAAAAATCAATAAGTAACTTACTGTTATGAAAATAATTATTACAACATAAATGTTACGTACAAATCGCATTATTGAAAAATATTTAAAAAGGTCAAAATTTTTTTACCATCGAGCATTATCCCTTTATTATTACGAAAAAAAAAAAATAAATAAAAATTCGATAGGTAATATCTTCACATTTAATGAATATTTTGACATCCAATAATTTTGGAATTGCGAATGGTATCGATACGTAATTTAAATTTTTTCATTGGTAATGTTACTAATTAGTAAATATATATATATATACTATATGTATATACTCAAACACATCTGTGAGAATAAATTGTTAAAATATTCATATATTTAACGCTAAAAGGAAAGGTTAAGTTAGTAAATTAAAATAAATATTAAAAAAAAGAATTGTTACAGTATTTGACTAATTCAATTAAAATAAATAATTGAGAGTAAGTTAATATTATTTATAAATTATTCTATCACATTTGTTTGAAATAAAATAATCATATAAATTATCAATAATATTTTTTTAGATCCTTTAGATGGAGAAGATCGGCAAGATTTTGTTTCTTTATTCAAAATGAATGAATTAAAAAAGTACAAAAATTTGCAAGCAAAATTAAATAATTTATTACAATTAAACAGCACCGAAATCTTCTTTTCGTCAACATCCAGCAAAGCTATTAAAAAATCGTCGACTCGGTGTGTGTGAAATAAATTTATTTATAAAATGAAAAAATATTATAACGTAAAATCATAAAAGTATACTATATAATATACTCGGGATGGTTGTATATATTACTTATTAATTTCTTAATGGTATCACATGATTCTTGACATCAATCGATATAATTATATAAATAATTTTATTTTTATTTTAAATTAATAAGGATTCGGAATACTATATAATTGTCATAATATTACATTTTTACATATAGAGATTATTACGGCGAAAATATTACAACTAATCCAAAAAATAAGAGTAATAAAGATTTTAAAAGAGAAAACAGGATGGATTTAGATAAATTTGTTCCATTTTTAAATAAAACACAATTGCAAGAAGGTAAGGGTACATAAGTTTTTTTTTATATGGAAATTTGACAAATGAAAATTTGTTTTTTTTTAGGAATTTCTTCTTATAGAATGTCACTTCAAACTGTTGGTATTATCGTCATCGTAGTGATAATTCTAACTTGTTGTTGTACATTGTATTTAAGAAACAAGTTAATGGCTTTAGTGCATAGGCTAGTAGGAAAAAAGACAAAAGATAGGTAAAAGTAATAAAATAAAAATTTTTATTTAAATTTATCTAACAAATATATATTAAAATTTATGATATAAGAAAATATATATATCAAACAGATTGAATTTTACAAATATATATATATTTTATATTGGAATTTCATATTAACTAGAGGATTATTGCCAGTGGATCTTGAAAAAGGTAAAGGAGAATGGAAAAAAGGTTCAACGAGTCTAAAAAAGCTACAGAAAACAGAAACCAAGCCAATAATTGAAGATGAAACTTATTCTGCCCCGCAACATGTTATGACAACAACGTCCAGCGTACAAGCAAAACCATCATCAACTACATGTTGCAAATGTTTTAAAAAAAAAAAAAGAAAACTCGAAAGAAACACAAACGATAATAAAAATTAGCTGTTGATTTTACTATTTCAACAATTTATAAGGGAGAAAATTATTTAAAATCCTTATCAATTAATGTATAATTGTTAGATAATTACTAATAGTTGATGAAATTTATAAATTAATAATACAAGATAATAAAATAGTTAGAAATTTAATCAAAGAAAACTGGAATGTAACTATGCTTTCGTAAAAGTATAAACAATTCTTTTATAAATTCGTAAACACACGATTATAAATATTAATAATTAAAAATCTATTGAATATCAATAAGTTTTTTTGTAATTTTTTACAAAAGTTTTGTGGAACATTGATATTGACTTAATTTTTTATCACCTTGTACACATTTTTATATAAGAGACCAAACTGAGTGGCATTGATTTATAAACCTGACGATCTTTAAAACAAGATTCGCTTTCGATAAACATTCACTTTTTGTTAGTAATTTAAGGCATACATAATTATAATCAATCAATGAAAACCTCAATTTTTAATTTAATTGTGTACTTATTTGTATCTTTTGTATTACCATATGTTACTTTCTGCACGATTGATGTTAATTTGAATCAATTAGAATATATTGCTGCACGTTTAGATCCATTCGAATGTCGGCGTCTTATTGCTGCTCTTCATTATACGTCTTATGAATTGCCAATGAGTTTGGCGGCAGCAGGTAAAAAATATATTAACATTAATATGAAAGTATAATGATATCTTTAAAATTTTTATAAACGAATTCTTCGATAATTAAATGTTATCTTTTTACTAACGCAATGTTTGTATTTGTTTAAAAAAAAAAAATGTTGCACGTGTTGTACTAAATTACATTTATACAATTAATAACGAGCCAAGAATTTTTAATACAATAAAAATATAATTTAGATAAAAATGTAAAGCTAAGAAATATAAGGATAATTTAATGTTGTTAAAAACAATGTTATTATAGAAATATAGAATATAATGAAATAAAAGTAAAAATACAGACAAATTATTTCGACAGAACGTACAATAGATGAGGAAATTCCGTGTATAAGACATCTTATTCATTGGAATAGTTCACCAGCCGAAGGTCTTGGTCAAAGTCACGAAGCTTTGGTTCATCGACTCCGAGCATTGGGTCGTGATGATTTAGCTGATTGGCTAGGAAAATCTACATTTAAACAGCTCGGAATGGATATGGCCAGAATTATGGATCAACCATTTGATAAATTAGGCGAACAAGAAACTGAGGCGTCGTTAGTTATATTTGATATCAAAATAGACAATATTAAATAATTTATATTTCAGCTGTTGATTAAAAAAGTTGTTTAACCCCTTAAGGAACAATTTTTTTTTTTAAACCGGCAAACAAAATCATTTTTGGTTCAATAACGTATACTATACGTCGCTTAAAAACCATGTTGTTTATTTCTCAAGCTATAGTTCCAGAGTGCATGATGTCGCATAATATGTAGACAATTAGCCCTATTCAGTTTTTTATATTTTATTTATTTTTTTTTCTGTTTAAATCCGCTATCGATCTTAGTGAAAGAAAAAAATCCATTCAGAGATTAAGAATAATATAATATAATATAATATAATAAACATAATAACTATGGGGGGGGGGGGGCAATAAAATCCCAAACAAACTCGAAAATTTTCAAAAAATCGATTTTTTGTTTTTAGCTTAAAGTGTACTTTAGATGTCTAAAAACAATATGCACTTGGTCTCGAAGCAAAAAAAAAAAAAATTTTTAAACATGTAAAAATCTTAGTTTTACCAGAGCGCTTCAAAGCGAAGCGAAGTGTGAGTGTGGGAATGGAACAGTATAGCACAGGTTAAGGGGTAAAATTTACATACATTTAAAAATTTATTAACAGTTTTCCTTTAACAATCAATCCAATTGAAATGTTAGAAGACGATGACTATTGGTCTCAATTAAATATTGTCTTATTGGCAATCATGCTAGGTTTAATGGGAACTCTATTAATATTAATAGGATATATTATTTTTTACATAATCAAAGTGCGTTCACGTAGAACAAAGTACAGGTAAATATGCAATATGTGATTAGTTTTATATATTTATTTAAAATTATTTCATTGTAAATATATTATGTAATCATTTAAATATATATGTATTTTTCTATAGAAAAATGAAGCAAGAGGGAGACAGCGAAAAATTATTTAAACCATTTGAAAAGGAAAAACAGAAAAACAACAAGGCAAAACAGATGCCACATAATATTGATAATTTATCTGATTAACGATATAATAATATATTAAAATAGCTTTAAACAGAAATAAGATTTTGTATAAATATAATACATACGTAGCAAATGTAACTGAAGCGTGAAATTTCAACGCGTATTATCGTTATACTAGCGGTCTCTGGCGAAATTATTTAGAACTTAATTCAAACTATTTTTTTTCGATACGAAAGATAATGAAAAGTATACAATTAAAAATTAGGTATGTATGTATATTTAAAAAAGTTTCTATCATGAAATAAAAGAAAAGAACATTTCTTCTAAAAATTATTTAATATGAATATTAACAATTTGAAAATTAAAAATAACAATTATATTAATTTAGTTTTTATATTGATTTCTTGTTACAAAGGTTATAGTTAATAAGAAGATTAAATATTTAGATAATTCTCTATAGAAAAGTATTTTCATGAATCTATAAGTATATAAGTTAAAATTTGCTAATTTACTTAGAATATATATATTTAAATGCGTAGATCGGGTATTATTTACGACAATATTTAATTATGTATTTAAATTATGGAGGGTAGAGGTAAGGAGTACCATCTCTGTATATGAAAATTGTCCGTCGAAATGTATGCAATAAGGTGGCGCCACAAGTCGCAGAGTGTCAATTTTAAAGGAAGCGCCAAATATTATTAGAGTAGGATTAAGAAATAAACAAGGAACACAAATTTTACCCATAACTGTTTTGTTATTGACATACTTTTTCATAAAATTAAATGATAAGAAATCAATAAACGTACTATTCACAGTTCACGAAATAAAATTACTCTAGCTACACGTTTTCTCATAATAATTCTTTAAGGTTATATTTACTACATTATTACATAACTCGGCATACTTCAATTTGTTTACAATTGCTACATTCATACCACACTTCTATTTTCATCAGCGCCATTCTGGAAGGTTTTTGAACTGTTATTTATAGAAAACGCTGGACACTTTTTCACATTTTCTCCCATAAAAGATGTTACACCTTACCTCTACCCACCATAATTTAAATATATGTATATGCGTACTGATTATATCGATTGGGTCGTGATGCATATTAAATCGATACTCGAAGTATCGTATAATGAAAAAATAATCGACTAATCGAACAAGTGGAAGAATCGATATAGAAAGTAAATCGATGTAATTAGCGGCCGTTTCTATATCAATTTTACACCGACGTGTTTGGTTTACCATCATATTTTGTGATGTTTTGTATAAATATAAACAGAAGAATTAACTAAGAAAAATATATTACTCAAAGAGCCAAAATATAGGCCTAGTCAAGATAAATTAGCAATTTCATGATGCTTCATACTTATCTTAGCAGCTCTATGATTGACAATTCTTTTGCGTAATACATGATACCAAGAAAACGTGCATTTTATTATTGGTTATAATAGTAATAATAACACCATGATAACTAAATTAAATGTAAATTCAATAATAAGAAATCATTATTAATCAATTGAATTTAAGTGATATTTTATGAAATATGTATATTGCACACTATACTGATACATTAGTTTCTGTAATAGGCTGAGTCTTAATTAAGGTAAGCACTAATGTGTTTATTAACATTTTGATTAAACAATATGTTCTGCCATTGGGGTTAAATCCGAGTCAATCACAGAAAAGGATGCGTCATTGAGAAAACTACAATATGTATATGTTATCTAAATAAGGACTAAAAATAATACATAATGTAAAAAAAGATTTGGCAAATGACAGATAACAAAGAAGTATCTATATATTCCAACTGTGTTCGCTTATAAGTCATGAAGGCTACCTTTGTAAAACCTTCAAAATAATATCTACTAATTTATGGTTTTGGATAATATGATTTGCCTTAAAGTTACGTTTCAATCATCTTTTTAAAAAAACAAAACTTAATATAAAAAATATTATCTCAACGCTAATGTATAATATCATCTTAGACACAAGCTACGATGGCTGACAACACAGAAAGTGAACAGTATCCACTTCACAAATGTATCTTTCAAGGGGACATTAAAACTTTGAGTTCATTAATCAGAACCCACAATCTCAGCCAAAAAGATAAACAAGGTTAGTTTCAATAATTTCATTACTATTTTGAATCTGAAAGTTTACGCATTCTGTATATATGCATATAAAATAGTATTTAATGATCTAAATTTGAGTACATGTACGTGTAAGTATAAGTAAGTTTTAAATAAAGTATATTATATCTTTTAGGAAATACACCTCTACACTTAGCTGTGATGTTAGGAAGAAAAGGTAATGCGATGAGAAATTTGTCATTAATATCGGCTATATCAAATAGATGAATATAAGACTACTTTTCAAGTAGAATGCACAAAGAATAAATGATGTTACAGAATGTGTTCTGTTATTACTCGCCCATGGTGCACCTGTCAAGGTTAAAAATTTAGCCGGATGGAGTCCGTTAGCAGAAGCTATTAGTTATGGAGACAGGCAAACTAGTGAGTTTTTTAAATATAAACCTTTTTTATATTCAATATTATTAATATCAAACTAAGTAATAGTACTTTCTTACAGTATCATCTTTAGTAAGAAAATTAAAACAACAAGCAAGAGAACAAATGGAGGAAAGAAGGCCAAGCTTAATTGCTGCTTTACATAAAATGGGTGATTTTTATATGGAGTTAAAGTGGGACTTTCAAAGTTGGGGTATAACAACAACATATTCTTTACATGTTATGTTACTGCAAATAATTCAATATTTTCAATATTATTCAAGAGCTGTTATTAAATCTATAATAATAAATGAATTCTCTCTTTCAGTGCCTCTACTATCAAGAGTATTACCATCAGATATATGTAGGATATATAAAAGTGGAGCGTCAATTAGAATGGATACTACTCTTGTAGACTTTAATGATATGAGATGGGAAAGAGGTGACATATCGTTTATTTTTAATGGAGATAAAAAACCTGGTAAATCTTTGACTATCCTTGACAATAAGGCTAAACTTTATCAGCGTTTGAGATATGAGGTATGTTTTAATTTTATTTTAATACATTTATATAATTTTTTAAAAATCTATGTCAATATTATTATTTTTAGGAGACAGAGATTGAAATTGAAAATGAAGTTGACATCCTTATGTCTAGTGATATAATGGCTACTCAAATGTCGACTAAAGGTATAACTTTTACAAGAGCTCAAACTGGATGGATTTTTAGAGAAGATAAAAGGGTATTTAAGAGTAATAATAATAAACGATCGTTTTAATTAAAAACATGGAAATATAAGTCGCATGTAAATAATAACGAAATACTTTTTCTAGGAAATGGTAGGACCTTTTACAGCTGATTTTTATCAAATTAATGGTATGGTATTAGAAAGTAGAAAGAGGCGAGAACATTTGAGCGAAGAAGACTTGCAAAAGAACAAAGCTATTATGGAATCCCTTACTAAAGGAAATTCACAAGGGTTTGCAAACGACGAAGTAAATAATTTAGATTTTATTCTCTTGTCATGATATAAAATAAATAATGTTCTTAATGTTCTAAAATTATTTTAGCCTCCTATGAGAAGAGCATCGTTAAATCCACCTCCAGAGTCAAATATTACGTGGGAAGAATATATACTTGCACCTCCTGGACAATGTCCTCTTTTAGGAAGGAATATGGTTTATAAAGAAAGTAGTAAGCCCTTCAAAGCAACTGTCGCTATGAGTCCAGATTTTCCACTGACTGTAGACATGCTACTGAATGTTCTGGAAGTTGTAGCACCATTTAAACATTTTAACAAATTAAGACAATTTGTTCTAATGAAATTGCCTCCTGGTTTTCCTGTGAAAATCGATATACCTATTTTACCTACTGTTACGGCTAAAATAACGTTTCAAGAGTTTTCCTTTCGTGACGACGTTGATCCAGAGTTATTCCAAGTACCATCGGATTATTTCAAAGATCCTATGAGGTAAGAACCTGTTATAAATACTATAGTCAAGATATATAAAAGCGATGACGATATAAACCGTCTTTAAAGCAATGAATCGGACTGAGGCTTCGACCTAAAGCGATTTTATACTGAAGCGGATGTCTCTAGGAGTAATATTACCAGAAATGGGTTTTCGATAATCTTCATTTCCAAAAGACATAAACGTGTACAAACCTTCGCACACAAGATCATCTATAAAAGAGTATTAAAATACAAACATAAGTTTGCCAATTGTTACCTATACTATCCAACTGTCATAAATTGAATCTATATTTCTGTTTAAGAACATACAATTTTATTCTGTAGATTTATATGTTCGTCAGAAATGATTTTTAGAGATAGCAAGTAAGCGAGTGAAAGTTAAAGAAAGAAAGGAAAGAGAGAAAGGAAAGAAAGAAAGGAAATAAAGAAAGAAAGAGAGAAAGAGAGAAAGAGTGTATGCGAGAGAGAAAGAGAGAGAGAGAGAGAGCGTATGAGAGAAAGAGAAATTGATTGATTAACTTATCTTCATTCATATTCATATATGTTACAATTGCATTCTTAAAAATTGCATATATAAAATGACACATTCGTTATTTATATATAAGTTATTTTGGCTCATAAGCCGATCTTATGAAAATAGTTTAAAATAATGCCGAAGATAATGATAGAATATGTAATATCACTGAAATCTTTTATCATCTTGACTTAATATTTAAGATATGCTAAACATCCAATATAGAAAGCACTTAATCTATTTAAAGTTTAAGTAAAACTTAAGGCTTACTTCTCATCAATAATTTGTATTCAAATACAAATTGAGAATTAAATATTTTCATAAATAAATATCGAACGTCTTATTCACATCCTTCTGTTCTAAACGACCGTAATATTAATTCCACGTAGATCAAAACCTTAAGTATAACTTAAATTTTAAGTAGACTACCAGAAACATATGTGCCTAAACTTTGGTCAATAAAAAAATTAAAAAAGAAAAAAAGAAATAAAAATAAAAGAAGTAAAAAAATAACAAAATAAAAATAAAAATAAAAAGAGAAGAACCGTCCATCGTATAAGTGGCTAAATATATTTATTAAATTTATTCGAGAGATAATCATTAAAAAAAATATATATATATATATATATATATAATATATACATAATACATATAGAAATATACAATTGCTCGTTTGTATCTTTAATGTAAAGTTTTGTTTATTTGGTGTTGTTTTTTTTTTCCTTTTTTTTGTCCTTCATACTCGAAAGAAACATTTCGTACGAATTTTGTGTGTCGTTTCCAGGTTTGACGTAAGATAAGTAAACTGAAATTTTTCACAAGGTCCTTTTCGAAGATATCCAAGAGTAACGTTGATATTTTGTTCAATGGGACCATATGCTTTTTTATGCATTCTAAACAAATACTGCAACCAGATGATATAACGTTTACTTTGAAGTCGGCCTTAACAAAAAATAATACAAATTTCTGAGCAAATATTTCGTATAATTATGCCTACAGAGAACAAAAAAAACTAATAAAAAAAATAACCAAAATAAAACTACATAAAAACAATAAAGTAAAATAAAATAAAATAAGATAAAATGAAAAAAAAAAAAAAACGGAAAGAGAGGAACTTTTTCCATGATTTCTAACATTCCGAATTGTACAGTAATTTGGTTGTGATATATAGATTTATAACTCGTTTACCTTAGCTATACTTACAAAAAATAAAACAACAAAAAATGGAACACACGTTATTGTATTAATAAACTATGTCGATCGAAGTGTAAAGGATGATTTTTGGTGGAAATGAACAAAAAAAAAAGAGAAAGAAAAAGAGAAAATAGAAAATAGAAAATAGAAACATCAAAAAAAAAAAAAAAGATCGAAAAAAATGACGGGGAAAAAATAGACAGAAAACAAAGACTAAATTAAAAAAATACCATGCGTGTTTCATCGTCAAAATGCTAATGATAAATAATTTTTGGTATTTTGAGAATCGTGTACGGAGAAACGTCTAAATAAAATAATGACATAGACGTACAGCAGCACGTAGAAAGGTTTTGGAAATATCTACCTACTATCATCAAATTTTTTTTCTATCAAATCCAAATGGCATATGAGAATCGGGCAAAATGAATTCAAACGGAGTTAATAGCCACAAATGGGCTATTACATATACTCTCGAATTTGATTAGTCCTTTCAAATCAAATAATCGGTATCATATCGATTTAGTCGCATTTCGAGTCATGACCAAACTCATTCATAACTTTTGATATATCGATATGCAATCATTAAATGATAGGCCGTCTGTACTACTGCGTATGTACCTCGATATGCAATAATTATGAATTTAATATTTCCTGGGGAATGATCAATCAAATAAACATTTTTTTGAAACTGATATCATAGTAGCTAATTCTTTTTTTATTCCATTTGTGTTAATACGACGATTTTATTTATCATTTTTGAAAGAGAATAATAATAAAAAACTAAAAAAAAAAAAAAATAAAAGAAACAAAATGTTGAAGTAGAAATTATTCGTTTGATCTGACTTGATATGAATCGTTCAGAAGCTAATGCGAGTTCTGAAAAGAAAAATTAAAAAAAAATTTATGTTTTGTTATATATTTGTTTAACAAATTTTTAGTTTCTTAATTTGATTAGAAAAGTATGCACATAAATTCTTTTTTCAAAGGGTAGACTATGCAATAAAGCAAGCTATATACAGGATCTACAAATAAAAACGTAAGTATTAATTGGAACAATGGGCAACATTTGAAAAAATGTATAATTTTCAACTTTTAGCGGCTGAAACAGATAGAAAAAAAAGCAACGAATAAATTCTTAAATAACTAAAAAGAATATTATGTATTCCATTAAAATTAACAAAAATCAGAAAATATCGAAAAATGAACTTAACCGCATTGGTTTTTGAGTGACTCATATATTTCGTAATTTATAAAATAAAATAAACACGTACAGAGTTCATCTTTAGCAAATTGAAGTTATGATTGTAAGGATTCATAAAACGTGATCGTTATCATCTTAAAAATATAAATAAAAATTAGATACAACTAAATATGTACTCACCTATCATATTTTAAAACGTAGAAGTACCAATTTGCAATGAAATGCTCGACATGAAGAAATAGTAATAAATTTTAACTCGAATCGTTTATCATAGCATAGCATCGAATATACAGAAGCAATTTTTTTCGTTCGTCTACCTTCTATTTTTTTATGGTTCTTTTTTTTTTTTTCTTTACGAGATTAATTTAAGAGAATTTAACGTTTGATGGAAGCCGTGCGGAAGCATAATATCGGCTACGGAATATTTGCCATTACTGAAGAAACGAGCGCAAGGGATCGGAAAAGGGAGATACTACATTTTCTGCAACCCTCCTTCAACCACCCTCTTGTAACCCTCGAAACACATCGCCATTGGTTCATTCTTAGTTTTATGTTCCCTCTACGAAATACAGCTTCTCCGGTAGAAGCCTTCCCAACAAGAACTTCCTTCTTATTGGCTTACATGCCATTCCCTTATTCTCCTTGTGCGATTTAATAAGCTGTTTTACGAGTTACCATCTAGCCGCTATCTTTCTTTCGATGTCTTCTACGTCCACGTTACGATATAATATTAGATAAAAAATGTTTTTTTATTGTTGGTTATTTGCTGAAGTAATATTAGAATGTAACATAAATAAATTTAGTTGTAAATATAATAATATTCTAATTCTAACTATTTAAAAAAAAAAACAACATTTTTTATTACGATCTATCTAATATACATTTTTATTCCAATTTATTAGACAACATTTCTTTTTTACTTTTGGTTATTATATAAAATAATATATTAAATTTAAGATGAATAGGAGTTTTAGAGAAAATCGTGCTTTGAAAATTCGAAATCTAAAGACTTATAATAATTATGAAAGAAACCATACACACACATAATTAATTTCTGTATTACCTACCTTATCTATCTCCTGTTTTATCTTTCTGTCTGGTTGATGATTGTTTGGAAATCGTTGTTTATAATATTCAGTTACTACTCTTGCACGATCATCACAGTCCGATTGTTAGAAACAAATTAAACGAAGGAGAAATAAGTTGTTCGGTTAAGGAAACAACTTGAAAATTACGGAAAATAATGAATACGAAAAAAATGTTATTTATTGATAAATAACTGGAGATATATTTCAGTATATTTACACGCGTTCTTTACAGAATTTTCTAAACACGATTTTTTTGAAAACAAGATTTCAAATAAACTAATTTCATTTTTGTTTATTTGAAATTATTTTAATGAATACACCCATATACAACAGATCATTAATTTCTTCTACTTGTTGAGATTTCTTTTCTGTAACATGTTCTTAAAAATTGATGAACAATTCAAACGTGTTTAATGGCAGATTGCTACCAAATCGCAAAAAGTATCGTTATCGAACATAGATTCGTCAATAAATGAGAAGTTTATTGGTGATTTAGTGGTTTTATTATGGTGATGACAAGTCAGCAGTATTTAAATGTTCCTTCCTTTCAAGATTGCCTATACAGAACATCGCCACTTTGTCGAAGGGCTTCTAAGTCTTAACGTTTCACATTTAGATCTTTTATATGCGTCCTTAAATCTAAAAAAAAGGCATGACGCATCGTTCATGCTTATTTTACCAACGATATTCCTAAATTATTGTCGCGTTACGTCTTATGACGTCAAGTTAGAAAAATGTATTCTTCATTTTCGTACATTCAACTTTAGTAGATTTTTACTTACTTTACTGAAATAATTTAAAGGTGAAGAAAAAATACACGAATCCAAAAATTCAATAATACGGTTAAAAAGTATATCCAAAAGTTGGTGGTGGATTGAAAAATGTTGAATTCAATTTTATAAAAGTTTAGAGACTATGCCAACAAATAAAAATTAGTTCGACTATGAAACAAAATTCTTTCTGTGTTAGGCTCAAAACTTTTTAATCTACCCACGTTTAATGTAACCTTTTTATTTTATATATATATATATTTTTTTTTTTTTTCATATCAAAGGAAAGTATAAATGTAACTAATTATTAGCAATGTTATTTTAGAAATAAGATTTGTATTTTATTATTAGATTATTAGATTAGAGATTAAAGATTTGTATTGCTATATAATATTAGATGAATATAATAAGAAAAGTAACTTCTAAAATGATTTAAAAAAATATCTCTTCTATCTTCTTACAATAAGATTTCATCTAAACATTTTATTTTTTTATTAAATACTATTTAATTAAAGAAATATTATAAATAAATCGTTATTGTATTCATCATTTATTCTTATAATAAGAAGCACAAAATTTTTAATAAAAACAAATGAAAAAATCTGAATAATAATAATCATAAAAAAAAAAAAAAAAAATAAAGAACTACAAAAGTATACTTCGTTACTCATCTTTTATCGCGTTAGCCATAGCCGAAGAATTTACGATACTTATGGCGCGAAGAGAGAATGTATGGGGCGAGGCGTATCAACCCCTGTAACACACGTCCCTTTCTCTCCCTCGAATACTTTAACGAAACGAACATTGTCGAGTACTTTAGGGTGTTGCCATAGATACGTAAGGCAACCATGTTGTTCGTGCGCATAGGGGATGTTACTTGAAGAGTGGATCGAATAATTCGAGGGAAGTTTACGCGGTGAAAAGGGATGCTCCAAAATGGCGTTACTTCCATATTCTTCATTGACATATAAATAATTCATAAAAAAAAAAAAAAATTTTGCAATATGATTCGTGTAATATTGCAAATTCGTGCAATTGTGGAATAATCAAAATCGAACTAACTATTGTGATTTTTATATCTTCGATTAGGCAGATATTATTTCTATTGTTCATTAGTTACAGTTAGCGGTGAAATTGTGCAAAGTGAGTGTATCACAATAAACAAATTATAATAATATTAATGTAGGTAATTAATCAGGATTGGTTGAAAAATACTTGAATCTCAAGAAAAAGTAAACTTTTATTTAATGTTATTATTATTATTTTTTTTTTTTAAATAAGAGTGAATTTGACCGATAAAAAGAATGTTTTGTATGTTAGATTCAAAATCTTTCAACCTATCAACGTGAAGACTGTTCGTACCTGTATAAATCTTTTAATATTTTAAATATAAAATCACGTAGATAGCACGATTACATCTCACGAACAATTTTCACGCACTTGTTATTCTTGATTTTTATTATACTTTGTGTTTTTCCCCAAAAATATAATATTTGTAACGAAAAATCTGTAAAATATATATCGAAGACTTGCGTTGGATAGCACGATTTGCTTTGGACTGTTCGTTTTACCATCGAAATCCGTATACATAGACGGGTTTTTTTTTTCAAAGAAGTTAAAAAAGTAATAAAACTAGATCGGTTTTGACCAACCAACTGAGCTCTTCGCACATAGATACACACACGTTTCCATTTAAAAGCTATCGGTCAGGTAATATCTCACAAAACGTGAGTTTTCGCGAAACGTTTTCGTCGGATAGATTTATAGCTTTATTGCACTTGTATTTTACGTGCATTCAATGCTCCTACATTTTTCTATCTATTTTAATACGACGACTACAAAAACGTATCTTTTAAACGACGAACAAGAATTTCGTTTTTTAAACTTCACGATTAACGTAATAAAATATTTTTTATATTTCAGACGTATATATATATATATATTTATATTTTTTGGAATAATATTTATTGCATGATCATAATTATATAATATTTTATCTTTGCATCTTCATACGAAATATTATTGTTTGTGTAGAATAACGTCATGTCGTTACGAATTACTGGACTAATCTAAAAAAAAAACAAAAAAACAAGACAATTATATATAGTATATGTTTTTTCTTCTAAATCGTTTTTATTAGTTGAATATTTTCTTAAGTTTTATCTTGATAAAAGAATTAAAGTTTTGAGAAAAGTGATTAATAGAGTTATTTGATAAAAATATTAAATAAAATTCTTACCAATTTCCATAGACATTTCGGTAGAAGTAACTACGTTCGTATCGTTTTGTCCACTCGAAGAACCAAACAAAATATTTCGCACCCAATTAAACAAATATTGATTTCCACTAGATATGGCTTGTGTAAAAAGCAACCATAAACTGCTTGGATCGAGGCTAAATCCGTTCGTGTTTTTGACTGTTTTTATCAAAGTTAAAATTCGAATGTTAATTTTTTTTCTTTAATAATAATAATAATGTATGTTATTATATTCATTAAATTGCATAAAAAAATTTTACTACGATTTTTTAACTTTTAAAAGAAATCAAAAATTCTATATAAAGTGTTGAAAGTTACATTAAATTACTTACTTAGCAAAGAAAAAAGCGACGCTACTAATAGAATTGAAACTGTGCTAAGCGAATTCATTTTTGTATTGTTTCTAGTAGCTTTACCCGCATGATCGTTCTTTATATGCATGAATTATCGAAAGAATTGTGTAATACATGTAAATATGGTGGTATCTTAAGTAGTCTTACGTTGTACTCGTTTGTATTAATCGTTCTCTTATTAGGTAATATAAAGTTATATGTGTTATTACTTTTTCGTATTGCATGTTCTATTTAGATTAAAAGAATTGTCAACTATTGTGAAATGTTAATGGTAATTATTTATTTTTCAACTTGAATCTCTACGATCTATTGAATTTTTATTTTTCTGTATTTATTTTTATTCAAAATAAAATTTTAACGAAACTCTACGAATAATTCGACTTAGTTTTTCTTTTTTTTTTTTTGTAGAATTTGTAAATATTTGAACTATATTTATAAATTTGTTTTATAAAGATATAAAACGATTATTTTAATACATATTTGTATTATTTTATGATTTATTTTATATTGATATTATATGCGGTATTTATTACGTATATAACAAATGGATATATTATTGTTTTTATTTAATGTAGACATAAAGTCCTGTGTGGTGGTTGTACCTAAAAACCACAAAAAAACTTACCTTCCAGGATGATATTCAACCAGGCTCGATATTTTCAGTTCATAAAACTTTACGACAAGAGTAATAATCTGCAACATAGTATTCGCCAAAGTCTGCAGCTTTTTATGAGTTTCTACAACGTGCACCATTGAAGATACAAAATCAAGAAGCAATCATTTTGTTTCTCAAATTCTTTGTCGATATAAGTAACGTAATTAAAAAATAAAAATAGAAAAGTTTATAAACAAATTTTAATCGTCCGTGTTGTAAATGATATGGTAGGGGGTATGAATTAATTAGAATTCATTTCTTTTGTATATTTCTATAAATATTATTAATTAAATAACAAATATTCTGTAGATGTATTTTTTGGGGAAATAGAATGATTAAGGAATATTAATAATTCATAAATTAATTGAATAATGTTCTACTATCTGTAATACCGACGAATATTTATCGACTGTACATTCAATAGAGTTCTATTTATCCGATCACGGACAAATACAAAATAATAGAAATAAAAATTTATTTATTATACATAAATCATTAAGAATTTTGTTTCTTCTTTCTTGTGCAATTCAATTAAATAATTAATTAGACTTGAATTTTATTATAATTACATTCGAAGTAAGAATATTTGCAAATAAATATTTTACCGATAAAGAAAACAACTGTATTACCAATAAAACGATTAAAGTAGAATTCTTCGTTATCGATTATATTTTTTACCGAGGGAAAGTAGTTCCAATTCGTGACACTAGAAAGACACAAAACAGTAACCCTGTTCAGAAATCGATTCTTGTCTCATGCAGGATACGAATGCAGCTGGATACTTTCCGTGTTAATAAATACAAGAAATATGATACTATCTAACATGGTATGCCTATTAAAATTTAACAAATTTCCATAGATTGTAGATAACATTTTTAATACGAGAATTGTGTTAAAAAAAAATAAGATAAGCTGACTTTTATTACGAAATATTTCTCTTATTTGAAGTTAAAATTTAGTAGATAGCAAATTTAATTTAAATGTTACAATCATTAATTTAAATTTAAAAGGTAATTAAAAAAAAAAAATCAATATCAAAAGAATTTGAATATTATCGTTATTGAATTTTTAATTTTCAAATTGACGAAAATGGTAAAAACGTAAAAGATTTTGTTGTAAATAATTTTCAATGAGACGAACCAAAGTCAACTTTCGTTTGATTCATCTTTTCTCTATAGAATCCTCGAATCTGAGTTTTTTTACGAAAGGGAAATAAAATTGGAGAAAAATAGAGATGAGAAGAAAAAGAAAAACAGAAGGAAGGAGGAAGAAAGTAAGAAAGAAAAAGTATTTTGTAGCATCTTGGAAGGTTTCTCTAAAAGTCACGATGAAGTCAAGAAAGTCGGTGGTTTGTTCTTTGAAAGGTGTACCGCTAATGTTTGCTCGAGCTTCCTGCTAATGAATTGAACAAACTGTCGGACGAGTTCGTAGCGACGGCCGTCGGAGCATTATGGCTAAAAAGAGTTCTTCTTCTTCTTTTTTTTCCTTCGAAGACACGATCTGAGATTAGTTCTTCGTAGGCAGGACGTGAAACTGCACTACGAAACGCGCCACGTGCTCTTATATTTTTCTCTCGCGATATTTTTCCATTTTTTTATGCAAATTGTCGGCTAATTATTTTTTTTTTCCTATCCTCTTCTTTGATTCATTTAGTTTTCTTTTTGTTTTTTAATCTCGAGGTTTTCCATTTAACGATTGGGATTTGTCGTTGAGGATTCATTTGGATTATTAAATATTTTTTTCTATTAATTGAATATTTATTTATTTAATTATGTATGCAATATCTTATTTTACGATCTAATGTGTTATTCGCGATTTTTATTCGATAAATTATATCAATACGATGTGAACAATGGGCGTGCATATTTCAGTGCCAAGCTTTTCTTTACGTTCATATTATTTTTATTTATTCTCTTGTCATCCATTGCCGTGGTATCGTTTGTTTAACAATAAACTGAGAAAACTAATTTCGATGAATACCAATATTCTTTCACGGTTCGATTGTGTAAGAAATTGTTTACTCATTTTCATAATTACTATTGACGATAAAACTAAATTTCAAAGCTTTTGATTGTTATGCTTGTTCTGTCATTTTTTGTTTGTTTTTTAAATGAACTTATGTTAATTAATAAGGATGTTGTATTTTAAAATTACGCATTATATTATCACGTATGATATATATATTTAATCTATTCATATTTCATTGAATTATGTTTAATTAAGGTTTAATTAAAAACTATAACTGTTAGATAAATTGAATTTATTTGAATCTTTAGTCAATATTATTTTTTATTATGCATATAGTATTAATATAATAACATTTATATTTATATAAATATAATACAAACATTATATTAATTTTAACTAAATACTCTCACACACACACGTGTTATATGAGTAGTTTATTGCTATAAAATCTGAAATAAATTTTTATTCGAAATATCATCATATCTAAAGCAAATAAAAGTAATCCGTAGGAAGATATGTATGTGTTTTCTAAAAAAAGAATTGAAATGAAAAATGACTTAAGTGGATCAGAATCTTTGGCATTGCTCGGAGAAAGGAATTCCTCACGCGTGCGTTTGTGTACACGACTATTAAGTGCTTACATTTATGCCTGTCATAATTGGCTTTGTTAAATGAAGAGAGTGTCCGAGGAATTAGCTTGTGGGTAATAGCATGGCTATTTATTAACACGCGAAACGAGGTGCCACAAGCACCAAGACGAGAACCATGTGCTTTGTGTTTTCTCTTCAAAGGATTTATAGTTTTTCTTTCGGATATTCAAAGACTTTTTCAATAAATACGTGACGTTTGCTAGATGGTAAGTAAAAGTACAGATTTTTTTTACATTATTTTCATTATAATGAAATCAAGAATACCTATGTTATGATAAAATGAAATAATAAAACTTAATTTTGTCATCAATCAAAATTGTGTAACAAATACGTGGGTGGGTTAAAAAATTGTGAGCTTCTCATAAGAAGAATATTTTACGATCAAATTCGCTTTTATTGAAAATAGAATAATAAAAATTAGTTTTATATTTTGTTTAAAAAATTTAAGGAAAAGATTTAAAACTTGTCATGCCACCCACATGGTATAGCAGTTGAAATAACTTAATTTAATTATAATAAAAAGATGCTAAAAAGAAGAAAGAAAAAGAACGAAACCGAACAAATTTCACTAGATATAATTATTTTTATTACCCTCTCGACTATAAAAATGAATAGAAAAGGATGTTCAAGGATTCAAAGAAAAATACGGGAAACTTATATTATTCTTGATTCTTTACAGTTTCACTTTTTTAGCTTTGATGTTTTCCACGATTCGTCTCTTCCGTGTTTGAAAGAAAAAGAAGAAGTAAATAAAAAAAAAAGCCGGAAAACTGACCCGCTACCCTAAATTCATCGCATCCCGATTTCTCCATAGACTTCACCAAAAGGGTTTTATGGTCCATAGTCCAGATTTAAAAGACTTTTTGTAAGACGTAAGAGAAGACGTAGTTCTTCTTTTATTTCCTTTATTTCGGAAAAAAGAAATATTTTTCTAGTCTGTCAATTGTTTGTCTACATCATATGTAAACATATATACAAATGTTTACGCAATGTATTTGTGTGTGTGTGTGTGTGTGAGTTAAGTTGTATAACTACTAAAAGAAACTTAAGATAGAAAAATTATCATAAGTTTAAGTATCTTCTATCTTAGAGAGTTAATAAAGTAGATACACACACATAAATATATGACTTACAATACATACACATAGAACTATAGAACCTACAAATGACTTTTTGCATTAGTTCGATCATGCCATAGCAACCATCTTATTTTTTTCTTAGCTACGAGAAAAATTCGTCGTATAACTATAACTTCTATCTGTCATTTTAAAGAAATAATAAAAAACAAGAACATACGTATACATACATTATATACATATATAATATATATATATATATATATCTAATCCATTCGGCACGCAGGAGGAGATGTCGAGGTTGAACTGGCATCAAGACTGGTGTCGGACCTTTTGTAGAGCCGAAATATAAAGCTAATCTCTCCGCAGTATTCCATTCCCGCGAGCATGGAATGCAGGACTAAAATGGTGAACCACCGACCGACCACCCGACGAAGTATTTCATCGCAGAGATGGAAGACGAAGAGGAAGATGAAGGAGGAGAAAGAGGGATACGAGGAGGAAGAGTATGAGGATGAGGAGGTGAAAGAGGAGGACGTGGAAGCTGAAGAGGATTGGTAGAGAGAGAGAGAGAGAGAAAGAGAAAGAAAAAGAAAGAGATAGGACGAAGGTAGATTTACTATCAGAGGGATTTCATTCCTCCGGGGGTTTAGGCTTTCCAAGCAATCCCATTACCAGAGCCAAATGTGATTTAGGATCTTGGCCTTATAGCGTACACTGGCTTAACCATGTGGGGACTCCTCGCATCTTGGGCACCATGGGCGTTTCATATCTCTCCTTGGGAGAGCCTTCGAGTAGCCAACACCATCATACCCGTTCAACTTAAGATCCTATCTCGATGGCGGAAAGAAAGAACGATCGAATGCAAATGTCTGATGCTCGACCAAAAGATGGCCGCGTAGAGAGATCGAGAGACTCTACCTTTGGGTTAACCACCAATCGTCTTTCTTACTCATCTATCTTTATCCTTTATGGTTCCACTAGAATGATTTCACATTTTCATATATTGCTATAGGAATTTTTATAGTCGATATTATATAGGACCGTTTATTTAGAAAGTGGTCTAAGTTTATTTTTTACTTCTTTTTTCAAAATGAGATATCACATAATTTGTGATTAATTTAGTGTTAACTTTTGATTTCTAACTGGTTAATATTTAATATCTTCAAAAAATCAATGTTTTGTCCAAATAAAAATTAGTCAATAAAAGAATTTTTATATATTTACATTACAGTTAGACTATGTTTAAAATAATTATAGTAATTGATCAATATTTATATCGCTAATTACCAAAAAAAAATCTTTTATTTAACTATTAAAAAATAAACAATGAATGTTGTATTGTTCTTTCTTGTTGTTATAAGTGATTAAGTATTATGGCGTAGCAAAGTTATAAAAAACATAAAGTAGTATACTACTCTTGAATTATTTTTTCTTAATTTTAATGACGACGGCTTAAGGAGGATACATGAAGGTAGAGTCGAAGAAAGGTTTGCGAACAATATAGATTGAGGAGTGTACAGAAACATGGTCGACCATGGTCGAAACGTTCCAATTGTCTTTTAGACTCTATACTTATCCCGTTTGTGGCCTTGAACAGCCGTCACCCGTGATTACGAGAGTCGTTCGAAGAACTTACGTACGCATGTACGTGTTGGCTTGCTTCTTTGTGTATTCCTTCTTGGTACCGTGGTACCGTGATGGTATTATGTAGACGATAATGGTCTACGCATAAATATTCACGCTGGCGATGCCCATAAATGCTACCGTCGCTGCATGCAGTTCCACACACTCTTACGATACCTTTACAATACTCACATATATATAGTTACATACGTATATGTATATTTCAAACGGTTTCTATCTTGACATAAAACAACGTATCACCGGATCTCACGTATTTTAATAACTAGCGAGATCATCAATCACGATGATCGAACCGAGAAACAAATGTCCATCAACCAACTAACTCGATTTTGATTTATTATTTTAATCTTCGTCTCATCTCTCTTCCTCGCTATTTTTTTTTTTTTTTTTAGAAAATCTAAGCGCGTAGGATGTTTCAAATCAAACGATTCGGATATATATTCGAATATATTCTATTGTAACTTGACATACTCTTGTGAGATCAATTGTTTTATTATTTATGTAAAATGATATCTCTTTAAGAACCAAATGTTTCATTGAAAATAAAATTGATATCAATTTGTAAGTTTAATAATCCTAAAATAAGTTTCTGTGGATAGGAATTTAAAAAGTTTACATTACATAAGTAATTATCAATTATTTCAAATTTACAGTAGGGGTCAATACGAATATTCCAATGACTCACTACACGTTAAAACCAAATACATATCTCATATCATCCATGTTTAGTCAAAAGTCACTAACTACTTATTCATTTATTACGTTCACAGAATGTAAACGTTTACTACATTTCACAAATTAGATTCAATTTACTAGCAATTACTTCATAAAAAGTACCAATATTAGTATATGAAAGTATTAACAAAAAACATATTTATTTCAAACCTGATATTTCCCATTCAAAATTATTTTGACGAATAAAATAACACAGATTAGCATAATTCTGTTAATTAGTGAATTGAACGATATTACATACGTTTTATTTGGAGTTAAGAAATTATTTTATAATTGATTAAAAAGTTTGAAAAATAAAAGAAATAATTTCGCGTTTAAAAGGATAAAAAATTCGCCATCTTTTCACTTCCATTCTTCTTTCTGATTTGCCTTCGTCGATCGAGTAGTATCCCTGGAATGCTCATCGATGTGTTTCACTCGAGGAGAAAAGCAACGTCGTCGTTGGTTCGCCAAAGGTAAAAGAGAAAGACGAAGCGTTCGGGTTCCACTTACACAATTATCTGCACGCGGGATCTTCTTGGCAGCCGGTTGCTCATGGTTTTACTGCTTCTTCGTTTCCCTCTCTCTCTCTATCTTTCTTTCTTTAACCTCTTCTTCCTTTTTTATCTTGTTTTCTTTTCTTTTTTTTTGTGGATTCATTTCCAACCCGTTTCAGTTTGATTTTTTTTTCATCTTCTTTTCCTCCTTTAGGCTCCGCATCCGTTCTTCTCCGTTCGTTACTCCTTCTTTCTTTTTTATTTCTTCTTCTTCTTCTTCTTTTTCCTCTTCTTCTTCTTCTTCTTTTACCAAAGTGCTGAGTGAGGTAGCCCGTCACCTTGAAAGCAGCCTTAAAATTGTCTACCTAATCCTTATGGGGCAAAAGGATGCACGAGAGAGAAAGAGGGAGAGAGAAAGATGATCTTAAAACGCTGTCAGGTTTCTATGGTACGCTGAATTTACGTTGCTCTCAGCTTCTCCGAAGTACCCTCGTAATACTCGATATTGCCCGTCTCTGTAGTCCCGCATACGCAAAATCTCTGACGTCTATTTCTCTGTTCGAGATATAATCGAGAGGGATTAGGGATTTTCACAAAAATGTACCTTGTAAAAAAGAAAAAAGATAATTCTTTTTCATTGGATAAATCGAATACACGTCAATAATTTTAATTTGATTTCATGTAATAATTTAATTGATATGTTGTTGTTGTTTTTATTATCCTTATAACATCATTTCTTCTAATAAATAATTTCTATTTGATTTTGATCGAATCAATGAGCCTTCAATTATTATGATTGTCATAGATGTCATATTAGAAAAGATTATTGAGAAATGAATGTAAGTGAGATATCAAGATGAAAGGATAATAGAAACATGTAATAAGTAGTACATGACATAGCCCGGATACATATCGACGGAGCTTCGAGTGTCGCATTTAAAAGGATTTACGACGTCAACAAAAATAATCGTTTAACGCGAAGAGAGAAAGAGAGGTGCCGGGTTTGTTGGATCACCAAGTCGAATGGTCACGGTACCCATGTCTATTGCCCATCAAAATGACTGGTCGAATAAACGCATTACGTCGTTGTCGTAAGGCTGATAACTTTTCTTTATTTAAATAATACTTCTTCTATACTCTTATGAACTCTTATTTCCCCAATTGATTTTTATTTGACAATTAATTTACTGTGAAAATTTTAATTGACATAGTATGATGACGAGCATTATCATGCTCGTAACTAAATTCACTACTTTTTGTTCGATTATTTCACTTAGATTTCATTCGAAACTTGTAGATTTTTGTCAAAGAAAGGGTGGGGAAATTTAATTGATAAAGGAAAATATTCATTGATCAGTCTGCAATGAATTATACTTTTATCCTTAATAAATTTGGGCTATAAATTAATATTCAATTATTTCATTAAATTCATTGATTTCCACTCATTTTTCTCAACATTCATTTATATTATATACCTAAATAATTTAATTATACAAATAGAAAATTAGTTAATAAATGTAATATCGTTTCGACTAATTATATATGCTATAAATTATATTATTTATTTTACAATGAATATTATTAGCAATCCAAATTTACTGAAATTTGCAGACATAAAACTGTCTTCACATCTAGTAGGATAGATGTGAATTTCCTGGAATGTGAACGAGCTGTTACTGCAGTCATTCCTTGTTTTTGTCACCCCAGTTAGAAATCGATAATGAAGGGGTATGATGCAAAGGGTCGGTAAATGAGGGTGAAGTGACAATTTAATGGAACAAATATCATTCTAACGCTCTACTCGTGCTATTATTATTTTTTATTTTATTTTAATTAACGAAAAATTTTAATTAACGAAAAAGAATCTAATTGTAAGATTTAAGAAAAATGTTTGTTTAAATCAAAATGAAGATTTTCAATATAATCGTTGTTTCTATACAAATATAATTACGTCAACACATTAATAATAAATTTAAATATACATATATTATTGTGGAAGAGAGAAGAAGAAGAAGAAGAAGAAGAAGAAGATATATTATTGTTTTTTTAAATGGCATAAATATTATTTAATATTATTTATAACTTTTATATACACTGCACGCGCGCGCGAATTTTGCGTTTCGAAAGAGGAAATGGCTTGTATTATCTTCCCTAATGGTAGTTTTGAATAACGAAAACATTTCCTCGTGATAACCGAATGTCAAGGCAGTCCTTTATCATGCATGAAAGTTTTATGATTTCGCATTATCTTTGCCAATTTGAAAACTAAACTTATCGGTGATTATGAAACTAACGGAGGACAATTCTTTTCCTATTTTTTTCCTTTTCTTTATTTTTTTTTTATTTCCCCAACAAATCATCGATTTGGTGACAAAGATTACAGGAAAGAAAAAATGGTGAAACGGTACATTGATCATTATCTTTTTGAAAAGCGATCGACTTAAGCACACACACACACACACACACAACAGTCATATAATTCGTTAAAACCTTGTAGAGGTTCAACGGAAAAAGAAATAATTTACGAATGAACGAGCACGTAAAGTAAACGTTAAGATATATGAAGGGGAAAAGAGCGAAGTTAAAAGTCACCAAGTATTAGGCTTCATAGATTTCGTTGGTATAGCAAGCGTTGCTAATAAGGAGATCCCTCGAGACCACTTGTTATGAAAAAAGAGAGAAAAAGAGAAAGATATTCTCACAAGCAGGATGATATCCTATTTCCCCTACTTATTCCATCTCGTAACCGCCCCTACGAAAGAGGAAATCTTATACCCTCTAGTCTTACTGCCGCCAGATATAACCATGTGCCATTTCAAAATGGCGGATATTCTATCGCCAAACTTCCCTTGAAAATAATTGAATCAAACGGTAATGACGAAAAGATATTTATCGTATTTCAATAAACCCGATAAAAAAAAGGAACATTTGTTTTTCATCTATTTCTATTTTGATTGATAAAATATAATCTGAATTACGTGTTTTTCTTTTTTCTTCTAATGGATGAGACATTCTCCATAGAAAATGTTTGTATTTCTTTTTACTCTAGTATTATTTGTAATTTATCCATGGTGGTGGACATTCGGTAGATTGGTTTTAACATTGAGTGCGATTATAACAAGTAGACATTTTTTCAATAGAAAACGTCTCTTTCCATACAAATAGATAATGTTATCGTGAAATTTGAAAGATGATGGCCGTGCGAATCATTTCCACATACGAGTACGTACAATGGGAAAAGGACATTTCCGTGTGTCGAAAGTCAGATATCACGGGATGGATACGTCCATGTCGTTGCTAATTGGATTCGGTCACCCTCCTTGTTGCAAGAGGAATACTTGAAAGCAGGAAGAGAAAGGGGGAGGAAGAGGAGGGGCCGAGGTGGATGATGGAATATAGAGGGAGGGAAGAATATACTTGAAGTTATATCTATAAAAGCATGCGTCAAGCATAATAAAGCAGAATCGTTGATGGTATCGCTAATAAAATCATTTCGTTAGCTCTCGCTGAACTAGACCCATGGAAACATGTCATTAGATTTACTTTACGACTAGCTCTTACGACTTTCTTGTTTGTTATGCTTTAACGTGGAAGTACAGGAAGTATACTCGAACATTAATCTTGCATCAGAGACGTTCTCTCTCTCTCTCTCTCTCTCTCTTTATCCAGATATTACTTCGTTGCCTGGCTCCAAACTCGGAAAAGAAAACACAAAAAACGAATATATATATATATATATATTGTTATATAGTACATGTATATAATTGATTGAGAGATTCTTTTTTAATATGTCCAGATTATTCGAAACAATTTTTTGTATATAATATTCGAAGAATTGTCTTTGAATTAGCAAAACTTTCTCATTTGCTTATATTCCGATGACTAAATTACTGCATAATAAATTTATAGATATCATATAAGTTACTGTATAAATAAATATTACATTATATAGTATAAAATAATATATTATATAAATAATTTAATAGGTAATAATTATATATATTCCTTTTTTTTTTTTCAAGAAAATTGCTACGGCATAAAAAGTGTTTCTATTAATTGTATAACATTGTATAATAATGTATATACGTAATAATAATAATATATAAATATATAATACTACTATGTATAAGTCGATGGGTTGAAAAGTTAGGAGCCTAATATAGAAACAATTTCTTTTTCGGTTCAACTCAATTTTACGTTTTGATATAACCTAAATATTTTTAGAATGGAATAAATTTACAAATTTCTACATGTTTATGTGTTTTCTTTGTTTAAGCTCTCACCAAAATGAAATATATGATTAATTGTTTTATTTTATCTATCCATGCTCTTATATTTAACCAATAATATTAATAAATTCTCTATACGTTTAATTAAATCTTATCTATTAACTTCTTGTCGTACAATTTAGTTCGATGAAATCCGTGATCAAGCATGTTTACTATTGGTCTGCATCTGTTTCCACGAGTGTGACTCGTGATATTCATGTTTGGTCTAAAATTGTAATCACGAGTTAGACTCGTCAAAGTACGGCAAGGAGTACACACCTTTGTTTTTCTTTCCATAATCTTTTTTCTAAGCTCATAATTAGTTCAACATTGTATTATTTTCTTATCTTATGTGTTGTGTTCTTAACAAATTCTGTACACAATTTACGTATTATATTGACCATAATTTAAAAAATGATGTAAACATAATATTTGAAAATATATCAAGAAATTTATATATTTATCTATAATGTAACGAAGAAAAAATAGAAAATAAATCGACAAGAAACACAAAGAGGAATCGAAAAGATGTAGGAAGAAACGAAGTTGCTATTCACGAGCGTTCACCGTCGGTGGTTTAAAAGCTACGTTATTATAAACGTTGTGATTCGTTCAAACGTAGTCATGGCTCTTTGAAAGGTAGACATATATAAATATGTACGCGTATACATATATGTATACCTTTACATGTGGAAGACTCGTCTGCTCGTATACTTGACAATGATTTCACGTTTACGCCTTAACTCTTCTCTTTTTCTCGCTGTATACATGTAACATTTTGAAAATGTGGTAAAGGTAGGAGGAACCAAAGAAAGAATGAAAGAATAAAAAAAATAAGGGAGAATCGTACGAGGTGCTAGACGGAAAGAAAAAGGATTCATTCGGTGAAGGAAATGAGAGAGGGAGAGAGAAAAAGAAAAGAGAATAAAGGAGAAGAAAGAGCAAAAGGAGAGAAGAGAAATGAAGTAGGGTGGGAGGGAGGAAGGGATGAGCAGGACTTTATTTTATTTTAATGGCGCAGTAAGTACAACGACGCACACGCTAAAGTTACTGAAGCCTGCATCGTCGTTTGGTCTTCCGTCAGACACGACTACGCGGGATTTCGTCTCATGCTTTATTCATGAGATACGTTTCTCTCTCTCTCTCTCTCTCTCTCTCTCTCTCTATCTATCTATCTTTCTCTCTCTTTCCTTTCTCGACTCACTATATTTTTCTTCTCATCCTCTTCAAAGCTCCCTTTTATTCGCGATTGAGTTTCGCTGGTAGAGATAGCAGTATAGATGAATAACGAGATTCGTGAAATATTACTGATAGGACGATAATTATTTCTTTATTTTAATCTTTTCCTTTTCTCTTGCATCGAATAAATTGTCGTGTTTTTATTTTTTATGTTTTGTTTTGTTTTGTTTTTTTGTATTTTATTTTTTAAATCTGTCCTTATAAGAAATAACACTAACGGTGAAGAATAAATTTAACCGAGCTCTGGGTCAAGATCAGTTGCCAAGGCGTGACCGACTTCTTAGAATGGGAAATAAATTTAGCTTCTCGCGTGATAAGCTTCGATAGTGAAAAAATAGAGTTAGAGAGAGAGAGAGAGAGAGAGAGAGAGAGAGAGAGAGAGAGAGAAGGAGAAAAAGAAAGACAGATAAACGGATAGAAAAGGATACGTGCTAAAAGAAATTTAACACCGGCCGTTAAGTATCCTTTTTTCGTAGGATCGTTCGCACGAGAAGGAGCAACTAAAGATTTCCGCCATCTTTTTCTCGGACATTAAAAGGCACGCGAAGAATGAATATATACATACATACACACATACACACACATATATACTTATATTCCCATATATATATATATGTATTTGTATCCATATGTATATATACACACACGAGATTTTCAATTAATGTTATTTTATGGGACAGACTCGGCTTGGCCGAGAGAAGAATTAAATCGCGCGTTCTTCTTGTATGAAACGCGGGATGAGGATAAGGATAAAGGGGATGGTTGGGGGAGAGAGTAGGAAGATACTAACACTCGGTGGAGATAACTAAGATGGTCATGAATTAAGTTTGTCTGACATATATCCATCCGGGGGAGTGGACTGGATTCGCTTGAGTTTGAATCTTTACGAAGAAGAATGAAAATCCTTCTACATGGCTATAGAAACTGTAGATTTCTTTGAGTGTGTGTGAATGTATGTATATGTATGAATGTATAAGAAGAATTACGATTTACGAAGACGCGGACATTGAGACGCGTCGAGTGTAACGACAAACAGTGTATGCTAAAGTGCTCGTTTTCGCGCGTAACTGGCCGTCATAGCGTTTATTCGCCGATCGTGCGAATAAACTATACATTATACGTATACATACTATATATATACTAGACATTTTCTCAACTTAAACAAAGAAAACCACATACTTACCTTATTCGTACTATACGAACAAAATTACATAAGAATATGTACACATTATACATAGAGTAAGAATATACATCGAAGGGAACGTATTTATATACAATATATACATATATATTTACATAGATACGTATACATATATACATAGATGTATATGTATTTACTTATACGTACCTAGTCTATAGTCATAGCCATAATATTTCCACCTCGAAACGCGTTTAAGCTCTCGTAAAGGTTGCTTACGTATCTTTACTAACGCTAAGGATGACATTGATATACGGTGATGAATTGTCATATAAATTATACTCCTCTTGCAACCCCCTCTATTTTTCTCTCTCTCTCTTTCTCTTTCTGTACATTTTTCTGGACAACATATCAGATATGTTACATTTTTTCTATCGAAAAAGAAATCAAAACAGTATTCGTATACGTTTCTATTATAAATTTGATATAATTGATATTTTTTTGTAATGCAAAGCTTCAAAATTTTGTATGCATATAAATCTATTTTAGAATTAATAAAATTTCTAAATTGATATAAATTTTATTGATAGAGCGTATAAGAGAATTTTGTAATATTATTTCACAATAAAATATTGATTGTTTTAAATTGACAGCTTACGAATATATTTGTAACTCACTATACATACGTGTAAACGTGATCAGCATCATAGAATGTCATTTATGTGTTAGATACGATAATTAAATTTTTATTGTTAATATTTATTTATTAACGATCAAAGAATGAAGAGATTGTATTAACGATGAAAATGATCAAAACAATTAAACGATAAATACAAAAATTATGATCTATCCTAAGATTTATCGTTGTCTCGTTTGTTCTCTCGCTCGTTCGTTCATTCGTATTAATTCGAGATATTAAAATAGATCGTTAGATTATCTCTGTCTATCTTTTTCGAATGAAACGTTCGTTCATGTTGACGCTGACGACGAACTCGAAAAAATGATCATGCACGTATCACCGAGGTACGCTATTACAACGATGGAGGGTTCTACCGTATCATTATTTACGCTTCGTGGCTCTCGAAGCACCCTTTGACGACAGGAAAACGCATAAATGTTCCATTTCTCATCCACAACACTGGATCCAGATCTCCCTTTTTCTCTGGTGTTGCTAGCTACCTACTGCGCGCTCATGCATTTTCTCTTATAAAAAAAAAAAGAGGAAGAGAGAGAGAACGCGTTTCACCCCAAATTCTCTCTTTCTTCCTTTTTTTTTCCAAGTTCTCTCTTCAGTTTCACTAACTAAAATGCTGGCAAAGTGTACGCAACATCGACCCGACGCTTGGAAAACAACTTCAATATCCGCCTACGACTACAAGCTTGAGCTTGAGCTTGAAACGAGCAAACTAAGCTCCACCTATCCATCGCTTACCAAGAATTCTCTCGCGTGTGCGTACAAGTCTTTCGAGAAAATTTACGAGATACCTTTCACGGTCCTATCGATCCTTGCAATATTAATAAATTGGAGGACATGTTTATGTCGGACTAAATCGTATATTTGGATCAGTTTAGACGTTTTCAAGAGGTCCATTGGCTGTTTGGTTCATCTTTTCATGGATCATAAGACTCATATTCATACTGCATGTAAACGTTTTCGATACTGAATAAAATTTTCTTCTTTTTTTTTCTTCTTGTGTTCAAGAATGACGCTTCGAAATGAACGGGAATGATCGTTAAATAAATTTGGATATACAACAGATTTAATAATATTAATGTTTTAACAATAATGAATAATTTTGATTACGAATTACGATTACCGGTTATGAATAAAAGGATCATTTTGTTACATGGATTAATTAAACAAAAGGGTATCATGACTTTCAGAGGATACAAATAAATAAATAGGACAATGCGAGGAAATGATCAAGTTTCGTGAACGGACGGAAGAGAAAGAGATAGAAGAAAAAAGGGATGGAAGGAACCGAAAACCCGAATACGATAGAATTGCGAGTCCTGTGGGAAATTGTAAAGCGCAGATACGCCGGTAGTTGCGAAGGAGATAACTCTTTTATGTTTCTTCGAGCTCTCTAACCGCGTTAATGTTTTTACTTAAACATTATCCTACCTGTCGTTCTTATCTTTCGAACTTTTAGCATTTATTCTATAACAATTGTATCGTAGATGAACCACGAAGGAAAAAAAAACAATTTATTATATACGTACCTAAAATGCACAATATTTCTTTTTTATTCTGATCAAAAGAAAAAATAAGAAAAAAATATTGGTTCTATCAATGTAATTTTAAATTAAATTGTAAAATTATTCGTACCTTTTAATGATAGATATTGCACATTTTTTAAATATTTTTTTTTAAAGTATTGAAATCGTGTTTCTTTTAAATGAATTATTTAGAAATCCTTTTGTTTGTTTGTTTTTTTTTCTGGTCGATTTGTAATACACAAATAACGACGAGTAATCATAAGGTAAAAAGGGTTGAGTTGGGTTTTAGACAAGTAGAAACGGAGAAGAAAGCGATAGCCCCCTTTGTAAAATTGAAAAAGTTTGCAAAAGACCCTGGTAAAGAAGAGTAGGTAATGCACGAAGAGAAGAGTGTCGGCGTTGGCAGGAGGCGGCCATCGAGCTCTGTAATTTGCGTTCATAAAATCTTACGAAGGTTTGAGACGTGGTCCCGGCCACGAACAGGGATTACCATTGGTTGCTTGTGAATTTATTTTCATTTAGTTACAAGCAAAATTGCTCAGACCCTTTATGCCTTGAGTGTTGCATTCCATATAGTTTTAAAACCGTAAGCAACACCATTGGACGAACGTTTCTCTTCTCAATGTATTATCTTAACTATCGCGAAAAATGGCCGAGAGCACTTTATTTTACGCCTTGACTCTTTCTTACCGATGCCGCGCCCCATATTTGGACAAGTCTTCGAAATATCGCTTACGATAATCTCTTTTCATTCGATAAAATGAACAGACGAATTTTTCTTTCTCTTCTTCCTTTTTCTTTCTTGTTTCTTTTCTTTTCTTTTCTTTTTTTTTTTCAGTTTAATTAAGATGAAATGGAATGTCGTACAATAAACTTCGATATTTATTAATCGAGTAATAAATTGATATAATTTCAAACGTGTTTAACGTTTGAGTTGAAGGATCCTATGAGCAAAACAGGTAATGTTGCCTAAAATATTATATTAAAAAAAAAAAAAGAATTGATTTAAGTATGACAACTTCTGGGTTTCATTATGCATTTATACATATATTAAAAAAAAAAAAATATATATATACGGAAACGATCATAGTCATTCATAAATGCAACAAGTTAAACGTTCCATGCAAAATAATAACAAGTGAGACAGTTCAACGTGTATCATAAATGAATAAAATAAAGATTAAAGATTACAAAATTAAATTTATAATTATGCAATATTATCATTATTTTTTTTCTATAGAGATAAAAAAATAAGTTGAGTAGAGTATATTCGTATAAAAAATAAACGTGAATTATTCGTAGAAAAAGAAACACTTTGAGTCTGATCCATATAAGGAGGAAGAAGATAATCAAATTGTCTGTTAAGTGAATAGAAGTAGAAATAGAAATAGTGGGATAGAGAAAGTTATTGGGAAGGGGGTTGGGGTGGTGGTTGATACAATAAAGAACAAAAGAGAGAGAAAAAGAGAAAGAGAGGAGATATTGGAGAATAGAAAGAAAGAGATAGAGATAAGTTGACAAAAGAGGGAAGTTCGCAGAAGGGATGGCTGCAAAATTTGCGCGAGGACGTTCGCGCAAGGGTGCAACGACGCCGACGCCAACGAGAAAGGACGCCGACGCCGACGCCGACGCGTGCGGTCCACTAAAAGCCGGAACAAGAGGAGTCAGGATGCTCGAGCCCTATTTCGATTCGATTCGAGAAGAGAAGACACTTTTACTTATAGCTCCATTACGATACTTTCTTATTTGAATCAAAATCCTGATATACTATTAGCTTCATTTTTTTCTTTCATTTTTCTCATCGCAATCATAATTTAATATCGTGTAGTTCGTTTATATAACGCCGAGAGGGAAGAATTTTTGTGAGGAAGAGAAAACAAGTTTTAGAAAATTCTTCAAGAAATTGTTCATCGATAACGAAGCGAATAATTTTCATCGTTCGAGTTCGTCATTAGATTTAAAACAAAAAATACGTTCGAGTTATTTCGTCGAGAGAGATAACGCGACGAGATTGACCACACATTTTTAAGGTAAGATCCTTTTAACATTTTTTAATGGGAAAATTTCGAGTATTCTCGTTAGAATAGTTCCGTCGTATTTTTTTTTTTTTTTTTACGATGTAGCACTATAAAATCTAGTTAATGTTCTGTTAATTGCCCTTATTTACTATGAAAACTTTTCTGTTTATTTTTTGTTCTTTTTTAAATAATTATTCGACGTGTCAAATATCCTTTGAATCAATCTACATTATTTTATTCGAATAAATCCATCCTTACTGTTGTTGTTTAAATAACTAAAGAATATTTTCGTTTTTGTTGAAATAATAAATAGAATTAGTTAATCGATATGCGAAAGCAATAAATAATGCAAAAGGGAATATCGGTATAAAGGGAACTGATCCGGGACGTGCGATTCCACGGTTAACGACCTCTCTTGAATCAATGCTTTTCCGCAATAAATCCCAGGCTTGTTCTACACATTGAAACGGACTATGGTTGCTCCGCATTGTAGGTCCATCCATATCTCAGGTCAGTAAGAGAGAAAATCTTCTATGTGTAGAATGTACTTAGGTTTGTGAGTCTGTGTTTGTGCGCGCGCAATACCCGCCTGCCCGCGATTGACATATTTTATGTTTTATTTCTAAAAGTCGCCTCGGAAATGGGAGTGCAACTTCGAGCACAGCCAAGGCTCTCCTCCGTTCAACATTCGGATCTCATCGTTTCCCTTCGCGTACGATGCTCCATAACCGAAGTTAATGGGTTGGCTATCGTAATTCGATTTAATTGCAAAACCCATAGGCTGCCTTTGTCTCTCTCTCTCTCTCTCTCTCTCAATTTTTCCAACTACCATCCGATTTCCCACGATTTTTCTTTATTCTTTTATTTTTGTTTGTTTCTTCATTTTGTAATTGATCTCAACGTCTAATCATCAATTTCTTTATTTTCGATCAAAGTAAAACCATTCTCATTATGAGCGATATTAGCAAATAAAAATTTAATTATTTCTTAACGATACTAGAATGATTTTTTATTTATTTATTTATTTATTATTATTTTAATTATTGTCAATCATTTTTACTCGAACTCGTTTTTTTTTTTTTTGTAAAAAAAGATAAATATTACATTATATCTTAAAATGTACGAATAGAACGCCGAATTTATTTTTGACGGAGAAAGAAGGTGAGAAAAGATAAAAGAAAAAATTAGAGAGAGAGAAAAAAATAAGAATAATAGAATAGAGAAACATCTTCGATTGTTTTCCGACGGTTAAGTATCATTTTTACTGCACGGAATACAGTCCTCCGATACTACCTACTAAAGTCAACGATGTGATTACAAAAAGTCACAGTTTGCGTGGTTTTTCCGATTAAAACATTGGCATTAACTATAGCTGCGAGTGCACGCGACGATAACGTACATATACACACACATATATATATATATATATACCATACACGTGTACAAATATTTCAAAGAATCGAATGCATCATCAATTGACCACGATCTCGTGTGTTCTCCAAATAGTGCGGTCATTCGTGATAAAAAAAATTATATTGGCTGTTCAATGACTTTTGTAAAGACATTATCATTTGGTTCACATACCAACGTGTGTAATAACGTATGACATAAATATGTGTATACTCGAAGGTAGTTGTTGTAAATTGGAACGTATTACTAGAAAGAGAAAAAAGTAAGAAGGTATATGCCATATATAAAACCTATATATACATATGTAATATCATATATATAACGGATATTGTCTTCTGACGTTAACTCTTACATTAATAACGATTATAACAAATTGAGATCATAAGCTCGAGTTGAAGTAGCATTTGTATACACATATTTATTTGTGTATTTATACCGTTTGAAGAATATAATAAAAGATTTTTTTTTTTATTTTTGCGTCAGAGTTTCTCGGGCAATAAAAAATTATAAAGAACTGATTTCACTTTTTCGAACTTAGGTCATTCACGTTTTTCTCTTCCTTTTCCTTATGTTTTTTTTTTCATCCTTTTTTTTTCTTTCTTTTGTAATACGGTAGCATTCTCGCTCTTATTTCCACAGCAATAAAACCAAAAATTGACTAAACCAATATTTCTCGTGGAGATCTGTTATTCTCGTAAAAAGTTTCTCTACAATGGAAAATCAGTTTGAAATGGAACAAATGTTTCCGGCAACATTCTGACCACAACAACCCTTTCGTGAATAGCCCGAAAAGTTCCTACCATGCGTTTTTTATAAGAAGAAGTGGTACCTGCTTGAAAGAGAAGGGACCGCAGCAAAAACTTCTCTGTAATGCGGAAGCAATTCGGGCTGTCCTTGAGTTAATACCATCATTACGTTTCCCCTTTACGTTAGTTCAGGGAATTCTTTTTCTTTTTCTCCTTTCTCTTTCTCTCTCTTTCTTACTTGTAGGAAATATTAAGTTTTATTGTCTTTTATGATCGTCGCTCGAGCATTTTGCTTTTAAATCAAAGAGACGATTTACTATAACAACAAAAACTTGAACACATTTTGGAAGACTTCTATGCTATCTCATATGCAATGATTTCTTTTTTCTATTCATATTTTTAAAAATAAAATTATTAATTGTGAAAAATCAATGGTAAATAATACAAAGATAAGAATAATTTAAACATTATTCGGAAGGTACGATAAAAGGAAAAACAAAAAAAAACAAAACAAAAAGTGAGAGTAATTAGGCTGATTTAATGCGCCATATTGTAACCGGGAGCAATTATCTCGCGAACGAATCAACATTAACACCACCGGATATCAACGTACCCCGCGGCAAACGTGTTTAATGCTCATATTTCTGTTTAACTTCTCAATTAACATAACCGCGCAGCTTCATTATTACCGCTACGGGCTGCCGCCGGTTGATGCTCGTGAACCACGGTGAATGGAAAATACCAGTCTCGTTCACGAAGGTCTCCTTTTGTTTTAAATAAGATTTCTTACTTCCATTTGCACGTAAAACTTGAATAATTGTCTTTTTTTCTTCTCGGTATTTAATAAAATTAGAATTGATTTAATCGAAGATATTATAAACGACGCATTAAGTTCATTGTACGATATGCAATCAAATCATTTATTTATCAATGATATTTGTCTCGTTTTATTGTTTCAAATGAAAAAGTTCATCAGAATATATCATAGATTTAAATATATAAAATAAATTCTAAAATACGTTCGCGTTTCTTCTGGTTCGTCTCTTGTTTTCTTCTAGAACATATTATAATTAAAAAGAAAAAAGAAGGAAAAAATTGTTCTCAAAGGAGAATACGTATTTTAATAATATAAACACATGACAAGATCCGTCGTCGTGGTAGAAGGTGATGCGTTTGACGTGGTACTTAATAGATCGTAAAGAGTGTTCGAATATCACGATAAACGTAACAACTCTTACCGACGCGGTGGATGCCCGAGTCTTAATGTTTCGAGCGTGACCACTTTCGGAAATGGTTAAGTGATCGAGCACTGACACATGCCCGACTATCTGAAAGAAAAACGAAGAATTATTTTGTCATTTTTTGTTGGGGGGGGGGGGGTTTAATATTTCTCGTTACGTTGTTGTTTATTTCTAAATTATTAGCTACTATACATATTTCTCATATGTTCTTTTTGTTTTTATTATAACAATAGAAAATATTTCTACAAAATAATAAAAGATAGACATTGTATTTAGAAATTAAGGATAATTCATTTTATTTCGAATATTTTTTGGTTAATAATATTTATTTATTGGGACGGTTTTTATTTAGCATGAAATTGACGTAATTTCTCAGTTTAACTACAAATAAATAACAAGTATTTATTTTCAAATTTCGGTCAGTTAAAAATTGATATAGAAATAGAAATTTTATTCTTTTTTTTCTAGAAAATCTGTTCTAAGAATATTTACGGTCCTTATATATATTATATAAATATAAAAAAAAAGTTAATATTTGATACGAAATATTAAAATTCAAAGATGATTTATTCTGATTCAATTCGATCTTAACTGTTATCTCCACTCATCGAAATCTCTTCAAAAAGTTAAATAACGATAACTACTGTAATGTATATATTACATTTATGTGTTATAAATAATTATTCGAAAAAATTCTATAAAAACAAAATAGATATATTTATTTGTACGTATATAGGAGAGATAGTAGAGAGGAACTTGAGAATTGAGTTGCGTGCACACGAAACGATGAGAAGGAAATGGAAGAAGGAGTGGTGGTAAAGCAGGGGTAAAGCAAAAAGGGGCGTAGAAAGGAGAATAGTGTCAGAACGAGGGAGCTGGCTGGTCCGGCATCGTCGATCGATTTCATTTCCAGCAAAGAAACTGTAGCCGTTCTCTCCTAACTCCCCATAGCCACTCCTCTCTTTCCCCTCATAACACGTACCTTCCCCTCCTTTTCTCCTTTCTCTGAACGTGCTTTACCAAGTTAGTGCCTTTCAACCACCCTTTACGAACACAGTTTTGCCGCGTATAGCTTTCCCTCTCTTTCTCTCTCTTTATTATTTTTACATCCTCAGATTTCAAACAGAAATACGATCGAAACTCCACAAATTTTCGAAACTTTTCCAAATTTTATTATAAAGAAGCCCCGCTTTCACCTTTCCACCCCCTCTTTTAAAAAACCAAGAAAATGTCTACTCGTTAACAATTGGATAATATTATTTATATGTATATTTTTCTTATGTATTTATATTATTAAAAGATTGGTATCTGTAACTTGAAGAAAATGTATAACGACGATTAAAAATTTCTTTAGAAATTAACACGAACGTTTCGGTTTAAAGTAACATCTCGTACTATCGACAAACAACATTCGAGCTATCTGTCAATATGTGTCTCAAGTAAATATTGCCATTTCCGATTGGTATACCTGACCAAACGTTTACATTGTATAGTTCGTATTATCGATCAATGGGTACTAACGATTGTAACGATAGTGACATAAATCTTTTTGACTAGTTAGTTTGCTAGTTCCTTTCTTTTCTTTATCGAATTTTTGATTGGTAAACCGTTGATTTAAAAATTTACTATCGCAAACGAAACAACGTTAAGATTGTATACTTTATTTTTACTGTGCTCTGTCTTTCGTTTTTCTTTAAAACGAAATTTATCGAGCGTGGAATTTTTTAAGAGTAGAAAAAGAAAGAAAGAAAGTAAAAGAAAGAAAGAGAGAGAGAGAGAGAGAGATAAAGAAAGGAATCGACTTTTGAATCTTTCTGTACGAGAACACGTAGGTGTGGCTCGTGACACAAGACAGAACTAGCTCGTATTTTATTTCGAGTGTCAGGCCTCCTCTCGATTTCGAACTCCGCGTGAGAGCAAAACCTCTCTCTGTCCTCTGAAGACAAAAAGGAGGGAGTGGGTTGGGAAAGCTTTATCTGCTTTGTTTTTCATACCAAAGAGAAAAGAAAACTAGAAAGGTGCAAACATCTCTGTTACTTATCAATATTTTCATTGATAATACCAAATTTATAATTTAAAACAAAATAGATCTAGGTTTTTTTTCTTTAAACTACGAGTTGTTTTACGATATTAATTGGACGTGCCGCATATCATCTCAATTTCAAGTCTTACTCCATTTTTTCATTTATATATACAAAGCAGCAGTATTACAAGAACAGCATTACAAAAGTTAATAAAAAATTATTTAAATTGTAGGAATAGATATCCTATAAGTAATTTATTTTTTAAATTTGACTTAGATTGAAAGAAAAAAAAATATAAGTCATTTCATAAGATAAAATTTATGATCAGTGTGGAATAACTTTGAAGGGGAACAGAAATGGCTGCTGTTTAAAAGAGAAGAAAAAATTATTCTCCAAAACCACACCCCAAAAACCGATGGATTCGTCGGCGATACAAAGAAAGATGTCGTTAGAAAGGGATTGCGGCAGATTTGACTTGAACAAAATTTGTCGTAAGGGTAGAGGGTTGGATCGGATCTGATTTTAAAGATCTTCAACTTAAGAGGTTGAACAGACTTCTTTTAATGGCGCCGATATAGCGAGTTTCAAAAGTAATAACTTATTTCGTAAAAAAGGACTCGAATCTTCCAAATTTATGACAACATTGGATAACTTACTAACGAATAAAATAAGCTATAACGTGATCTTGATAGTGGTCCTTAATAAATATCATTTTAAATAAAATTGTAGCTCTAGTTTTAAATACCTAGTACACACAAAAAGAAAAGAACAAACATATTAATTAATTGGATAAATGAATGTATGCATTTTGTCAATTATTATAATATCACATAAATCCTACGTGATCTCAATGTTGATCCTTCATAAGTATCATTACAAATAAAATTATAGCCTTTGTTTTAAATACCTAGTACAAATAAAAAGAAAAAATATCAATTAATTGGATAAAGAAAATGCACTTATCATATTCTCAAATGACAATTACTAAAAACAAACTATTAACAAAAGCACGCTGGATCAAATAATAAAGTAATCAAAATTAAATTTCTATTAGAGGAAAACAGAAAATTTCACGTCCACCCGTTATAGATCATGTCAAAGTAGCAAGCGAGCGTATACGGGGACCGGTAGAGTGCGCTGAGTAGGAAAGACAGCACGAGAGAAGGAGTAGTAGTAGTAGTATTGTAGTAGTAGTACTACGTAGGGTAGGGATCGAGTCCTGGCGATGGTTGCGGCGTTCAAACCAGAAGAAGAAGAAGAAGAAGAAGAGGGAGCAAAAAGAGAAAACTGAGAAGGAGGAGGAGCAGGTAAAGAGAGGGTGAGGGTTTGTTAATGGAGGGGAGGATATCGGAGCGTGCGCGAGACGTTGGTTTTCTTGGGTCGCGAAGCGACGCGATGCGTCGAGACGAGGTGAGCTCAGTGCGCGGCACGTCTCATCGTGGTAGTATTACCATGAGCGGAACTTTCGGCAACGTGCTACCCATTCTTAATGCGTTCGAAAATAATCGTCGAGCGACATTGTCGTCGAGACGCACGCGCTCACAAACTCCCCTCGAAAGCCGATCGTTTCCTTTGATTTTCTTACGGAGCAAAACCACCCCCACCCTACTCCTTCCAATCCCTCGTCGTTAATACTACTACTACTACTACTACTACTACTACTACCACCTTTCTCAACTCGAACTTCAAACCCTCTTTTTTCCCTCTATCTCTTTTTTTTGTGTTTTTTTTCCTTCTCAAATAACACGCATATATATACCACACATACACGCATACACGCTTGGATATACTGTTTTTTTCTTCCTCCCTTTGAAGGCACGGTTGAGCTTCTTCGGCATCTTTGGAGGGTGTTGAAGAGGAGGGAGAGGGTGGTGGAAGGAGGTGGAGGAGGGAGGAGGGGGGCAGAGAAGGGGGCGCGGACACGACGGGAGTCCGGCCTAATTTCCAAGAGCACCGGCCGCGTTAAGCTAAAGTGCCGCCTCTGCCTGTTACCGTTCGACTCTGACTTTTCCAACTAGGCTCCCCGTGGTATTTATTATTCTTAGTCTAACGTGATAGTAATGAACATAAAGAACGCGAGTTTACACATTTCGGTTGTGACCGATCCGAAGAGACTCGATATACTAGAGATAACTTCGAGATTTATCTACTTTTGAAGGAACAGTCGTCATTTTTCTTTATCCTTGAAAGCTGAAAATTCAACAGAACGGAGAAAAAGAGTGTGTCAAGTGCGAGACGGGTGCTGAAATTCGTTCGACAATATTCATCGTTGAAAGGTCAGATAATAAACATTTTTTATTAGTCATTCGCACATTAATTTTATATGATAGATAACATATACATTTACGTTGGATAATTAATTAGTTTAATAAGTAATAATGTTTAAATTATTTCTTATAGATTTCTTGTATAATGTTGTATTGATAGACTACGTGTATAATAGTGTTAATGGTAATCTTGATGATGATATAAAGATTTTAATTCGTATGTTATAATTATGAAATAATTTCTATGATGGAGATGATCCTTAGAAGTTTACTTCGATAAAGACAAATATCAAATTGTCATTATGGATTGCCGGCAATGTTTTGATATAAAGAACGATAACGTTCTTCTTTGACTATTGATTTTTTTCCGTAAGGTGTGAACGCGTGTTTATAGTAATGTCGTGTACTTACTCGAGGTGACCCCCGAGTGGGAAGGTCTTAACAACGAACGAGAATTACCGTGATTCTCTCTCACTCTTTCTTTCTCTTTTTCTCTCTTACATCTCGTGTTCGTTTGTTTTACCAATTAAGAGGACATTTTCAGAGAGATGGGATAGTCGCTGTCTAAACTCAGCCGGCCTACGTGTGTGCATAACGGTACGAACGTTTTTGGAATCGTGTCTGACAATGAGTATTCACTTTTTCTTCTTCTTTCACTTTTTTATTCAATAAGAAAAACATTTCTCTTTATCTCTTTTCTTGTATCTCGTTTGCCAAATATTTTGATCGAATTCTGGACGGATAATCCATTTAATATTTATCATTTTAATTTAATTATTTACATTTTTATATCGTCTATTATATAATTTTCATTTCGTTCATGTCTTCGACAAAAATTGTCGGTCAGTCATTAGAAAAACTTGTTCCACACACACATATTTATTTATTTTAATTTAAATTATACTTTGTAATCGCTTTGGAAAGTAAAAGAATATATTTCGTCAAGAAAAATAACACGGTTCTCATGTTTCGTTTAAAATGATGACATTAATTGGACAGAAATATGTGCTTATGTATATATGTTTAGAAAAAATAATATCATTTACGTACTTTACGTAAAAGATACGTTACAATCAACATCGTTTTTGAATAATATCAAATACTAGTAGAATATAATAATGATTACAATTATGAGCGACGTAATGGCGTTCGCCTGTCAAGCTCCATAAAATCTGCTTATTATTTTGCTCATAAACACCTGCGTTCGCGAGCTAGCATGCACGTATGTATGTGTATATATATATATATAATACTTACTGTATTCCATACATCTTTGCTATTCGCCCTTCCGGTGCTTTCCACTAACTATCAACGAAAGGGGATTTGCGAGAAACATAACCACAGCCATTATTGTTACTTAGATCCCTTTTTTTTATCTTTCTTTGACTTTTCTTATTTTAATGGATATTTTTTGTTGCTGTTGTGAAGAGATTTTATTTAAATATGAATGAGTGAAACTCGTATAAGTAGTTATTATTTGTTTTCTGTAAATAAAACTAAATATGTGATAAATAAAATATTATAAACTCTTTACACATTTATAGAAGTAATAATTGTCTTTTTTATCTTAAGCGAGATATAATATTATTTCAATTACTATTTTTTTCACAAAAATGAGGGACCTAAATGAATAGATTAATTTTTATAAGAAAGTTTTTATGTAAGAATTTTGAAAAACTTAAAGGTTTAATGATGTACGGTTACATCTGTTCATGGTCAAATTAGGAAACGTCGATCTAATTAATTTCTTTTTTTACGATAAACAAATGTGACTGACACGCGTACATGATTTACATTTCATTTCTATGTAAATGTATATTTAAATATTTACGTATTTCTCTCGACACCGTTATGGTGGTCCTATCTTACAGATAAAATAGTGATTTATAGCAAGTTATAACTTTGTCTACAAATTGTAATGAATTAAGGGTAATGTTTTGTTATTATTTGTACGCATCGATAAATCCTAGGACGACGAGTGACTTTTATGTCTCTTACCCAGATTTAATATCTCTTTATAAATACATATATACATAGAAATATTTATATATTTATATATTTTTATATATCGTTGATTAAAATAAACATAAAAATAATTGAAGTCATGAATCACAGGATGCATGCAGCGGAGATTCTAAACGCGTAAAGCTCAACGAAGAAAATCTGCTAATCATGGATTCTCATATTCTGAATAACAATTTTCTTGGAATATTTCAATCATAGTTCCAACAAATTATAATCTTAACGTGAAGAAAATTTACGTTTACAATGTTGACAACTTTTATTTCATTACTTTAATGATAATTAAGTAATGAGCAAACAAAACACAATCAATCAAAGTAAAGAGATAAATCTTAGAACATACAAAATTATTTCAAGATGATTAAATAAATTTTGATCGTTTAATTATATTATACTCAAATTCTTACGCAAACTAATAAATATAAATTTAAATCTAAATGAAACAGAAGAAATCGTCATTTTTTGAAAATTTGAAGTTCTTAAACGAGATATAAGCCTAAAAAGGACAAAAATCTTCTTTGAAGTCTCGTCTTTGTGAATATTCTTATCTCCATCATTATAACACTTTCTCCATCAATGTCATAAAGAGTAAATCGGAAAGATCTCTGGTTTGAATTTAAGAACACGAAGTTCGAAGAGCGCCGAACAAAATTAGCGTTGGCGATGCTTATTAGTGGTGCGCTTTTATTACCATTTGACGTCATCTTGCAAGGGTCTCATTTATCTCTGAAACCATTTTTTTTTCTTCTACTTGTTTTTATCTTTTTCTTCTTGCTTTTTGCTTGAGGCGAGTTCATGCGTGGTATATATACATTACTCGTACACATGAACATATTATCAGCGAGCACGGCGACCCAATAGATTTGGTCGAGCGAACGATGAAGTAAACGGGAATGCATAAAATCTTTATTGCCATCCGCAGAGCGGTAAATGATGTGCGGTTCGTGACGGAAATTATCTTTAATCGCCACACGCGAGTCTCGAATGATAGAGAACTTGCTGATCAAGTTGCTATCCTCGGACTTTTAAAACTTCCGATATCGTTCTGTTTTCGTGGAAGGACGATATATATTTATTATTTTTTATTTCTTTCCTCCCTGTATGAATTTTTATTCGTGTAACACAGTAATCGTTAGATAGAAGTTCACAACTACAGCTTTTTATGTTGGTATCTAAATATAATATAATGTTACTGAATGAATGTATCGTTTAGATATATAAAGCTTATTTGAATGTATGTATATAGTATATCAACTAGTAGAAATAGAACATATGCTATTACTATACACCATATTTTATCTTTAATGCCATAACAAATTCCAAATTTGTAGCTTGGAAGTAGGTATTAATAGAATTGGTGAGACATTAAAATAGAAGATAATGTTTAGTCTCTAGATTTTAATGTTACGATTAGTGTTATTTCTTTTGTATGTTTTCTTAAACACTAAAACATGAATTATAATTATGATATAATAGTTATCTTCGACACTAAGAGTAGTTCAATCTGTATTCGTCACATATCAACATCGTTCCAATGTATTTACATACTTAAAGAAGTCTTTGCTATTGGCAATATATTTGTAGCTTCAATCTTCCATAGGGTCATTCGGCAGGATTTAAAGTCAATAATCTTGTTACAACTCACTACCGTTCACTTTTAAGAGAACAGTATACATAACTCCGCGGTAAGAGACACGATAAAGCTTAAGTGTCGGTTTGCACGGTAATTCCTCCGTCCGTAACCATTATGAACGGTCGTTATCACATTACCTATTGACCTTATGAACAGGTGAACGATGACCTTTTCTTTACGTTTCTAATGCAACAACTCTAAGATTTCAAGGCCATTTTAAACGACCATTTTAATAGAATTTTCACTTTTCTTATATTTTATGAGATATATTATTTAATTGATATTACAGGTATACCTACTTATAGTTAATATATATATATACTTTTTATAGTGAAATTTGGTTATTTACAGACGCCTGTTAGATTAGTTAGATAAAATAATATAAAAAACAAATTCTTAATACTACAAGTGATTTCATACAATACAGAAATTGTATATTTCGTTTATGATATCGCGAAGAAATCGAAGGGTAAGCCGAATGTACGATAATACCTATATGGTAGAAGCCATGTTGAAATCCATGATGGCCGTCTTTTACGATCCATGTGGCTATGCCTCGCCCCATAGGATTTCTGCCAATGGCGTACGGGTGACAGTTTTGAGTACCGTCCCTTCCTGCTACCATTATTTCACTACTGGGGTATTCTCTTCTCCCACTCTGACTTCCATGGTTTCTTTCACCACCTACTGTTAGCCCCACCATTATAACGTAACTCACGGCGGCCATCATGAAATTTCTGCGCGCGCACACTCGACCGCTAGTTCCAAGAGACCGTATTCTTATACAGGGTGAAATTATCGAATGGTGATTCTTTTTAAAATTGTAAAAATAAGGTTTTCTATTATCACCAACTTTTGGAAGTTACCCGCTATCTTATTAAAATAATGTGCAAATAACTATGATTAATGTGTTACAAATGCATTCTCATTATTATAATTTATAGATACTATGTTTATTGTATCATGTAAATATACATAGATACATAAATAGTATTTATTTATTTTTATTATAGTAACTTGAAACAATTAAAACGTATTGATCTATGAGATTAGAAAATTGTATATTTATGTATAGAATAGAAGTACTGATTCTTCGCACTAGGTTGCGTTACTGAAGTTTACTCAGTCGGTCAAGTTTTTGTTAATCCTCGATTTCTTTGAAAATTTTAGTAATATAATTTTAGTATACTATCTGTCAATAATGAAAATTTTAAAGTGCTTAAAAATAATAATACATTTGTGTGTGGGTATGGTAATTTCTGATAATCAGTAATTTTCATGTAGAATTTTATTTTTGTTTTGTAATATTTGCAGGTATCTATTGACAATAAAAATTTATCGCAGTCAAGATTGTGTGTAAAAATTTTCTTAAAAACAAATGCTTATAAACGATGACGTTATTGGTCTTTAGAAAGGTTTCTTATCGATTCGTATCTCATTACCAGAGTGGTTTGAATTATTTAATGGTTAAACAATTATTAATAAAATACATGTAATTGTAAAATTATCAACGAGTTGGATTATGAACGAATTGTAAGATTTTTCCTTTATATTTTTAATATAATAATTTTTAGAATAATTTTAGAAAGTAATGAATATTTTTTTATGTATCATGAAGAAAAAATTGTCTTATGATGGTAAGGAAGGGATTATGGTGTCACCATAATCGACTGTATGGGACTATGACGTTATTCTGTTGGCAACGGAGATACTTATAGAGTTTGCCACTACGTGCGCTAGTGTAAGCGATCAGTTATTTTGATACAGTCATTTTTAATTCAGGTTTTGTTTTTGTAAACTAGTTACGATCGTTTGTAATTGCTTAGCTAAAAATAACTTCATATTTATATTTAAATTACTTACATTGTTATCTCTCGAAAATCCTTTGTGGTATTCATTATAATTTCATTACGTTCAATGTTAGAAAATAACAATAATGACGATATCTAAAGAATTCCAACCTACTTTACGCATGAGTACTATCAACAAAATAAAATGGCGTGAAAATTACCAGGTATTAATTTTAAATAATATCTATATCTCTGCAATCAAATTTTTAAATGTTTGAATTATTTGGACATTCCATGAGATGTCTAAATTCTGATTAAAAATTATAGAATAAATGATTTCAAATGTATCAATGTATATTGAAACTGAATTTAATATATTTATATATACTTAGGCATATACATTTAAATATTAATATTATTATTCAATATATTTTAAATAATATTGTATTAAAATTATTGAATTGTTTTTTTTCCTGGGATTCTCAAATGTAGTATAAAACTATTGCTTTCTCTTTCTATCTTTTTTTTCTGTAAACCGCTAGCTAGCTATAGATACGCTATTGAAAGAGCCAACCAGGCAGTCGCGGCCATCGATTTGTGCTTTTCATGAGCACGCATGCGCGAACGAAGACAGGTTCCTCTTTCTCTTACCCCATTCTCTCTTTGTCCCGTTCTTTCTCGATATCCCCACCATAGGAACCTTATCTCCTTTACTCTCCCACTAACAGACTCAAAAACTCGAATGCTTCGAGACAAGAAAGAGGATATGTTATTTTTCTTCTTAAAAATTATTTAAACTAATTTTTGCTTATTATCATATTCAATTTATTAATTGAGAATATATATCTTTTTCAATTATTTAGAATATAAAATAAAATGGAAGATAGAAAAAGGTTTCGATGATTGGGTTACTATCAGCATTATTAGGATTATGTTTCTTAATTATGTTAAAAAATCACGTTACAATAAATAATATCAAGATTTAAAGTATTCAAAATCAAGAGAAGAAATATTGTATTATAAAAATTTCATTTCCTTTCTTTCAAGTAATATATCAAAGTTGTTTAAACGAAAATCTTCTAAGCTTCCTTCTCAGTTTTATTTAATCCAACATGCAAGCCCTCTCATGCAGGTAATCCCAATGCCGGTGGCTATAGGAGCATTCCATTATCTATCCATCTTTATTCACCCCTTGTATACTTATATCGGAAAGTTAGGAGAGTGTAGGAGGTTAGTTGGGAGGAAGAGAATGAGATGAACGAGAAGAGGAAGAAGAAGGAGTGGGAGGAATGGGAGGATGGGTGAGGAGAAAAGAGGAGACAGATATAGAGAGGGGACGGAGATAGAGAAAGAGAGGAAGAGTCTGGAGGGGTTGGTTTTATGTGCGCGCACAAATCTCCTCATCAGGCTCCCACAGGATCTACGAAGGCAGGACGGTATGTGTTAGAGGGCTGGAAATTGCTGGGTGTACTCCGCCATACGAGACGTGGGTTGAAACCGGGCACACAAATGAGCCAGCTTGATTCCAATTATTCAGTAAATTAAATACAGAGAGGGTTTGCCCTTTACGGGCGTTCCTCCAAGTTCCCAAAGTTGTTATTGTACACCAAGGTATAGTTTGGGGGGTAAGAGTGGACTCGATTTCAGGAAAACGAAAGGGTTCAAAGCATACCATGCTATTGTATTGTATCATTCTCGAGGGGTAAGCCACCGTTATCTACAGTTAATGTCTTCGGGGGTAACTCTACTTCCAAAACCACCTCTAGTGGTATCCTCGTAATCTTTCCACTCTCTCATTCGCATCCTCTTTCTATCTTGTTCTCTTTCTCTTATATGGCCACTCCCATGTATCGCACTGTTACGTGTAAACCACCTGACTCGTTTCTTTGTGCTACTGAAATGTTATCGTTTCAATTCTATGCGCGTTGGTTGTAAGTCTCAAAATAATTGTACAATTTTTCTTTTAATATTTTATTATTATTATTTTGTTATATAACGTAATCTTTTTGATTGCTTACTTTTATTGTCTCTCTCTCTCTCTCTTTCCCTTTCTTTTTATAGACAAACATCTAACAAATATTAAAAGAAAACTACTCGGTGTTTCAAACTCCGTATCAAACTCGTATTATTTTTTTCGTAGAATAAAAGAGAGAGAGAGAGAGAGAGAGAGAGAGAGAGAGAGAGAGAGAAATAGAAAAAAAGGATTGCAGCTAGTTTAGAGCTCGGACTTTTAGAGTTCAAACACGATTACGCGTAAGTTTCTCGGATCAGCGGCCGGCTGGTTTAATTCGTATTTTCTTCGGAGACGGCGCTTCTTCCACTTTTACGAGCGCGTATTTCTCCTATCCTACGGCTAGAGAACGAGCTGAATCTACCTCTCACCCCCTTCGCATCTTCGCTACTCCCCTATCTTACTTGGCAATTCCAGCAAATTTCCCGAATCTCTCCTTCGGAAAATATCGATTCCGTTTTCTCTCTCTTTCTCTCTCTCTGTCTTTGTCTCTTTATATAGAAAATATGAACGTTTATGCAACGTACCATAAAGTTGTATAAATTTAGTCGAAAAATCTTTGTCCCTATTCTATTCTTTTTTTCTTTTATTTATTCTTCTTGCATCTTTCTATTTCATTCAAGGAAGTGTATCGTTAAAGGGATGCGAATAGAACAAACCGGAGACGATAAAATAGAATCTAGGAAGAGAAAACGGTCGGCTAGACCTAGGGTTGTCTTTCTTATATATACCCTTGGTGAACACGAGGGTGGAACACGAGAACGGAAAAGAAACGTTAGTGGCTATGCTTGAAATTTATAATCCATGACGTTTCCGGCTAAGAAGAGAGGAGTAAGAAGAAGAAGAAGAAGAAGAAGAAGAAAAAAAAGAAAAAGAAGAAGGAAAATAAGTACACAGATATTGAATAGTATGCAGTAGTAGTAGTAATAGTAGTAGTTGTTTTGAAGGGAAAAGGGCAAGGACAGGAAAGAAGGTGTCGTTGGCATGCAAGCAGGCGAAAGCAACCAAACGGGAGTGGCTTGCTGGGTGTCCTTCGAAAAATGACCATCGAGACGACGATGAGGATAAGGAGGAGGACGAGAAGGAGGAGAAGGAGGAGGAGAAGGAGGAGGAGAAGGAAGATGCAGTAGAGGGAGCATTTGCTCAGACTTGCTCCTTTTCTCTGGAGGGTCTGGGCGATAAACACTCGGATTATCTGCATCTTCCTTGGACGTGGACGGTCGTGGACGTCGTTCGCGGTGGTGCTCCTTAGGGACAGTCGTGAAATATCTTGCATTCCACGAACGAGTAGTCTCTCTCTTTCTCTTTCTTTCTTTCTTTCTTTCTAGAGAGAAAAAAGATAGTAAGACTGTAACCAATACAAACAAACATTATTTCCAATACACGTACCCACTCTGATACCTTCATATATTCGAAAGAATATTTCCAAGGGTGCTACGCTTATATAGGTTCGTGACTGCCATGATGTTATACGTACACTTCGAGAACGTACCTAAGTGCGTTCGTTAGAATCCCATTTCTTTTCTAAAATACGTGTCGAGTCAAAGATAAGCCGACGATAGGTGACCGCTAAACCCTCAACCACTTGCTTATCAACCCACCATTTTCTCTTTTTCTTCGTATTGTTCATTTTCTTTTCTTCGAAGCAATGGCGTTCTCTCTGACCTCCGAGGGTTAAGAATTTTGAAATAAGTGGGAAGAAGTTATTGATGATATTCGATTCAAGTTACGTTTATTCTTTTATTAATTAATTTAAATTATATAGTTAATGCTAAGTTCTATTTAAAAATAAGATGAATTTGAGTGTATGATAATTATAAGAATTTTGGTATAGGATCGAACAATAATGAATGAATGTTTGAAAGAAATATAATATTAATTGGTGAATCTTTAGGAATAATTTAATTAGACGTATATCACATGTTTCTATAATTTTCATTTTTTTTTGGATCCAAGTTTTATCAAGAAAGTAGACTTCCAGATTTTTCAAATATTCCATCAACGTACGGAAGTCGTATATCAAGAAAAAAGAACGTTCCTTCTCCGAAGGCTTTGAGCGTGCTTCGCATGTTACCGATATTTTCTTCTTCTTCTTCTTCTTTTCCTCTTTTCGATTTTTTTTCTTGACGAGTAGGAGAACGAAATGTTTTTTCCTAGCCCTTCTGAATCCACCCCTCCTTTTTCCGGTTTCCTCCTTTCGAAATAGTAATTCTTCTATATAGTCAGTAAAAACTACACTATTTTCTTGGAAAAACTGGTATAAGCTTGCATCGTTATTCGTGGAATAGATGGAACAGATTTTTCTCGTTGAGTAAAAGAAAAATGTTAACAGAGAATGACAAAAAAAAAAAAAGAAATAAAGAAATGGAGAATAGAAAATATTTATTTATCTATTGTAACACGCGTAAGATTCGTAGTAAAAATAATTTAAAGAATATTAAAATATCTTGAAGTTTGAAAAAAGTCAATCGATACACACAATGATACTTCTGTTTAAAAGTAAAACCATACTCATTTCGTTCTTTTCTAATTTTCTTTTTTTTTCGGACAATTTAAAAATATCGCGAAAGAGCAATCCTTGAATAACATATTCTCAAAAAGTTAATTAACCGAATGAATCATTCGTTTAAAAGTTCACTCAGTTGACGAGGTTATTTTTTTGGGATCGTTTTTTAAGGACAATTAAGTAGTTAACGATTGTCGATATCTTCTTTAATTTCTTTGCTCTTCTTACCAAAGAAGGAACATTGAAAGTTACTGCTTCCAGACGTTCTTTCCCATTGCTATATATATTTCTAATTAAATGCGAGCTCTCTTAGAGCTCTTGCTTTATATCGATTATTTCCAATGCCAGAATAAAGAAATGGAGTTATGTGGAATGAAGAAAAAAAGAAAAATAACTAAAGGAACAAGCAAAAGTTACGTTTCGAGATAGGACGTGTTACGACTTTCGATTTATAACGTCACGCGAAGGGATGATTGCTTTCGTCGATGACGAGGATGAGTATAAGTAGATTGGTAGAAAAGCCTGATCGAATGGTTAGAAGGTTTTCAAGACTTATCGTCAAGTGTTGGAACAGATGAAAACGAATCTTATCAAACAGCCACCATCAAACTCATGGCTTCATGATATTGATGGAACTTTTGTTAGGATTTGCCAAATGATATCTCTATGTATTTACGTCTTTTTATTTTTTGATTTATATCCCTATCCCAATTTTGTATTTTATTTCGATGATTAAAGGATTTCAATTTGTAGGATTTTAACTTTGTTTTTTTTTTTTTTACTTTTATTATTGTTTGGTTAATTTTTTTAAATAATTTTATAAGTTTCAATATTTTCTATACATAAAATAAATCGTTTGGTAAAATAAACAGAAATAATTAAAAGTTTATATAAGTAATATGTAGTACGTTTTTTCTTTTCTTCCTTTTTTTTTTCTTTTCATTTGTTAAGAATATATATATAATAAATAAAAAAAAGTAAATAAATAAAATGAAATTAGGTTGAGAACTATTTAAGAACGGTAAAATATATCGCGGAAAAATCTTCGACACGACCTCGACACGATTATTTTGGCAAAATTTCAATATTTTCATGAGACAGAAAAGTTAAGAGAATATGATCTATGTGATATTTTAAAACGATGTATATTTTCATCCGTCGGTCGATGAAGGAAATGGCCTTGCAAGCGTCGCCTGAAAACGCATTATCGAAAAACAACGATTTCATTTACGTAATCAATCGTTGTCAATAATTAGCATTTCAATAAACGTTCATTTCAAAGATATGTTACGCGAGATAATTCCATGCTAATAAAAATATCCGATAGGTATCGAATATCGTAAAAAGAGAAATCATTCTTTTATTAGTTTTTTTTTTCTTCCTCTTTTACGAAAAGTAATTAGAAATCGTTCGCTGAATTATCTACGTAATTATTATTAATCGATTAAAGTTAGACGAGTATGCGAATGATAAATATCTGTTTAAATAAACATCGATAGATATGCCGTCATCAATAAAAAATAAATTTCAAATTGCATTAAATAGCAAACGCTCAAGTAATTTTTTTTATAATTGTTCAATACACGATGTTGGATATTATGAATAGTAATTATGATTTTTCTTCGAATAAGCTTGACAAAAAATAAATCATTAGTAATCTCGAGAATAAAAGAAAGAAATATAGAATACTTTTGAAGGTTTATTACTGTTCTATAACTGATCCCACAATCGTGAAAGGTTCGTTTGCCCTTGGTCAACTCTAAAGAAGGGTTTCTAAATGCAGTCGTCTTCGGTTCCTTTTTTTTTTATCTTTTTCTTTTGCCTTTCGCTTCCTTGCCTATAAAAAAAAAATTTCCTTCCAGTCAATGCTCCAATTTTTTTTTTCCCCCTATAGACGGTAACATCAAAAAAACTGGGACTAATTCAAAACGAAGGTCATGCGTTATAACTGCCCTCTTTCCAAATCCTTCCTGACTTTTTCATTCAACTCTTACTCGCTATTGCGTTCACCTCGCGGATAGTTAACTCTCAGTTCTCGTTCTGTCTTTGACGTGGAAACTGTCTATTTCCGTTTTTCGCAATTTATTTTTATATCAACGTTTCTACGAGGTTATCGCGAATAAATTCGACGATTGTTCGACATAACTCGCGATGTCCGTCGGATGGATGTGTTTTGTTCAACCGACGCTACCTTTATCATCATATTTTCAATCCTTTAGTTTTTCTGACAAGGTGAGATTTTTCATTTTATAATTACCAAAGTTATTTAATTGTAAGAACATATTCTTATTAGTTTCTATCTGGACAAATGTTTAAATTATCGATCTTTATTCCGATTCTATTACTTATTCTATTTTACTTCTGTCGTTATTTTTCATTTATTGTTCATAAAAATTGTTATATTACTATCTTTAAATATTTGTATACTTTTATTCTTAAACATAATTAGGAAAAATGTTAAATAAAAACGTGTGTGTACTTATTATACATAGATTGTATACGTAGATTAAAAAGATACTTTAATAAGCTTATTTCATGAATTTACTTAATTTCCAATTTAAAGAGAGATCAAATAAGAATTTAATATAAAAATACGGACTGTATCAACATCACGCGAATTATCGATACGATATAGTGTACAAATATTCGAAACGAATATTTATTAGTAAGAATATACAACAATATTCAATATTTTATTAAAAATTAAAATGCTAATACGATGTGTCCAGTATAACGTAAATGAAACATAACGAATCAGGAAGTAAGATAAACGAAAATACACGTACTTGCGTACATAGTCAAGCAGATTATGCGTATATGGGTGTTTACGAAGTGACTTTGGACATTCAGCAACGTTTTTGACTTTTCCGACTCCATGTCATTAATAAACTTTACACGCTTAGTCGAATATGAATACGCTCTGTATATTATCGATGTAAAGTTGCATTAGTGGTTAACAATGCCTTCAAGCATTTGCAAATTGCGCTTCCGTATTAACTCTTAGTACAGCCTTCGCAAACTGACATACACATGTATGTTGTTTATTGCTCGTCAAAAGGGCACTAGCGTCTTCCTTGATTTATTGTTTTTACTTGTCCTGCGATATCTAATACGACGATATTTCAATGCTAACGACCTTGCAAGATAACCGGCTAGTGTTGTTTTCCTCTCTCCGGTAAGATCACATTGATCAGTGGTATTTTGCTTCTCAACGTAATTACACGTATTTTTCCGTTTTATTCTGATATAATTTGGGGAATAGTTTTTAATTTATACGTTTTATATAATTAGGTAATTATCTATGAAAGGAATATAATTTGCTTATTAATAAAATATATATACACACATATAAATAGAATTATTTTAATGTATTATATTAATGTGAAATATTTATACGATTGTAATAATTTATAATTATTTACAGGGCTCCTCATGCGGCGAAGGAAAAGCGTCGCCATTGGTTCGCCACCTTTTCAGCAGCTTATCGAAGGTAATTCAAGAATTTCATATACTTATTTTCTTAAATGAAAACATTTTTGTAATAATTTCAATCAAATGTCTACAACTTGAAAATAATTCTCGTTTCTACTTTCGTTAATTTACTTTTTTACGATAACGATACTAAATTTTTGTTCGATAGGAAACACTTGGTCTTCACTTTTCTCTCATTCTTTTTTTTTTCGAACTTCGAATGAAAACCTGAATATATTTGTGTGTGTGTGTGTATTTTTTATATGAAGTCTCTCTTATAATTATGTTATTTTCTACGTAATTTCTGTCTTACCTTTCAGCATAGGTTGTTGTAATAATCGTTTCGAGTTATCTATTTTGAATGCTACTGGATTACTATAATTTTCTGTGAAGAGTAGAGACTCGTTCGATATTTTTCCTTAAATTACAAATCGCCTTGGACTCGTTGTTATTTTAAATTACCTTCTCTATCTTTCTTTGTCTAGGTTTTAGAAATATTCATCATTTATGAAACGTGAAAACGTTTAGCTTACATATCACAAAAGTATAATAAATTGAAACGTGTTTAGAAAATATGATTAGATTCTATTCCTTTCTATAAAATCAATTAAAATTTCGGGAAGTAAATAAATATTAAAAAATGCAAAGAAGTAAAACTAACTAAGATAATAAAAATATGATATATTTATTATTCATTTATAAATCTTACTTACTTACTTACTTACTTACTTATGCATATATAATAAAACAACAAAATATGATATATTTATTAAATCTTGATCGTGAAAATAAATTCTCTTATATAAGGATTGCTCGTTTATTACATTGAATAATTTAATAAAGAAACATAAATTTTTGCAAACGATTAAGAATGAGATTAAAAGAAAGAAAAAAATTTTTTAGTATCCTTTGCAATTGGATTGTAATTTAATGCGTCTGTAGACTTTGTATACGTCGAATTTAGTGCTTCGTAAAAGTACCGATATATACATAATTGATTATCCGTTAAATACGATGGACGATGAAAAATATGTCTAATGAGAGAGAGAGAGGGAAGGAGAGAAAAGAGAAATTCGACGATCGTCGAATCTGGATCGTTTACATATACATCTATATGCAAAGTAGTATAAATGCATATAGGTAGACGTACAATGTACGTATACGTAATTACAGGTATAAGCAAGGATATAGATTGCTCATTGACGTCTAAGGGAAATCAATGAATGGCACGTTGATTACGGATCGACGATGTTGGCGGCTTTAATAAATTTACTCTAATGTCTTTTTTATTGTCAACGTATTTCATGTTTATCGGAAGCGCTAGAGAACGTACTTATTCGAGAAGTTCTATAATGTTCGACATAGAATCGTAAAGTTGTCGCGCGTGACGTCTATTTTCACAAGACTTATTCTCTTTCTCTTCTTCCACCTCTCGCTCTCTCTCTCTCTTTTTCTCTCTCCATCTTTTTTTTTATCCTTGATTATTATTTATTTAATAATAATTATATTGATATCGTTTAAATAACATATAGGTTTGAATTTATCGTAATTTAATGTAACTCATAGTTCGTGTTTTTCTTTAAAGAGGTAACGGGTAGGAGAAAGAAAATAGAAAGAAGCAAAGTTAATCTTAGCGTGAACAGTAATAGTAGTCAATAGGAAAATATATACGCATAAACGCGAAAACGGGCCGTTTAATATCGTCGAAGCAATTTTCAAAGTATCCTGACAAGTCGACGTTGGATTATTTATAGCCCGCTCATATTATTTTCTTCTACTACCTCCCACTTGGTCTCGTAGACTACCCCGCGCAATGTTCATTAAATTAATCCCAGTTTCTTCCCAAACTCTAAGCCCTCGTCCTATCGCATTAGCTATATCGAAAGTTATTACGAAACTCGATATATATCGTAGTTGCATTTTATATACGGATGAATTATTTTATTATCTGTTATGCCCTTAAACAATACTGGATAGAAAGAATCGTTTCGAAGGGTAGCAAAAAGAATTGTTGACTGATATATGTTTTTTAAATTTTTAGTACGAAAACAAATATTTAATGAAATAAAGTTTAATTTAATTTTAGAATTTTTATTGTGTTAGATTTAAAAATATCATATTGATATATGTTTATCATAGGTTCTCAAATTTTTGCTTTTAGTGATCCCCTTTACTCGAACAAATATTTTCGTGACCCTAGGTATAGTTCCCATACTATCTTCTCTTTTACTATCATAAACTCACTGACTTACTGTACGCATAGTGTTGCCAAACTGGTTTTGAATCAATTTTCGGTCGTTGCGTATTCAAGAATTTTTTAGTTTTGTTAAAATGTTTGCAATTCCATATGGAGTCGCGACTCACATTTTGAAAAATCCTGATATACCGCTTGTATAAAAAATACTTTTTATAATAATGTCAATATAATACGTTATTCTAATTTAATATATCGATGCAAATATACCCAAATATGTTTTATACATAATTTCATTTGTTTTATTTCATATGTAAATTTTGTATATGAATAGAATATGAAATTGAATAGAATGTTTTTTGTATTAAGAATGTTTAACGATTTACGACCGATTCTAAATAATTTTTGCTATCTTACAATTTCCGAGAAATTCTAACAGTACTATAATCAATCCAAGATGAATTTCTTTCTCATGGATCTTGAAACTTAATAATTGGAAATGTATCGAGCGCGAGGAATCACGATCTGACTGTTGTAATAAATCAGCAAACTTGAAGCTCCGCGACACGCGAGTCGTAATATTTAAGTTAATGGCTCGGTATAATAAAGTTAATAGCTTTATGATAGCTATTCGAGGGACAAGCAGAACGGTGCATGTGCCGTACCTGACTGCTAATGAATACGATCTGTGTATCCGTTCATCCAAGTCTTTTACTTACTTTTTTGTTTTGTTTTTTTTTTTTATCCCAGCTGATTTTCGAAAGAATATAACGATACTATCGATGTTTTTGCCAATGAATAATTTAAATACGAAACTTTGAGTAAATTTTAGATTCTGGTAGCTACCATGAGATTATCGATTATTAAAATATTGTCTACGTTAATTTTATTGAAGATCATTTTAATTTATTCGATATTATTTCATTTGAAGTTAGTCGTTAAAGTTTAGGTTTGATGTGTTCACGTTCTTATTACAAGAAATATATATTACATGATGAAATTTAAGCAAATTTTCAATTCTAATACCAACCACAAATATATTATGCAATAATCATAGTAATTTAGTCGAAATGATCTTCTCATTTGAAATTAATTTTCAATATTTAAATTCAACGCGTGTTTTACATAACGAATCTTTTATTCATTACCTCAACGAAGAGAATTTAAGTTTGATCAAAAGAATAATCTATCTGATTATCGCAAAGTTAAATTACTGTGATATAATCTTTTTGGTTTTGCATGTTAGATCGTTCTCACGACGTTTTAAAATTCGTTTTCTTTCGTTTTTTTCTTTTTTTTTTTTTTTAATTTTCGAGCGAGTACGCGTACAAAAAAGGAGAAAGATAGAAAGATAGATAGGGAGAGTATATTTTCCTTCATCTTTATCACCTTATAAAACGAAGATCTTTCGCGAACAGGCGTAAATAATGGACCGTCGGCACTCGACACTCTCAAAACGCTTTTGCCAATGTACTGCTAACGGACACCACGCATATCGTGCGAGACGCGGAACGAAATTGCATTTTGTTCTCTCCTTTTTCTTTTTCTTTTTCTTTATCTTACCTTCACTCTTTCTTTTTTTCCCCATACGTTTTGTACGTTAATAATCATGCACGCGCTTGCATTTCGTACGTTTCTCACCTTTCATGCAAGTTTTTAACCCACTTTCGTACCTTTTCACAAACATTACTGTCTTTCAAAAACGTCAAATTATCTTTTTTCGATTTATTTTTATTGCTTATAAATATATCATGTATTTTAACATAAATTTTGATACTTTAACTACCGTCATTAAGATTATTCGATAATTGCTAAAAATGATAGAACAATTAATATTTGCATTGTATATTAAGTAAGTAATTTGTTTCTAATCTTTTGAGATATATTATCAAGATAAGAAGGGAAGATTGTATTTAAATTTTCAAATTAGATCTGTTTGTTTGTTTTTTTTTTAAATTAAGTATAGTCGAACGGTATAAAATTGCATTTTGTTCGGATCGGCATCGTGCGTTTAGCAAACGAAGGAGTGGAATTTCGCTTTGTAAAGTAGAAAATTGGCGTGGGCGATATATCAAAGAGGGTAGAATATATGACGGCATTGTGAAACGTTGACTCGCACGCGAAACTCAAGGAGAAAGAAGAAGAGAATGGTAAGGACTATGTAGAAACACAGAGAAAGAAAAAGAGAAGAAGAAGAGAATGAGTAAAAGGGAAGGAGTAGAATACCGTGCAGAAAGGATATCAGACACAGTGGGATTTTATATGAGCCTCGGGATTCGAAATGAGGATTTACGATCGGTCCTCCATGGCGAAAAAGAAACATTGTTTCAAATAAGACATCTTCCGTTGTATCTTTCGAGCATCCTTTTCTCAGCACTCCGAAAGATCTCAAATGAGATAAAATCTAATCGAGAGGACGTTAAAAAAAAAAAAAAATTAAAACAGTAAAGAAACAAAGTTAAAACGGATAAAAATACAAATCGTATAAAAATTATTCATTCAAAAATATCAATTGAAAATAAAATTCGTTTAACGACATTTATTTATTTGAGTTTTAGTGGAAAATTCAGCTTAAGCGACGTGAATTTATTTGATAAATAGTTAAACAGGTAATAATACAAATCACATTGAAATTATTGTATTCTATCATTTGAATTTTTATATGTTCATTGAAATGATCGTTTAAAAATAATATTCGTTTATCAAACTTTATCCATTCGAGTTTTAGTTAAAAATTTTGCTTACGTGACAGAAACAGCATCTGTTCGAAAATGATTTTATGAATAATGTCTCTCTCTTCTCTCTCTTTCATCGGCTTGTGTTGTCTTATCTTGCAGAATATAGATTAGAAGTGGGAGAAAGACGTCAGGTTTGAGGCATCATTGGCTGCACCGTTAGATTAGAGTATAAGATGGCGTGGATGCATTAAAGGTGCCCTTGATGAGGAAAGTTTTCATTACGCGTTAGCCATTTAAAATTAAAACAATCTATCCGTCTACCTTGTGTTCCATTCTCGTAGTTTCTTACCCTCTGGGATTCTTACCTTCCTGGGCCTCACGCCCCCAATCGCATATTTCTTTCTCTTTCTCATTCTTTCCCACTTTCTATCTTGCTTTTTCTTCGAGCACTAGCCTGCCTCCGTAGTCTCCACCCATCGAATGTATATCTACCACTACTGGCAGCTAGCTAGCTAGCTAGCTAGCTGCTAGCATAGCAGCGGCCATGTTTTCTTCCTTGTCTTTAAGTTACGGGGTAGAAGATCGAGGTCGAAATTTTCATTTCAATGCAAAAAGGTTGATCTCGTTGATCTATTCTTTAATATTTTAGCCAAATTTATTCATCTTTTATATTTTATCGTATATTTTTATATCATTATTTTTCTTTTTTCATATTTTTAATCATTCCCACATTTTTTTTTTTTCAAACATAATTATAATTCAATAAAATTTATTTTGTTACTTCGCAAATTCTAATGCGAAATAATACGCGAGTAATGATTATACTTTGTGTATAAATTTTATTTATTTATATTTTTATCTCAAATGGAAACGAAAACGGTATGGATCGATAAAATTAGGTGAAATATTTTTTGGAATTCCCGTTTCCATTCGAAAAGGCAACAGCGTCGGCGCTCGACTCGTTCTCGGCATTTATTGATCCGTCCATGGAAAATACCGGAGGGTTGGCTTTAGAACATTCTAGGGGTAGTTGCAACCCCATGTCGCATCGACCTTACTTCCTATTGGCTAACAACTCGGCAAGATGGCTACCCGTAACCACGTACCGGAAACGTGACGACTTCGTTCCAGTCTTCTGAAGCTTTTCCTTACCTTATTTTTTTTTCTTTTCTTTTTCTTTTCTTCTTTTTTCTTTTATCCATCCTCTTCTCTATTCCTTCGTGCAGCTCAAGAAACGAGCCCTATGAAACGAGCGGTTGAAGGAACGAATCCACACCTCTGCAACCACCCTACACCCCATCCTCCTACCCTTCCCTCCCATCTTCCCTGTCCTCTTCTCCACTTTTTGCGAAATTTATTACAGCGATATATTCGCATCCATTAGATAGCTCACTTTTTTTCATCGTGTATCACCCGAAGACTCCCACATAGACTTCTTTTCTTTTCTTTTCTTTTCTTTTCTTTCCTTATTTCTCTGTCCCTCTCTTTCTTTGTCTCTTTCTTTCTATCTTTATCTCTCTCAAAGTGCATCCAACCATGTTACTCTTTGCTGAGTTTTATGGATTTTTCGAACGATCATCGAAATACGTGGTCTGTCAAGAAATTTAATGAGATTGATTTTATTCAAGCCAACGCTTGCTTATATTACAATTTCGAGAATTTGTGGGTGTTATCTTATGTGTGTGTGTGTGTTGTGTGTGTACATTTGTTTTTGAGATTGAAACGATTTAACGTAATTTGCATATAAATTAAAATTAAAACTTATCGACTTATATTCTTAGTTATTTTTTAAAATAATGAATTATTTTTATACTAAACTATACTGAATTGTAAGAAAAATAAAAATGGACAAACTCTATGATAAAATTGTCGAGAAAATAGATTTTACCGATTATTATTTATTTTGAAAAATCCACGATGTATTCGTAAAGTTTTTCGAGATACGTTGATTCTTCGGTACGGGAGGGAAGGAGGAGTTCTTCGTTCGTGTCTACCTGAAGCTCGAGAGAACCTGTTTCTTCTTGATTATAGGTACATGAGTTCCTCCACCATCTTGAGAGCCTTCTCAGAATCACGATTCCATTCGTGATCGAAAAAGCGAATGTTGTTGTTCCTTACTTAACGTTGCTTACTCCCGAATTCGAGTAAATTTGAAGGATTAAGTAATTATGAAAAGCGAGTAAAAAGTAAACCTTGTGAAAAATATTCATTATATCGATTGTTGATGAAAATAGGTAAATAGTGAAAATTCATTGAAATAATTTTCTAAGAAAATATATATATATAAGCAATCATCGAAGAAACAATAGTCAATAAAATCGAAAGTTATTTGTCTCACGATCTACGCGTATAACATAGATTTCAAAAACTAGATAATATTAAATTAACCAATTGTACATTTTTCTACGATTCTCGTCGAATTTTCATTAAAAATGTATCTTAACTTATCTATAGGTCAAGTTGTTTCGTGAGATTAAGAAAAGAAAAAAAAAAAGAAAAAGAGAAAAACGTTAACTAGAACTGTTAATTGGCACGATAATGAATTATGTAATAAGTTCATGGAAGAAGAGTATCTTTCGTGGAAATCTCAAAAGGGGTGAGTTAGTGAGTGAGTGAGTGAGTGAGTGAGAAAGAGAGATAGAAAAAGAAAGAAAGAGATAGTATATATGGAATAAACTTCGTCATAAACTCGTCGTAGGGATCGTAGTGTTATAGGTTTTCGCGTATGCGTTTGTATGAAGAACACCGATGCTAGTTTTGCAATTATGTTTGGCGGACATCGCGATTAAAATCTAAGTATGAGCTTCTTAACCTGTACTTCTCGGTGGTTGTTAGTTAGTTTGACCTCTCCTAATTCGTAGTACTCGCGATTGATGAACTACAATGGTTCCGCCATTTATCTATCAATTATGAGCCTACCGAATCGTAACCAGTTCTCTTTACTCTTAACGAGCGTACGTTAACACGAACGCCTTTCTTCAACCGTTACTTCGTCTTATCGTTTCATACCCCCTCATTGCCCTCCTATCTCTTTTAATCCTTTTCTCTTCTTAGTTTTTTCACATACTCGATTGCTCTTCCAACTGTAAATTTGATTGAAAGATGGGTAAAGAGAAAAAGAGAGAAAGATTGAAGGTATTCTCTCACGATCGATAAAACGAACAAGCAAGGAAACAGTTATCTAGATAATTCCATTGGAAAATGTTCGAGGTAGCACGAGTTTATTAGCGTTATAGCATTTCGTCGAAAGAATTCGTTTCTTTAATATTTTATTGATTTGATTTTTATTTCTACGATGATAGGATTGTCGATTTTCATTGATGAAGAATTCATTCGAGAATTCATATTTTAATAATCCACGACTATTCTGTTCTGTATTTATTTTTGTTTCGATCCGATTTCGTGAAAAAGTATAAAGGTATAACTGGAATATTATATTGAAATTTGATGTAAAAAAAAAAAAAATGAAGAAGAAGAAGAAGAAGCGAAGGGTAGTCGAAGACGTTGGTTATTTTATATCTCGCAAATGTTAAAAAAGGTAAAAGGGTGGTGGAACGTGGATAGCAGTGGCTCGACTGCAAAAGGAACGAGAAAGGAGAAGAGGTTGAGATGGTTTGGCCTCCGGAGGTCGCGGTCGATACTGCGTCTCTCTGCGAGGAAGGCGCAGTGTTGCCACTGAGTTTCCATGGAATTTACACTTTCTTATTGAACGTGAAACTACTTTTTACAGTACTCTTCCTTATATATATATATATATATATATTTTTATCGTATATTATACTTTTATTATAATTTAAAATCTCACTCGTGTACGCGTTTGTTAATCGATTTATATATTTAAAAATTTATTAATACATTGCTTTAAATAAATTTATTTAGAAAATTGTAAGATACTTAAATTTTGTTAACGTGATTTTTAAAGTAGATTTTTGGTAATAAAAAAAATATATATATACGGTAAAAAAGAAATACCATCGTTTGAAGATTTTTAAAAATAGAAATACGAGAACTTGATTTAGTTTCGTGATCTATTTGTAAGAATATAAAGCCAGAGATGAAGGGTTTCGAAAGAATTTCGTAATCTTTGATCCACATTCTACACGGATTATTTGTCGAAGGACACTATAAAAAAAATCTATTGTAACGAAGCACAGAATTGAAACATCGTTCTCTTTATAAGAAAGGGTTACGTCTTCTGATTTTTTTCTTCTTCCCCTTTGTCTTCTTTTTTGTCGTTCACGACCTTGGTGAAAACCATTCGAGAAGTGAAATATCCACGGATGAAGGTTTATGAGAAGAACATAGCGCTTGAACTGAACGACACGTAGGAAAAGCAACAAACGTGATCCTTTTATAACGACAAATAGGATTTCATAGTTGCAACGTTTTGCATCTGTCCAAAGAGGAAATGAGAAATGACGACACCTTAGACGTAACGGCTCGTTAACATTTATTTAAAACTTCGAACGGTTTTCTTTGCTTTTATTTTTCTTTTTTCTTTTCTCCCAGTAAACACGTACCACAATTACTGTCCACTTTTATTTTTCATTTCATACGAACGTTAATAGTCCTAATAATATTTCTATAATATCGTTTAAAACGAAGTTATTTATTCAACGAACGTGATGCGATCACGCGACGCGAACACTTTCATCAGTTTTATTTCAAAACGTTTAGAATATAAATAATATATATCTCTGTCGTGAAATCAAGATTAGGATTGTTTTTTGTTTTTGTTTTTTATGAACGAGATATATAAAAAAAGTTTTATTGCAGATTATCAAATTGAAACGTTGCTCGTTTCTTTTATTAAGAAAATCGATTCTTAAAGTTTGATCATTTTTAAATAAAAATAAAAGGCTTAGCTATAATTAATTCATCTTCTTTGGACTTGAATTTTTAATTTCATTTTATAAATAAATAAAATATAATATTTACTTACTAAAAATCGGGATTTATTATTTGATTAGAAAATTTGTAAAAAATTATATATACTTTTCTGTGAAAATGCAGTCGAGATTTCGAATAGATTAAACATCGGTAAACGTTAGCTTATTTTATATTACGAACATAGTTCATAAAAATACATTCGATTGTACGTATATGTTCAAAATGAAACGACGTTTGATTTAATTATTATTATTATTATTATTAATTGGCATTAGGAACTCGAAAGTTCATTGCCGCAAATACCAAATCCCCTCAGTGTTCCCGTCCCTGAGCACAACCCCTCTATTCGCGGTCTTCGTAGCCTCTTTCTTTAAAATCGTTTGTTTTAATAATCGAAAAAATCGATTTTGAAATTTCAATTCGGAAAAAAAAAGAAAGAAAAGAATGAATAGAGGGTTTAAACTAACAATGGGTTAAACGTTGCACCTAAGTTAGTTGGAACTATTTCGAAGAAGGAAATCCGTCGGTCGCGAGAGAGAAGCACGTGCTCTCGCTCGTTCACTCTCGATTTCATTGTGTTTTTATTGCGCCTCTTAAATTCGCATTTATGAGCTCTTATGTTCTCCCCCGCCTTCCTACCGTGTGGCTCTTCACCTTGCTGCTACGTCCTACTGGACGACGTAACTCCGACACCGTGGACCGAATAACATGCACGAGGAGGATCCTTTTACGTTCTGCTACATTATGCCTTCTTTCTTGCGAATTCACAAATTCAAACGTTAATCGTCGCTGTTATTTTCTTATAAGTAATCCTTTAATATGATATTTCAATTCGTCAAACTTCATCAAAGTTTCTTACTCCTAACACTCAACTTTATTGATAGTTCTGTTACAATATATTCTTATGTTTGGTGTTCTTATAATTTATTCATAATATACACAATTTTTATTTGTGTCTATTATAATTTATTATGTAATTATGTTTATGGATTTTACAAGAGATAGTCTTATGAAAATTTCTAAATTTTTATATAATGATCGAGGTATTATGGGTGCTTATAATTGAAGAAACAAATGATTCTGTATTTGAGATTGAGAAAATAGTTCGGAAAATAATTTAAAGGCTCTTATCAATTAAGTTTGATATAAATACTTGTTTTTTTTTATATTATAGGAAACGAAGAAATTTTGTATACAAAGAGAAAAAAAATTATTTCTATGAAATTTTGAACATTTTTGTATATAATGATCGAGTTATCACAATTGTCTATAATTTATAAAACAAATAATTTCATATTTAGCGTGTAGAAAATAATAATCTAATTAAAATCTGATAATTTATTTTCCATTTATCTTCGAGGTATCATACTTCTTGTAATAAATAATTTATAAAGAAAAGTAAAAAAAGTTTATCGATGTGATAAATTTTCAACGATTTTTAAAAATTTGAATCCACGAATTTTGTCATTAATTTCGTTTTCTTGGAAACGTCCAAGTAGCCGTAGTAACACGATCGCGATAAACATGTTAAATATCTTTATCGTTGGTTGTCTCGAAAGGATACCGCCTCGGGTTGGCAAGACTTTTCGAAGAGTTTTAATTAACAATCATCATCATCATCTCCTTTCGGCAGAACAAAACTTTAGAATAGTAACGTGAATCGTGGTTGAATAGATGGGAGAAACGGAATTCGATGATAATTTCTGCGATTGGTCAACTCGAGTTTCGTTTCGTGATTTTAGGTCCAACCCACAACATCTTAATAGCTTACCCTCTTCCTTCGGGATCGCATCATGGCCGCCCGTTTCCTTTTTTAAACTTCCTCCTAATTTATTCTCATTCTAATTTTCTAGACTACGCCCAATTCTAATCGATTATTAATACTTTTCGTTAAAATATTCCTTCTTTCCTTTCTTATAAATGTTCTGTTTAAATAATATGGACATATAACAATAACGTTCAAGTTACGATTGAAAAGTTTTGAACCCAAACAAACAATGATTCGATTTTTTGTAATGGTCCACAAAATTTTAGAAAATAATAAGTTTAAAACATTTCAACTCGTTTTCGTATAGAATCAATGCTATTTTACAAATGCATCGATCTTAGAGGCTAATATTTAGGTAAAATATATATGTCAAACATTAAAGATATCGCGTGACTTCTTTGTTTAGTCAAGATTAGAATTAGAGATTTTGTATGTAGATATATGTATATACAGATGTACATTGAAAGAGAAATTTCTTGCAACATTCTCACGTCAGTCTACGATGTGTTTTACGTTTATTAGTTTATAGCAGATATCGAAGGAGTGTGCTGGCAGTTAGGCTCAAATAGGACGACCACCGTGGACTTAAATGACCCATGCTGGGTTTGTAAAGTTGTAATTTATCGTTGATCACTATTAACGAAAAACTCTGTCGGTATACAAAGTTCTAAAATCGGAGGGCCAATGAATTTATAGCCTTTAGAAATGAAATCATAAAATGTCCGTTTCGTTGTACACATACAGAGACATATAATTTTTAAAAGGACACTCTCTTTAGTTTCTAATCCTTTTTGAAATTTGCCTTCAATTTGATTGTCAATTATTCCCTTTCGTTCGTTGTCAGATATTATTATTATTATTATTTTTTTTTTAAATTGTTTGACATTGATAGTTTGAATTTTGTTTAAATTATTCTTCGAGTTACTATTTTTTCCGATTTTTTTTTTTTTAACAGAAAAGCGATATCGTACGTTAAATAAACGTACACTTATTTTCGATAGACGAACGAACGGTTGAAAAAACAGCGTCGACGAGTGATTAGAAAATCGATAAATTTGGCAAGGACGTTTCGTGCATTTTAACCGAGTAATAATTTCTTTACGCGTGATATTATTTTTTTCTTTTTTTTTTTTTTTGTTATCGTTGCATTACCGGAAAAAACTTAACTTTATCTTTGACGTCATTAATATATTTTGGATCTTTTTTTATAAAAGTTTCTTCTCTGTTTGCGTTATTTTATTCGTATCAAATAATCAATTGTGTTTTTTAATTTTATGATTTTATTTATTTATTTATTTTTTTTTAGATAACTTATATGATTAATAAATTTAAAAATATGCATAATTATGTATATTATATTTAATGTCTTAAATTATAGGATACATTATTTCTTAACTAATACGTGGTCATAAAATATGAAGTATACTTTGTTCTTCTTCAGTCTAAGATATAGTCTTCAAAGTATTTTGAATATTGTAAGAAATTATAAAAATTAAATTTCCACGTGAAACGAGAAAGATTTTTTTTTTAAACAACTGCGAAACATTTTACGATGTAAGCAATATATTTATATTGTACAGTTTAAGAAGATCGTTAGGCCGATCTTTCGAACTTGCAATTCAAGTTCTTAAAAAGAAGACTCAAACTCGACGTAATCTTTGTACCCATCCTGAGGATTCTCCTGAAGATACCAGAATCTTGAAACTAACAACCAGATCTACTGTAGTCGACAACAATAGCATCTGATTAAGGTTTATAACCTTACCTGAGAGCTTTGTTACCCTAGAACAGCCGAATTTCGTGTAATTTTTTCTTTTCACAGATTATTAATAAAAAAAAAAATCATTTTCCGTGTAATCTTTTTTTTTTTTTTAATTCCAGACTTTTTAATGAAACTTTTTCAATGTTTAAAGTATAATTTATAGTAAACATAGCATAATAATAGTACAGGTTATTACCTGTTTTCATAATCTTCTAAATGGATCAAAAATTGATTTTATATTTTTGTCCGAATTTTAAATGTCAATCACTTTATTTCTAGATTTTTATGGATTAATTAAATTATACACCATTCATGAAAAAAATTATATAATAGTCAATTAAATTAGATCGATCTTATCAATGAGTAGATTTAATGAACACAATAATTATAATTAAGTGTTTATTTGTAATGTTAATATGTATCACGTGTTATGTAGTCTTTTCTTTAAGAATAAGGTAAATATCCATGAGAACAATCTTGGTAAAAGCTTCCCATTATAAAATGTACATAGTTGAATCGTAGGCGTGTACTATAGCATAGTCGTTCTTTGTTGTCGTTGGTGCCATTAAAATACCGAGAAAGATTCCCTCCTTGCAAACCGATTTACTTGCCTATTTTTATCCGTTTCTCTGGCATTTCCTCGCGTAGGTTTACGTATGCTCAACGAAAGGGTAGCTGAAAGGACAATGTGCCGTGGAGGTTGTTTCATCGATCGTTTCAAATGCGAATCGCAGTAAAACCCCTTTCGTGTCGTTTTTCACGATTACAACTTTCCTGTAAATTCTTTCGATAACATTACTTTTCTTCTTATACCAATTGCTTAAAATTAAATAACATTTAAAGTTGATTTGAAATATTTCATGATAAACTTTAATTTCACTTTTATATCATTAAAATTTACGAAACATTTCTATAGTTCATATTTTCATTTTGATATGAAATAGTATAAATATTTGAAGATTTTTGTTCGTTGAATTTTAATTAGAAAATATATACATTAAATTTAACAAAATATTTGATCAATTTTTGTTGGAAGATTCTATCACGTTTCTATTGGTTAGACAAAAGAAAAAAGACTGTCATGAGCAAATGGCAATAACCTTCTTCATTCGATTCTATACGATAGCGATGATCATAATGGCGACGGCAACAACGACGATGATGATCATGATGATGATGATGATGATGATAATGATGATGATGACGATAATGATGACGATAATGATGATAGCAGATAATGAGAGGTCTCCAGTATTGTGTAGTAATACTACAAGAAAGGAGGTAGCTCGGGCAATACAACAGAGAATGATGTCCAAGCGGAGTTAAACGTTTCCGAGAGACAAGAGAGTTCGATTTCTGACGGAGTATTGTTTTATATTTACAGGAGAGCCTTTAAAACGAAGAAACGGCTATAACAAAAAGGCGTCTAGTGTCTCAATTAGGCTTTCTCTCTTAGCTAAGATCATCGCGTCTTCATCCGAGTATTACCCACCCGTCGAGTTGTTGTACGTGTTGCCTGTTGTTCCCAACCGCTTGAAAATACTTGGAAGATACTGTGATTTTCCTTTTTTTTTGTTCTTTTCTTTTTAAAATAAGTTTCGAGAAAACTCATCCCCAGGACCTAACGTTTACCTGCTTATCCTTAAATTTTATGTCTATTTTGAAAAATTGGAAAACTGTTCAGGTAGTAAATAATACTGTCATAAATTATACCGTATAATAAGAGAATAATCTTTTCTTTTCTAACATAGTAGTGAAAGTTTTTAGTATTTGTATGATTGGTTAGAAGATAAAAAACAATAAAAAGAAAGAAAAAGATACAGGAATAAATGAACAGACTGTATGGGTAATAGAGAGAAAGAAAAAAGAAAAAAGAAAGAAAGAAGAGGAAGAGAAAAGTACAAGGGAAAAGAACAAAAAAAAACAAAAAAAAACAGGAGAAGAAGAAATTCGCATAGGATCTGTCATCGCAAGACAAGCCGGCATTTTACAAAGTATAAGGCTAAAGCGTATTGCCTGCAGGTGCTATACAGAAGGCAGTCCGCAGGTAGATACGGTGGGCGCCTGATTGGCTTGGCTCGCTTGGGGTACCATCCTACGGTTTTGCGACGGTGCTGTAGGAGGCAAAGAGAGGCGGTCGTTGTTACGTGTCGTTCACAACAACTCGTCTCGCGGCGCCTTGTTCTGCTACCTTTACTTTAAGGTATAGTTAATGTGTTTGTATGTGTCTGTATGTGTGTTGAGAGAAAGAAAAAGAAAGAAAGAGAAAGAAAAAGAGAAGGGTATAACCAAGAGAATCTAGTAAATCCTGTTGAACGTTCTAGCTCGAGACTCTCGTCTTTTCGCATAGCCAAGTTACCGAGAGAGCCAAGCTTTGGCAGAGAGTAGCCGAGGTAACTTCTTGGGTCGAGCCGCCAGCGTGTATTTCCGTTCCGTTCACCAGTCCGCTTAGTACTCCTCCGAGCGAATCGTCGAGACGACACCACGCGACGCTTACTTATATTTCTTCTCATTTGTCAGTACGATATTTCTTTCGATCACAGTTCTCCAAGTTGTTCTGTCGCAGTAGTGTCGTGAATTATTCGCTAGTGAAGTAATCTTACTATACTCTATTTACTGATCACAATAAGATATACAGATTCCTTCGAGTTTGCGCAATTTGATCTATTTTCTTTTTTTTTTTTTTTTTAAATTTATTTATTTGTTTTCTTTCTTATGAATACGCGTAAAAATGACAATGGACTGAAAATGAATCCCAGCAAAACGCGAAATGCTTCTTGAATTCGAGCGTGCAATCAACAAACCCGATGTCCCTAGCGGCTGTGCCATTCGTTGAAGGAGATTACAAGTTCCATCGGGTGCTGTTCCAGCTGCACCCAGAAAGTCGACCGACATGGACTAATTTGGATAATAACGACAACCCTTCTAATGGAAAAGGGCGACAACCCTTATTTCCGGTCATCTTCTTCTACTTCTTATTACACTACCGGAAATCCCTGAAACGCAACGCTACTACACCAGTTAGGCAGCGTGCTGTGCAGCAGCGACCTCTACGTTCTCCTCATCTTCCTTTTCTTTGTAGCCGCAAGGTGAGTCTTGTTTTTTTTATTCTTATATATGTCTGTAGGATATTTGTGTTTAATTATGAAATATCTGATTTTAAAAGCTTCTCAAATGTAAACATTTTTTATCCATGAAACAACATAAATAGATTTTTGCATGTCAATTGTTAATTTTTGAAATATTTCAGTGACTTAAAGTTAAGCCAAAAATGACGAGTTAAAAATTATGGCACCTAATATTGAACATCCAGAAAATTTCTAGAAAATAACTAAAGGATTTTATTTTATAAATTAATATAAATCATAATGAAATATTTTATACGTAGGTATTTTTGTTTATATGTTTATGTAACACGCGTTAAAAATAAATTCGACCTATTCAACATACTTATTTGACAAATTCCAAATGAATCTTTTGCAAATTTACTCGACTTACTTTTATGCGAATTTTATTGTCTCCTACGAAGGGATAAGATCTTTTTCTCGTATATTCTTTTAGCACTATCATCGATTTGTTTGTTACCTTTTATCCACTCGAGTTGATTTGTGTAAAATATTTATGATCTGTTTAATTTTAATTACGGATAAATTTGTTGTCCAATTTTTTTTTTTTTCATTCGTTCATCGAATTTAATAATTGTAACAAATTGTAAACTTATAAAATGTTGAGCTTATAAAATGTTTCAAAGTTTAATGTAAATTAGGTACAGATCTTTTTTAGTTCAAAAACAAGATTTTTAATATCGAAAAACTTGATATCCTCGTTTTCAAAGTCGATGTATAGATACGGAAGGATGTTTATAAAAATTCAAGTCACGAGGAAGATAGGATGATTAGACGTACAAGATAAGGGATGTGATGAGGGTGGTTTGGTGGTGGTTTGTAGGAACTATCAACGTGTACAGTTCGTTTGGTTTCTCCCTCGTTTTACGAGCCACCTATGGCGCGGGCATGTTCAGCATTATTTTGTTCTTCCCCAGTAAAATACACACACCCTAGTTGTTTTTCATCTCTCTTTTTCCCATTCTTCTTCTTGTTGTTTATTTATTCGCTTTAACGAGAACAATGTGATCGAATTTCTAATATGATAGAGATAAAAAATATAATCTAACATCGCTATTCAAATTATGATTTTATTTTTATAAATTTGAAAACATTTTTGAATCGAATTATTTTGAAAACAAAATATTTTCCATTGTTCAAAAAATTCATTGTTTTTGATATAAGTATCAGTGTATATCTAAAAGATTCAAATGATTAGAGCTTTTTTATAATTATATCTTGATATGGATCGTAAAATCAAATTGTAATACAAACGTAGTATATTTGGTTTTTCTTTTCGTCATTGACTATTTTCTATCTCTCTCTTTGTCTATTTGTCTAGACAAAAGGAAAGAAAGAGAAATAATTTAAAGTTCGAAAGAATTTGACTCGATACGAGTAGGTACTTACATATTCTGTATCCATGAGAATTTATCGTAAGTATATGGTCGATCGTGCACGTGTGTGTGCGTGTGTGTAAAGGATAGAAGGATATACTTTGAGATAAAGAGAAAGAAAGAGGAAAGAGGAGAATCAGCTTGAGCCGAGTGCAGGGATAAAGATGCAAAAGTGGCGGCGTAGCAACGCGAACTAAATAAAATTCAGAATTTATGGAAAACGAGGGAGAGAAAGAGAAAGGGTGCCGTTATTTGTGGTGATGGTGATGGTGGTGGGGGAGGAGGAGAAGGCAAAGAAGTGGAGGATATAGGAATGAGAAGAGAGAACCTTGGTAATGGCCGGACTGGGTGTACTCGCCAGAACCGGAGGAGCTTCCCAATGAATTTGAATAAAAATGGGTTGGAAATGGAGGCGTGGTGGGTTCAGAGAGTGCGACGAAGAGATGATGCTTCATGTTACGTGAGTATCTCTCTTTCTCTCTTATTTTCTGCGGGTTCCTTTGTGCGCGTGTGATGGAGAGAAAGAAAGAAAGAAAGAAAGAAAGAAAGAGGGTAAGAGGGGGAAGGGAGATAGAAGACTAATATTCCGGGGGTGGTCGAACGGGTAGGCGGTTATGGCGCGTTGCGTTTCTGCTCGCATGAAAAAAATGGATACTCCAATGTGTCCGTGTATGCATCGTCGCCATATATGAACGACGTCCGTCCAACAGACGTACTTTTTTTATGATGAGACCTTTATGTCGTTGCATTTTGCATTACGAATTGTCAAACAGAGCTTTTTAGTTTGTTCGATTTAATCATATTACCTGTACCTACAAGTGTTGTATTATTAAAGTAAAGAGAGGTTTAAGATATGTTAACTATCTTTACAATATTATCTTATTCAAATATGTATCCTAGATTTCCTGTATTCTTCTAACATTGTTAAAACCAGCATTACAATTTTATCTTATCTAGTTATGCTACCTTATTCACACGTTTTGTTTATTGTTAGGATGAAGAGTCTTAAGGGACGTAAACTATCTTCACTATCATCCGAACTCAAATATATTTCGAAGATTTATGTTCTTCTGACATTAATGGGATCAACATTAGAATATCATCATATCCAATTGATCTACCTTTTTCATAATTTTTTATTTATTTTTCTCGATTATAATCTAACTTTCATATATAAATTTTACATACTTGAAAATATTCGTTAATGTGTAAAATATTGTCGAAATAGGTACACGTTCCGTAACATGTACTTACCTCATACGAGTTATTTTGGTCATCATTGTGTCTTATGTTACAGTTCATACACATAGATATATATATATACATGTATACACATATAATTTTAAGACTGCTTTCTAAAGGATGAAACGGAACGAAGAATGAGAAAGCAAGTAAGAAAAAGACAGAGAAAGAGAATCGAATAATATGTAAGAAATAATAGAAACTAACAATAAGAGAAATACATGAAGAGTTTTGCTCTCCCGCCAAGCAGGCCGACACGACACGATGATACTCGAGAAGATGCTGAGGTGGAAGGAGAAAATACAGGAGACGTTGGTAGTGGGGGGGGGAGGGTCGGAAAGGGAGAGGAAGAGAGGTGGAGTGGATGGAGAGAATATGGCTGCAACATCAAGTATCAACAATATTGCCCCTGGCTCCGAGGCTTTTGACACGTAAAAAATAAGACGAGGACCGGCGGTATCCGGCAGGCTCTTTCTAAGCGGTCTTCCCTTTCTCTCTCTCTCTCTCTCTCTCTTTTTCTCTTTCTTTCTCGAGGCTGCAGAAAGGCAGCATGGAATTCAAGATGGCTGTCACGGATTGCCGGGTATGCGTGGGCCGTTCCTTCGTCTCCGTATCGTTGTCTCGAATCTCGTGGCCACGTGTGCGCCCTGTCACGATACTTGGCTGCCATTGCTTAAAACTCCCATCGTGCCAGGCCTCTTCTCTCTCTTTTTTTTTTTTTTTTTTTTTTTTTTTTTTTTAATTATTACAAAGCCTGCTTTGGTTTTTATTTTTCATTTTTCAGTAATTTCTTTTTTATTCTCGAACTTTTTATCAGTTTGATATTTATATGATTAGAGGATAAAGGTATATTGTTACTTATATTGGTTTTGTATCTTATTTTCTTTTTTTGTACATATAATAAAATGATTATCTAATAATTTGAATATATTATTTTGACACGATCAGGTTCTGGATAGCAATAATATTTTTTTGAACATTTATTGAATAATATATTAGATAAAGTTTAAATTATTGTAGATATTTTTATGTGATTTCTTTTCTTTTTTTTTTTTTTGTTAAATTCTTACAGTAATATTAAAAATTTTCTTTTCTATCAAATTTATTTAATAATTTGGTTATAATTTTATGGTAGATGATTTCTACCAATGGTGTCAGAAGATACATTTTGAAATTCATGGTCAAAATTTGTATTATTAGTTTAATGGTTTAATTATAGAGAAATTAGTTTTGAAAAATCATTCCTAAGATATTTGCTTTTAAATGCAAAGATGTTAAAAGATTAATTTTTATTAATAAATAGAAATAGATATATGCAAAATCATGGTAGAAGTAGTGCTAATGCAGTGACAAAGACATACTGTTTATCGTATGGATATTTTCATTTGTGTGTATTACATATTTTTGATCGAAATCTTTCGTTAAACGATGTTACGATACGTAAAATATAATATAAGAGGATTTTTTAACGATTCGTGCATCCTTAAAAAGTCACTTTAGGCAACAAGAAGAGCAAATCGATTATATCACCGCGAACACAGCTTACGGATCCATTAAACTGTTGGCAGTTAGCGCTGGTAGAGATGTGATATATGAAGTGGGATAAGATTTTTTCGGTGATCGTCCAATTTAATCAGCCGCATGTGGACGTAAGTAATATTCATAATTTACGTAGCGTAATGTCGTAAAAAGATCTCAAGCCGGTCTCAAACGATCTCAACGTTAGTCGGATTTATCCAGCCGTCTCTGGGCAATACTGCCAGCTTAGAAAAACAGGAGGAGAACGTAATAAAAATAAAAAAAAAAAGGAAAGAAAAAAAGAAGAAAAGAAAACTATCTTTATTACTAGCCACAGCTTGATCGTATTTTTTTCTTATTCTTATACTCGTTGGCATTGAAAATAAAAAAAACACTTGAATAGAAATTTTCCTGATTTTTTTGTTGTTTTGTATAATCTCTCTAGTTTGTTCTCTTGTTTTTTTAGAAAGTTGTTTTTTTTTTTAGAGAAGTTCTAAGATATTATTCTTTTTCACACTTTTTTTTTGCTGACCTTCGAGATTCTATCAGGAACAGATCTATTAAAGGTAGAAGAAAACTAACTATGTTGTTGGTATAAAAAATCAGGGTTTATAAAAGTCATAATACCAGTTCTTTCGAAGATAGACCTTACCATGACAATGTCCAGAATAGGTCTCTATTCATACTTTTCGTCGAAGTTTCTGGGCATGCAAAAAAAAAAACAACCTAATAAAATAGTAGAAAAAAAAATCTTAAAGGACTCCTATTATTGTATTTTCATTTGTAAAAAAATCTCAAGGATATACACAAGTTAACACGAAAAAGAAAATCCATCGGTCGTCATCATAGTCCTTCTTCGTGTCACTTTGAAATTCTTTTGTAAAAGTTTAAACGTAATCGAGGCACAGTCAAACATATGCTTTCAATTTGCAACGATTATTTGTCCTACAAGAATAGACTTCTATATCAACTTCCTATGTTTAGGATCGCGAGCGCACCGTATAAAAGTCGGCAGCCATCCTTCCGGTGATATCTAAACATTACAGTTTATATACGGCGACGAGTTTACGTTAATTGCTCGTTATCCACACCCCTTTCGTAGTTGAGATTTTCTTCTAAAACATTTCACATACGATATCTACGAATAACTAAATATATATATATATATACTTTCTTTTTTAATTATTATTATTTTAATATTATATTTATTTTTGATAGTAATAATATTTTATCTTTATCCAATAAGTGATGAAATTATTTATTTTTAAAACGCTCATATTTTCAGAATTCAAAGTTTTTTGCAACACTTTCACATTCTCCATATTTTGAATATGTTTTTTTTTTTTTTATAATTTAATTTTAATATTTATATTATAATTTTTTATTGTTAAGTTATAATATTTTTTTTCATTATACAAAATATAATATTATATATTTTAATAATATGTGTGTATCCATTTAGAATTCAAATATAAAATTTCCTTAAGTGGTTTTATGGATTCGGATTGTTATATTTAACTAATGCAATAACCGTTTATCAAAATTAAGTGTTAGAAATTTATATTGCCGCATATATAGCTCCATGAGAAAAATAACTTTTCATCTTCGTAACGGAACTACCCTCTTATTTATATCCTTTTCGACACCCCTACTGTTTACATGCTATCATAGGTATAAGTAATAGGAAGGAATGAAAATAAGTTTTGATCCTTTTTTACCACCGTTCTTCTTTACCGACTCTCAATTGAACTTTCTTCCTTATCGAATGACCACTATTGACTTTCCACGTGCTGTGTAAGATGGCGCCACGATAGAACGGAGGGCAAAGTTTCCATTTAAATGCTCTTTAAAAAGGGTTACGTGAAGATATAAGTCTATCGTAAAAGAAAATATATTGTCTAATCAAAATGTCAATTATTGTAGTAAAGTTTGTATTATTCTATTTGTATTAGATTTTAATTTTGATCCAACTAAAATTGACGAATTTAGAGAACATTTAAAAAATTCTTTTGTTAAACAAACCAAATGATTTTATTTATTCGTACTTATTTTTAATGTTAAATAATTCATTAAAAAAAAAAAATAGTTTACAAGTGTAAAAGAAAACAAAAGCTAAAAAAAGATTGGGGACATTTTAGGATCAAGATGATTCTCGAGTAGCAAGAGAAACGAGTAGGGATGGTGGAATATAAAAGCAAGAAGAGAAATGCTTAGAGTTTAGGGTAAAAGCAAATGGACAAAGAGAAACGGAGAAAGGCAGGAATACAAAGAAGTAGCGAAATACGAAGAAGCTAAACTGCCAGCCAGTCGCTCATTAAGCTGAATTGTCTTTTCAAGAAGATGGGCTTCCTTAATTACTCGACCCTTTCAGCAACTCTGTTTCTTCTTCAAACGTTGCTTAAAATATTTTTTTCTACGAATTGCAATCTTTTGAATGTACAAACTACAATATAAAAGATAAAATTACAAAAACGTGAACAATTTTCGTGACACTAATTGAATTCTGTTGTTAAATATAAAAATATAATTTATGTTGTCAATTTGTCCTACAGAAAATAATTTAATAATTAACGTGACGATGAAATAATGAAATAATACCTAACTCAAACTGTTAAATAGATGAAAACATTTAGCTAAGAATAAAATCTCATCGTTCGTTTCACGGAGAAGAATTTCTTGAGATGAGCCACGAGAAAAGATGCACCTGAGACACGGAAGTATGGTAAGCATTGGAGAAAGAGAAAGAATAAAAAAGGATGAACAAAGAAAGTTAAGGGCAGAAAGAAGAAGAAAAATATGAGATAAAGTGAGAGAGAAGTGCCTCTAAATATGCTAATATCCACAACGTAGGGTAATGAGTTCTTCGCGCCACTATGATCTACCGAATTGCTATGCATATATATGCAGCTATAAACACAACTTTAGATTACTATATGTAGCATATCAAACGCTCCAGGGTATGCGACTTATTGGCCGTTGGAAGCAGCTTGCACTGGCTGCTCGCTTTCTATCTCCTATTTCCACGCATCGTCGATGTACCATCGCAAATCCTTCTTTATTATTTTCATTTTGGATTCTAATTTATGCAGTTAGAATATTACCGAGTTAGAATACGTTCGTCGTCCTTTAATCGAAAAGCATAGACAGAAAGAGAAAGAGAGAGAGAGAGAGAGAGAGAGGAAAGGAGGATATAATTATATTAATAACCTGCATGTGTGTGTGCTCGCAATAAATTTATCTTAATAACAATTATTTAAATAATATATTATTTCATTAGATTGTTTATATAATTGTTTTACGTAATAATTGTTGTATGTAATTATCCAATTAACAGAATATCCTTTAAAAATATTATTTCTCCATCTTTATTTATGTATAAGTTTGATATATCATAAGAGGAACATTATTTTTAATATTATTAACATTTGTTGTTTTTTTTTTTTAATAATATTCGACAATGTTAAAAATATTTTTGCTTTTTGATCACATTGCATAAGATTTTATACTACTCTAGTAGCATAAAATATTGAAAAATATTGAATACATGTCTATTTAATATTAAAAAGAGATTTAATGTCTTTTTAATATTAAATACATATGTATTCAATATTTTTCAATATTTTGTGCTATTCTAGGGTATTTTCTCTCAATTAAATACATAAGTAAAGAAGGGATTAGTATTTTAATGAGAAAATCGATTTTTTGTTAGTCCTTGCTCGGAAAAGAAGTTTGACAATGATTGTTCGTCGATAAGAATTCGTTCGATGCTACTAGTATTATTCAAGAGAGCACGTTAATCCAGGTAGAGGGAATAGGAAAGAGGCTCTTGTAATTTCCGCAGGCTTCCACCTTCATCTCATATCCGGACTGTCATCTATCCCTCTCTGCCAGTCCTCCATCATATTTTCAATTTCCCCCACGTTTCCCGTTTCCTGCTTCTCTCTTGACCCTCCTCGATTCACCTTCGGTTTCCCTCGATCAGAGTCGATCATTCCCGAAGCGAAGTCATCTTTCTTCGATCAATTCCATTATTTTTCTGTCATTTTATTCTAAAAAAAAATAACATGTAATCTTAATAAGATCTTTATACTTATGGTGTATTCATAAATTTGTATTTACAACGATTTAAGGGTTGTAGTTTTATTATACTATGAAATGACAAAAGAATTTTCCTCAGGAAAAAGTAATTCAAACGTAAAATACATTCTTATTTTTTCATGGAAATAGACCAAAAAAAAAAAAATACTAAGTCTGTTTTTATACTACCAAGGCTTAGGGTTAAATCATTGATACATGATGGACATCTTCTATATAATACTAAAATGCCAGCTCGATTGAGTTTATCGAGTACCAGTCGATAAAGCATACAAATACAAATCTCTTTCAACTTATGAATGGATATTTTGACGATTATGTGTCATAATTTTGATTGATAGTATCTATAAATTGTTAAATTTAATCCAATTATATACCTGAAAATAATTTTACCAGAATATTAGGGAATTTTTGTTACTAGTATACAAGGCGTTTAATAAGATCTTAAAAAAATTATTTTAAAAAATTAATTTTTTGTATATATGTTACTGTAAATCGAGAATAATTTTTTTTTTTTTTATGAATAATTATACGGTTAATTTAAACGAATTAGAAACACAATATAATAATTGTTGTCTTCTAATCGATTATCTCATGAAAATACGAAGGAGGAAAAGTCTTTGTCAATATACGTTCGTTTCAATCGTCATAGAAATGTCTTAGTTGTTTCCTTCGTGAATAAAAGAAAAAGATTAACGAAGTAAAGACACGCGAGCCATGCGAAACGATTTGGAAATCAGAGTCATGAAATCTCGTTGACGGGCGCGTGGCCCCACGCTGAACACAGCGACGACGGATGACGATGCCTCAGGAAAAACTAGACTAGGCGTTTTTATGGGCCATCAAATTACGCCGACCACCCCATAAAATGTTTAAGCGGACTTCCGTGCAAGACACTCGACCGACGACCAGGCTAATGTCCTTTGGCAAAAGCGCATCCACCTGTCTATCTCTCTATACCTGCCTTTATCTTATTTCTACTTTCATTCGACATCATAAAGCAATATATTTTCTTAGAGAAAATAAAACCCCCTTTGAAAACACGGAAATATTACGAATTAGTACGTTTTTCCTTTGTGACATTTTTTTAATTACTTAACAAAATTTTCCAAATTTATTTATCACTTTGTTGGTCAACACTTTCTAATTCCTAGAAACATGAACAAATCATTAATTTGTTTAATTTATTGCTGATATCTTAAATAAATATTTATATGTTTACAATTAGATAGTATGATTTGTAAATGAATTATATTCGTATTATATTACGAATACAGAAGAATTTGTCAAATAATATAATTCAACGTTATATATGAAAATATAAATTCAATATGAATATAAACACAAACTAGTATTTATATCAACGAAGATGATACATTTGGCGTGTTGTCAAATGACTCGTTTATGATATCGAACGTTCATAAATAATACAAATTAATTTACACCGAAAGGGTTACGTTAAAGTTTTATTCTTGATTTTTAGAATCTATATTAATTAGATATTTCTTATTCGTTGAAATGAGTACTTAAAATATTAGACATTTGTTTTTATTTTTTTAAAATAAGTAGATGACCGATTTGAAGTACAATAATCTACGAGTACATAATCGGTTGTTGTAAGATGAATGAATTAGCTTAGCTCGTATAATAGCTAACGATGGCTTTGCACTTGGCATTGGACGATCTCGTGTCCGACTTTGAATAAACGCATAAATAGCAACAGGCCGCGTGTTCGCTAACGCCGTTAAATATTCTATCACGAGTATAAACGTCAGCTATAATTCAATATTATAATTATATTCTCTGGTGATGGACTTTATTGTGCCAATTAATACGCATTGTTAAAGTAATCGTTTGATCATATTTCTAGTATTTGGATTGATTTAGACAAACCATCTTGAACTCTATGTTTTATTCACTCTCATCCCTTTCTGAACTCCTTCTCTCTCTCTCTTTCTTCTCTCTTATTCTTATTAAAAAATCTCGATGGTTTCGAATAATCTGCAGTTCAAACTTGACTATGGGTCGTTTCAATTATCGTTACTTTAATCGTGTAGGCTCAACGACCGTGCTAATACCCGTGGAAACAAATAATAATGAAGAAAGCTGACAATGAATAAGTACTTGTAAACAAGATGATAAATTGCACTCTAACGATTATTTTATGTTCAGCATATATACTTTACAAATAAAAGAACAGAAGGAGAAAACGTACATTCGGATGGTACACTCGAGAAGAGTTTGTTTTAAGAAATTATCATTTTCATATGTTGACAGATTTACGACATTTTATTGTATGTTTTTTAATCTTACAATTTACGAAAAAAGTATTTACAATATTTCTTTAGGATAATAATTAAATAAAATTATATAATATATTATCAATCATCGATGAATTTATTCTTTCATTACGTCGTAACACAGTGCGATTGCTACTATGTTTTCGTTTTTTTTCTATAATATATTATTTATACTTTCTGTTATTCATCTTGTCGATCTTATTAAGTTTGTAACATAATAAACATTGAAATCGAATTTCAATAATACTTTCCAAGATTATTTATACGAAGAGTAACATTGAATTTTACTCACAATAATATTAACTCGAATCGTAGAATCATTCGAATCACGTTGTCGTGGGGACGATAATCAAAAAAAATATTTCGAGAAGACAAAGTACCCAGGTGGGGGATAGGATGTAGAGTGGGGAAGGAGAAAAGGGTGTTCGCGCATCTTCCTCGCAGAGGAAAAGATAGGCGGACCCTTCGTTCACATCCTCATGACGCGGTAGTCATTTTAAACGACTCTCTTTCTCTCTCTTTCTCTCTCTCTTTCATGCCGAAGAGACCACCCATCGTCAAGGAGATCATTGCGTTCCTTTCTTTAACTCCCAGACGTTTTTTTATCATATTTTTTTCTTAAATTGTAGCCTAAAGAAACAAAAATGTTTAATCGCCTTCTGAAAGATTTCGGTTGACTATTAACAATGTCTTTCTTTTACCTTGTTAAATGCCGCATCGATCACTGATTGGCTCAAAATTATTATTGATATTATTCGACTAGCGGAATAATGAATTAGGGAATTGACAGATTAATAGGTTAAAAGATTAACACGCGTGTTTGTGCTAGTTCATTCATCTCATGCCAATGTTATACCTTCTTTTTTAAATCTTGTTCGTCATCTTTTTCTATTTCTTCATTTTCTTTCTTCTTTTTACTTGTTTTCTTTTATTTTTATTATTTTTTTTTTTCTTAACCGAGGTAGGTATGTTTCTGAATCTACTAATTGGTCGTAAAGAAAATTATGTTCGAACAAGAGGCGGAGGGTGTCCTCGAAAGGTCTTCTTGCGAGGTCCTAACGAATACTTGTCTCTATTTTTTATTATTTTTTATTTTCTTCTTTTTTTTTTTTGTGCCAAAGATTTCTCGCGCGATTTTTATTTTCTTTTCGTTCGCAAAATTGTTTCCCCCCTTTCAATGGTAATCATCGTATAATAACAAAACTTTTCATTCATAGTTGCAACTAATTCTTGTACGAGAGGATCATTAAAATGATCTACAAGCGTATCATATTACTCAGTTTTATTGTAGGAAGTATTTACTTAGAAATAAATCATCGTGAATGGTGTTAAATATTCCGTTTATCGTTTGATTGTCGCGTGACAATGTTACTGCAATGTTTTAGTTTCTTCAATATTATCTATAGGTCGTATTGTTAATCTCGTTAGTTGTATTTAGATCGTTGTTGAATGAACGTGTGAAGTGAAAGATGGAAACTCGATTCATTACTTGCCAAAAAAATCAAATATGCTCCTTTGATTGATCTGATTTTTTACAGACATTTGTCTGTGTTTTGTTAAAAGTTAAACAAGTGTAGAAAAATATCAACGAGACAACATGTACAACAAATCAACTCATAAAACATGTTTACTTAGAGTAAAAAAGGAATCCTGCATAGACTGGGATCATCGTTCGAGGTGTGTAAAAAATATCAGTGATATTTTTGTACAATTGCGTATCTTTTGAAATTAGTGATAAAACATATATGAATTGATTGATACCGATGATTGTAATTGAGCTAACGAGACGGTAGCTCAAAATCGACGTTCGTTTAAAAAATTTTCATTCGCGAGTCGGAAGCGTTACTCGCTCGAGATGCCAATGGTGATGGTGGTGATGGTGGTGGTGGTGGTGGTGGTGGTGGTGGCAAATATATTATGCCTCTCGTAAAATTAACTTTTTACGATCATTTTATGGTCGCGTTGGCGCGCGCGAGAGCACTGTCCGTCGATGCTTATAACAAGTGCACGGTTGTAGGTGCAGAAGAGTTTGCTCGCGCGCACGTGAAAGAAAGAAAGAGAGCGAGAGAGAGAGAGAGAGAGAGAGAAGAAAGAAAGAAAGAGAGAATAATTCTCACAGCTGCACGTCGTCGCGGAGAGGGCTCGTGCCAGCTCGTCACGGATCTCTTTCATCATACGCGTCGGTAGAAGAACACTGTAACCGTTTTTATAGACCACCGATTCTGGCCGATCATTATGATTTTATGTCGAATCGCGTCTATCTAACGATATAGTCATTTAGCTTTCTTCATTGACAGGTGAACGCGAAACACGATCAAAAGAATTTCATCTATTTTATTTGTCTTGTCTTAACGCCAATCTATTTCTATCATTCTATTTATCTATTATTATATTTATTTTTGATCGTTCTTTATATTATAATTTAATTTTTATTTATTTTTTTTTAATAGTTTGCAATGATCTCTTTTTTAGATATCTTTTTGTTGTTGTTATTAATTATTTGTCGATTTTACTTTTCTAAGTATCTTTATACTTTTTCTTCTTTTGATTATTTTTAATTATAACGTTTGAACATCACTTATCGTAAGATTTTATTTAATTGTGAATATAATTTCTTATTATTGTAATATTTATGCTTTTCTTATAAATTGGTAAATATGTTTATTACTTATCCTCGTTATTATTTGATTTACTAAATATATATACTATTTACGTAAAATTATTACTACACAAACGACAAGAAGATCTTCGTTTTAAATTTAACACTGACGTAATAAATAATTCTCCTCTTTTCTCTTCATCGTCAATTCCACACGTCGGTCAGTGCAACTACACTTTTTGCGCCACTGATTATCCTCGCTTAGATTAACGACAAGAAAAAGTCGACAAACGTAGTTACACTAGTAAATTTATAACCGTCGCTTAGAATCGAATCATCGCGTTTTCCAAGCATATTATCTCGACGAAAACTAAATCTTCTCGTTTCACGTTACGTTTAATAAAAATGTGAACGTTATAGAAAGACAAAACAAACTCACGAAAGGATACGAACCGAATAAACGCTAGTAGCAAGGGTTAAGCGTTAGATTTTCCTTGCGGGATTTTTTCTAACATAACTTTCTCTTTGGAATGAAAAAAAAAAAAAAAAAAAACAAACAGGGGAAATAAAAAAAAATCAATGGTTGTCGAATAAGATTAGGTTAGTCAATTTCACCCGAAAAATTTAGGTCACAGCTGACGCGATGCACACGCTTAACACACACAGATACACAAACACACTTGCATACGTTTTTAATCGTACTAATGTCTTTCTCTCTTTTCATCTTTATTTTTCTTATACTTCAGCAATTACTTATATTTACATATATAGGGTGAATCGGAAAAAACAGTCCATAATTTAAAACTGTGTTTTACGCATAAATATAATCTTTAAATATTCAAATGTTGTTATTCAGTTTTCATTTGTTTTCAAGTTATAAAGTTATAACAAAAGTTCAATACACGTTGCTCTTCTGATCATTTTTAAATGAAGTTTCTCATTATTTTCTATTCGATTCGTTTTTACAAAAATATTAATAAAAATATCGTATAAATTATTTTATACGCGTAGAATACCATTATTAGAATTTGGGGCTTTCCTTACGATTCATTCTGTATATATATATATATACATACGTATTATTTGAAAAATTCGATCTGGAGAAGAAAAATGAGAAGAACGAATAAAGAGGATAAGGAATAGAAAAAGGGAACGACGAAGGAGATTTCGAAAGTTCCTTGGAAAGCTGCCAGTCGCGAGAAGCCAAGAGCGAGTTCCGTGAAACGCATCGGCTTGGTTGCAAACAATTTATATTTATGAAGCTATTACGAAGGTGGTCTTTCAACGGTCTAAAAAAAGGGATTAACTCTGAGGTATTGTCTTGGAACATTCGAACGTATGTACATACGTATAGGTATATTAGATCGTTAAAAATCAGAATCTCTTTCGAGACGTACACTCTTCCTTTCTTTTTTTTTTCTGTTTCTTTGTTTCTCTTATATATAATTCATATTTCGCGGTTCTCCTTTAGCGATTCTTGGATCTGGTATCCTATCTATGCAAACGCATGTGCATTTGACCGGGTGTATATTTATGTATATAGTTATTATGTGTACGATTTCAGCTTGTTTATGCAGATGTCTGTAGTCTTTCCATAGAGTAACAACCTACACTCGGTGGTTTACATTCGTACGTTCCTTTCGTTTATAAACGTCCTTCCAATGATAGAGAAAATAGGAAAGTATTAGATGATTTATCTTAACAAAAGTTTCATTTTCTTATTTCGATAGTAGATATTTTTAATCCCTTCAATCCTCTATGAACACATATATTCATTGGGTAAAAGTTTTTAACATTAACTATGATGATATACATACATTTGTCGATGTGAATGAATTAAAAATGTCATATGCAAATAATGTCATTGTGTATGTTCGAACAAAATTTTCGTGATTAATTATTATGATATTATTTAGTATAATCAATAAACGGAATTTACACTAGCAAACGATTTGTTCAAGAGTATTTAGTACTCAAAGGATTAATGTTTATCATTGTTCACAAAATTTAGATTACAATTTTAATAGTTGTGCAATCGTCCTATCGTTTTATATCTTTTTAACGTTCTTTTTTTTTCTTTTGTTAGTAAAAAAAAGAATAAAAGAGAGAGAGAGACAGAGATAGGGTTAAAGGATATCAAAAAAATAAAAACAAAAAAAGAATAAAAAAAAGTGTATGCTTATTCGAAGATGGGAGCTTCCGTTAGGGGAAAGAAAGAGTTTGGCTGTTTTTTTTTCGAATACATAGAGGAGACGTATAACATATACGCATACAGATATATCGAAACGTGTGCGTGAATTTCGCGTGCGGTATCTCAGAAGCAAACGTGTGTTTACGTGAGCAGGCGAAAACCGAGACTGAATTCTGAAAGAGCTCCGACGCCGACGACGCGATCATATTATTTTGCTTGAATTATTTATAGAGCGTTGCGAGTAGTGGCAGATCGAGTGGAAGATGTAAAAGAATATGAGAAGGAAAATAATATATGATAAGAAAGAGAGAAAAAAATATCTTAGTGCATAACAATATGTACTATACGGTGTACTCTGATACATAATAAATTATATACACAATTCTTTTGATTAAACAAACATTTTTTCTTTTCATCATCCACTATAATTAATAAATATTTATGTAAATGTATGTATCAATTGTTATCATATCAGTTCATTTGCATCATTATTCTAAATACGTGACTAATTTCATAAATTAAAGACATTCAATCGGTAGTTGGCACATTTTGTGTGTGTATACAGTACTAGAAATCAATTATCATAAATATTTTATTGAAATTAGAAATATCGAGAACGTCTTAAAGACTGTTAGAAAAAATTTGAAATTACAATTAAAGAAGTAAACTCATTAACAACTTTATATTTGTTTTATTTCATTTTCACGTGATGCGCGCGAATGCAAAATGAGTTGATTAAATGTTAATCAATATGCACGTATATGAGACTAAACTAATTGTAAGATTTTCTTCTTATCTATTATAAGAACAAACATATAAAGTGGAAAAAAATCTTGTGAAATGAAAGAAAGGAGAGAACTTAACGGTCGGTGCATATATATGCATCCGTTGAAAAAATATTATTACAAATTCTTAAGGCAAAAGACGAGGTGAGAAAAATAAAACAAGATAGGAGGCGATGGAAGAGAGAAAGAAAGAGAAAGAAAGATCCTGAGAGACTTTGCCTGATGAGGACGGTTTCCATAGCAACGCAACCCCTGGAACACGAAACGGTCTAGCCATCCTTGACTCAATACCTTCATATACTCACGTGCCTCACATTCAAACTCACCACTACCTTCAAATTGTTGAAACCCTCTTAAGCTTTCTTCCATTCCTTCAAAGCAGCCTATACCCTTACCACCATGCTACACCCCGAACGTTTACTTTGTTCCTCTCGCTTTCTCTTTCCCTCTTAAGTACTATGACTTTATATTGCCTACATATACAATACAACGTTGGGGAACGTCGGATATGATACAGAATACAAACTAGAAGTTACAACCAAAAAAAAAAAAAAAAGGTAAAAAATGAAGAAAAAGAAGAAAAAACTCAGAAAAAACGCCTTTAGGATTGGAAATGGTTTTATTATGGGTATTGTTCGGTTTCCTTTTTACAGGACGATTCGGTAACTGATCGGGACAATGGCAAAATATTTTCGACTTTCTCATTAGTTTTATAATTTCAAATCACCTTTACTATTACCTATTTATCTGAATTTTTTTTCTAAATCTTTTGTTGGTATTCTTTCTTTTTTTCTTTTTTTTTTGTATGTATTTTGTACTTTTTTTTTTTCATTCTTAAAGATAAAAAAAAAAGAAAAAAATACATTCTATGGATCCCGTAACTTTTTTACTAATTTCTCTTTTCACAACTTCACAGTTTGAAAGGTACACAAAAGTGTGAAAGTAAAAACAGCACGTTCCTGTCAAAAAAAAAAGAAAGTAAAATCGAAAATATTGAACCAAGTAATTTCAAAAGAAATGCTTTAAGATTGTCATTAATTTAATCTCATATAACTATCTTAAACAAATTAGAGTTAAGGATCAACAACCGGAGTTATGAAGCTTGTCGGGATAGGTTTAATGAAGAACGTTAATGAGGCGAGAAAGGATCAGAGCAGAAGCGTACTGTCAATGAGAGAATTTCTATCGGTGTGGTTGTAATAGTATTATAGAAGCAGTAGAACATATATATTATCGTCTCTCTTTCTCATTCTCTCTTTCTATCTGTCTTTCTTCCTCACACTCATAGCATCGCGCGAGAGCAATGGCCAGCCATATTGGAGGTGCCTGGGAGAATCGTGAAAGCCGATTGGCTATTCTACCATAGCGTCTGCCTCCGAAACGAGAGGGCGTCGCGGTGCAAGCTCTCTATAGCCGAAAGGCGTCTCGACGCTTTGCTAAAAATGGCACGCGTCACGTACCGTGTGTTATAGGATTTGATCTTTCCTTATCTTTCTCTCTCTCTCTCTCTCTCTCTCTCTCTCTTTCTAACTCTGGTATCCCCTATATTCGTAATGCTTCGATACGTTTCGATGCAACCCCAATAAAAACAATAAGAGCGTACTTTTTATACGTCGAATAATTGGACGATTTTTAGATAAATAAAATAATTGAACAATTTTATATAAATAATTGTTTAGATTGATACAATTTATTTTAAAATTTCTTTTTTTCTTTGGAATTTTTTTAAATGTTGTATTGTAAAGTTTAAAATTCGCGAATGAGTGTTCGTAGATTTGTGAGGAATTCTCAAAGAAGTCTCATTTAAACTTTAGACTGGAAATGAAGGGAGATAAAGAACGCCAGTGGAGATAATGAAGTAGAGGTTGAAGAAAGTAGAACTTCGTTCTCGTAGATGGTTGCAGTCTTCTTGCTGAAGGGATAGAAAATACGTATATACGTGCCTTGATAAAGATAAGAAATGAAAGAGGGGAAAAAGAAATAAGAGATTTCAATTAAGAAAACTTTTATTCTTCCAATTTAGCTGTATGAAAGAGTGGAATATATTTTAACGAAATGAATTCAGTTGATATATCTAATAAATTAAACATGACGTCAATTATTTATGTATATATTTAAATCCTTCAGAGAAGTTTCTTGTTTTTTCATAATTAATTTTATATGAATAATATTTTTTATTTTATGTTATTTTAATGACATATATTCTTTGTACGCTTTATTATTCTTTTTTCTATACTATATGTAGAGTTTCTCAATATGTAAATCGTACGGATAAATAAAAATAAAATTATAAAATTTCTAATTACGCAAGTACCAAAAATTAATTCGAAACAAGTTTAGCAATATTATAAGAATATTGTGTTTGTTAATTTATGATAGTGAAAGAAAATATAGTACGATAAAGTACTCGTATATTATACAATAAAATAATATAAATAAAATAAAACATATTGTTCATGTAAATGAAATAAATTTTGGTGATAACCTAATATACAAATATACATATATTCAAATATTAAAAAAAAAATATCTATTTTCTTAAAATCGTCTATCGTTGTTCTAGATCGCGAGCCTTGAGACGCGTGTTACTCACTGAAAATCCTTATGCTCCATATAAACATCCCCTGCGGGATAAGGAGGCGATAAATATCGATCCATTACAGAGCTTATCGAAAGCGTCCGTTAAAGTCACTCGAGAGTAATAAAAATCAACGATCGGAGGGGGGTGGCGTAAGGGGTCAAGGTTAAGTATCGTGTATCTTCTTTTACAATTTTATTCGTTCGAGTGGCGTACTTCGATTATCGCGTGTTCTATTACATTGCTTATATGATATGATGTTGATGTTTCACATGTATTTCTATTTCACGTATTATTTCTATCGATCTCATACGTATGTATATATATATATATATATATATATATATATATTTGTATATAGATAAGTTTCGTTAGCAACGATAGGCTATGACTTTTCATTCGTTGATGAGTACTAACACCAAATTCGACATAGAAATCCTGTCTGACTATCGTGAGAGTGTACCTACACCCGAATTAATTAAGGGATTTAATTACACACCAAGTGCTTTACCGGTAAAGAAGCGAGACGTGTAAATGACAAATAACTGGCAGACCTTCGAAATGTTCCATAGATATAGCTCGTATGTGTCATTTGATGTACATATACAGTGTCCTGAATGCAAAATTGTTAAATAAAAGAAAAATATAGATCTATTTAAAATTCAATAAATTACACTAAATATGTAAAATAAATACACTCGAAACATAAATTATATAAATACTCGTATTAAAATAAACTAAAATTTCATGGACATTTAAAAAGGCAATAATCTCATAAAAAAAAGAAATGAAATAAAAGTATAATTTTTCTACAATATTTGTCTTCATATCTCGGGGAATAAATAAAATCGATTATCACGTCATGGACAATAGTTCATTGTTTGAAAACTTCAGAAATTCTATTTAGTAAAAAATAGTATCAAATTACTTTGACCATGTCAACAGTACTATAATTTTCAAGAACCCATAAGTGTTTGTGACGAGATGAAAGATCGTTGCTTTCTCATTGGTTCGACGTAAAAAGGAGTAAACCTTGTGAGGTCACTAAAGTACACCCTGTATATAAATAGGAGTGTGTGTGAGTTAGACACCCCTTCGCGACGAAAGAGATGGCTGGAAAGCAAGAGCTTTCTCGTGTCCGGCTGTTCTACGCCCTCGACCAATCTCCTCTGTTCTGTACACACACGAATAAACTATATCGCGTGTTTTTTCAAGCTTGCTCTTTCTTAGTCTTTTTCTCTCTCTTTTTTTCTGGTTACCCTCTATCAAACCTCAAACCCTTAATCCTTCGCGTGACACGTCCAACCCACATTTTGTCAATCCCAAGAATTACAGTTCTATTTCTCTCTCTTTTCCTTTCGTTTCATTTTTTTTTTCTTTAACTTTTCGTCGCCCTTAAACGTTCGACAAACTTTACCACCCTCTTTACCAAGTTTAGACTCTTAATTTGAAAAATATTCTTCGTTCACTGCTATTTTTTTTAATGATTGTACTGATGAAAAAAGGGTGAACTGGCAATAGGAAGGATGAAAGATAATTTATGCATAGTTAGATAATGATTTATAATTATGCATTTGTTATTTTATAAGTAGAAAAGTAAAGTTATTAATGAATTTTTCAATTAAATCACATATTTTATTTTTCATCATAATTAGGATAATTAACATGTACCTTGTATTATTATTTTTTGTATAATATTATTTTATCCTGTAATTAATTAATCTATAGTTAATAGAAGATATTTTACAAGATTCCCCAAAAACAATTTAATATTCGACATAAATCAGAAAGAGTGAAAGAAGGAGAGAGAGAGAGAGAGAGAGAGAGAGAGAAAGAGAGAGATGCATAACGTTTTTCGTGAGATGTCGTAAAGCAGTCTTCAGTTTTCAACAGCGTGAATGAACGTTGTCTCCGTTCCATCTTCCGCATAACTTTCTTCATCTATCTTTCTTATACCCTTACCTCGTTCCCGCCATTTCCATCTCCTTTCATCTCGAACCCTCGCGCAGCTACGCCATAAACTCACCACCGGAGATTCGACGGCGACGGCAGCCAACTTCGCTAGGAAGCATATCCACTTTCAACTTTGAGTTTGCGGGGAAATCGAAATTCGTTTCTCGAATTGGATTACTCCTACCTTTCTTTCTCTACCTGTGTGCGTGGATTTGTTTGTGTGGATTTCTTATCAACTTGTTTCTTGAAAATATACGTGTAAATGTTGAACAAATTTTATTCATATTTTTGAGAACGTTTATAACGTGTACAGACAGAATATAATTATGTTAATAATTAATCGAATTTTCGATACACTTTTATAGCACTATAGATATTATATTTATCTTATACTTAGCGAATTTGTAAGTACTTTAAAACGTAAGTTTTTCAACATTGAAAGTGCATTGAGTGGATAGTTATAGACTGTCTTACCATTAACCAATGTACAAGCTATGGAACTTTATACCTGGTGTGATATAAGCTACTAAAGTTGGCATAAAAGCTCGCAAGAGTGCGAGCTTTATCCGTTACGAGGGACCTTTGAAAGAAAAAGTCGTGGAAAGTCTTGGTGAAAGTCTTGATATATTTATTGTATACCTATATTCATTGATATTTTATTGTTTCTCTGTTTCAGGCTGATATTTTTCATCCTAAACCTGTAGATAAAAGGCCTCAAAGTGTTCGGCCCAGTGGAAACCTTTCACCCCTTCGAGCTGTGCAGGTTGATAATATTCTTTATTATATATATTTTTATTTTAAAAAATTTCGAATTTTTCTTATTTTAGAAAAGTTTGACAGATATGTTTGATCGTTTTAAAATGGTGAATACGGGATAAATTATTGCATTATTTTAACGAACGTACGAACTGCTAAAACTTTTCTATATGACTTTACCTTTATCTTCGTGGATGTGTCTAATAAAAAGTTTTTTATGCATATGTCTCTCCTAACACCAATGAATCAGAGAGATTACATTTTCATATATATATATATATATATACAAATATAAAATTTCATGCACCTAGTTCGATATTTTTGAAGGAAAATAAATAAAGAAAATAGTTGTATTTAATTTCATTCCCAAATCTTTACTATCATTGTCGATTTATCGATGAAATAACTTTCGTCTTCCATGATCTATCGTAAAATGTGATTCAATTGAATTTAGTGTCTCGTTGCAAATACTTAGAAAGGGAAATATTTGAAGTTCATATATGTGAATCTACTCGATTGAGAAATATCGACGATTCGTTCTAACGTTTACTGTTATTTCAGGTTTTCCCACGTGTACCAGCCCGGAACAGTGGCCGGTATACAAGGTGAGATTCTATTCTAATTATTCATAATTATCATTTCATGAAACTTTTTTCATACCACGACTAGTAGAGTTGAAATTTTCCAATTTTAAAAGAAACAGTAGAAAAATGTTAAATTGAATGAACACAACAATTCCAACCTTAATCATTTAAGTATGAAATTAATTCATCATTTGAATGGTGAATAAACATATATTTAAATACTTGGCAATCGCTGATCGTATCGCTGTGAAAATACTTAAACAACAAAGAAGTATCAAACAATAAATACATTCATTCGAAAAATCAGGTTTATTAAAGAAAATTTCAAAGTCTTACAGAGCACCGTTTTCATTCTCAGACGAGTTATTCGCAGTAAACAGAAGAAGAATGTACGTATAGTACTAACATCGTTGTATTAAAGAGCATAGTTACTAAACCACGCATATAACCTATAAATGGGTGGAGTGCTATAAAGTCCATTCATGATCGCGTACAACAAATGTCGGCCGGTTCGCGTCACCCGGCTCGTACGCGATTTATCGCGTTCCTATTCGTAAAGCGTCTTTACACCGAGTTGCACGTTTGTATACGATTTCACTTATGATTTTCCTCGTGTAAGTAGGGTATTTTAAAGTTTTAAGGAAGTAAATGACATCACTGCTTTGTAGTAAGTATCTAAATGGTTCATATATATATATATACATATAATTGTTCTTATTTAAATAAACTTTAAATTATTAATAGAGGTAAAAGATCTGTAGTCATCTAAGACAATTAAGGAAGGTTTATTAAAATAATTAGCGAAAAAGATAGGAAATAATAAAAAATCGGTAACGATTCGATTCGGCGCGTGGTTCCCGCGCATGGCGCTATCTGGTGTCACGCGGAATGGATGGCCGTTCGGACGAAAAGCGTGTGTGCAGTCAGAGTTGTTGTCAGACCGTTTTACTTTACTGCCCATAAAAGTACCGAGATTTAGACTGCAATACTGGCATGACGTATTGCCGTCTCTCTTTCTCTATTTGCCTCTCTGTCTTTCTATCTCTGTTTATCTCACATTCAGTCTTCTCCCTTCCACTCGTTTCTTTGCCACAGAGTCATCCATGCATCGCGTAGGATACTAACGCACCACGCGGACACTATAATCTGTATATTGTGCTCGTCACGGGGCGTGATCCACGAGGTCGTTTCTTCGAGTACGCATGCGGTTCGGCGGGAAAATTTTATCGTAGAACGAAAAGGATCGTTTTTTCAAACGTTTAAGATAATTTTAAAGAACAAAATAGAATCGATTATAGTCGGGTAGTGTATCAAGAAAAATAGTAATCTCATATAAATCCTTTTAGATGTTGGAACAGATCCAAAGATCTAGTATATGTCGTATGTTCTTTGATAGGATCATCAATGATAGCGGTATAAATCAAACAGCTAGTTCTCTTTCTCATTAGTGTCGTCATAAGAGAAGAGGAAAAAGAGAGTTAAAAATGCGTGGCGGTATTGCGGTTGACGCACCTGCCGTTCATTCGTCGCTTCGATCCAGGTCATCGGCTACATAGAGACGTCTTTCTTTTTTATCTTGCTAAGAAGATTTTTGGAAAGAACGCGATACCGTTGAAAGAGCAGAAAGGCTGTAGCGTTTGACGGTGTCTAACATTGATGGGTGAAAAGGAGACAGAGGGAAAAGAGTAGGAAGGCGAGATAGAGAGAGAGAGAGAGAGAGAGAGAGAGAAGTAGAGAGGGAGAGAGAAAGGAAGAGAGACGATAGAAAGAGTGGGAGGTAGAAGTAGAAGAGAGAGAGAGATTGAGTGAGAGAGAGAGGGCAGATTAGAGTATACGAGTTTTCGCTGGTAGAAGGGGAACAGCGGTGGGAGTAGAGAAGGGAGGGAATCTGTCCGAGAGCGTAATTTCAGTATCTGAACCTTCCACGAGATAGCGTGAGTGTCGCCTTGAAGTCCGTTCAGCTCAGAGCAGCGGGCAGAGCTCTCAGTTGACGCTCGACTCGGCTAAGCGAGGGCAACAAGAAGAAAGGGGATCTTGCCATGTGTGTGAATGCGCGTCGTGTATGTGTTGCCTTTTCGGGAGTAGCTCGATGAAAGTAGCAGATCCTACTACATCTGTCGTTTGAAAGAAACCGCTACACCTATACAACTATCTTCGAATGGTTTTATTTCTCTATGTGGGAACCCCCGGTGTCGCATTAATTTTTTCTCGGGAAACTTTTACTACCTGGAATCGGGAGCGATAAAAGGAAAAGATATTTTTTCACCCTCTCGAAGATCCTCCAATCAAGGACATCCACTTTGACATTCGAATATATCGCTGTCTCTCTTTCGCTCTCTCATAAACACTATATCTTGCACGCTCGTTTTCCTATATATCTCTATCTCTTTCTCTCCCTCTCTTTTGGTGACGGGTTGTGCGCACTGTGCTCGGAGTGACGATCCTTCGAGAAAAGGACAGAGAATATAGTTATGAGGGTTTTAACGACGACTACGACGAAGACGACGACGACGACACCGTTACTACTGCTGACGGTTTTCGTCATTGAGGAAAGAGGAAGAGGGACGACACGCGGCCAATGCGTTCCCGCCGCTTGCGGAACGTCCACCGTGACGTTTCTCGCGCAGTGAAACGATACAGCGATTGTCAAGTGAAATTCGCGAGGAATACTCCTCGTTTAGTCGACTCTCGTCATAGCATAAAGCTACGACCTTGAGCGTAAATAGACGTTAAAGTTCATTAATTAACGAGTTTTATTAAATCGTGTTGTGTCATTTTTTCCCTACATTTCTACCCCGGATCATCGTGGATTTGAAAACCACTACGACGAAATTTGGAACACGTATGCTGAATTTGGGTATCCTGGTGGACACCTGTACCAACGATCTGGTCCGCACGTGGCTCCTGTCACCCGCCATTGTCGACTCGCTCTACAACAACGTTACGCTCATCGTCGTTTAACGGCCGACGCGACGACGCGACGACTCGGCTCGTATAATTTATCGCGCCTTCGTCCTCCGGCCGTTCTTCCGTCCGTCCCTCCTGCAACCCGTTCTTTCTCTCCTGTCTCCGACTCGTTCCCTCTTTCCCTCCCTTCCGAGCCTCCTTTTCCCCGTCCACCCTCTCCCCTCCTGACCGCTATTCCTTACGATCGGTACGCGCGCTCTTTATTTACTCTCGGTCCGCCTTGCTATGCTCGCACCACCGGCGACGGTGAATCCTCGGCACTGATCCTCGCACTTCGTCGCGCGCGTCCACTCCTCGATGACGGACCGTCTCGTTTCTCGTTGAACTTCATCCGCTCGGTCGGTCGGTCGGTTTATCTAACTCTCTTTTTACCCTTTATATCCCCCCAACCCCTCCCTCCTTTATATCCCATAACTCGATCTTTCCTCCGTCACCACCACCACTATTACCACCTGTCATCTCCTCTAATTGCTCGGCGTGGGTGCCACGGAATCGTCGTCGTCCCTCGACATCGGCGTTATAACATCGGCAATAAATCGCCACCATCTGCACCATCACCGATCACGTGGCTTGCTCAACGGCGACGCTGTACGACAATGTTCACGCCGCGCCGCTGTGCGGCTCCGGCGTGGGCCACCCTGGCTCCGTTACGCCGATGGGGACAGCCACCGGAGCGGGGCATTCCGCCGGGGTGACCTGGTGGTCCATGATGAACGGTGCCCTTTACGACGACAGTCCACCACCGGTTCAAACTACAGCCTCGACCCTCGTATCGCTCCAACAACAACAACAGCAACAACAGCAGCAACAACAGAGCTCGACTGGAGGTTCTCATCAGCAACAACAATCACAACAGCAGCAAGCAACGACACCGACCTCCCCGGGTGCCCCAGCATCATCAGGCACGACCGCACCATCGGCACCGTCAGCAAGCGCCAGCTCGACCTCGCCGAGCGCCTCCTCGGTCGCGAGCAACAGCGCGGCTGGTCCACTCCATATACCTGCAAAAAGGCTCACGGCTACCCCAGGTGGTGCAAGCGGAACAGGCTCGAGCTACGGCGAGGTATCCTGTGTCGAGGCATCATCGGTTGGAGCGGCTGGCGCCGCGGCATCGGGCGTGATACGACACTCGCACTCGTCCTCGGCGGGCTCGCAAGGCGGTTGGAGTTACAGTCCTCATCAACCTCAGGACTCGCATTACTCCTCCGCGACGAGCGACTCGTTAAATCATCATCAAACGTACGGGGCTAACAACGCCCCGACGTATTACAATCTGGCGGCCGATCCAACCTCGACGTCCGGTTCCTCAAGGGACAACCGGAAAGCTGGACCAGCGGTGACCTTTTGGTCGCCTGCAACTGCGACCGTGGCCTCGGCAGCTACAACGCCGGACTACAAGCCATACAATTCTGCAGGGGCTGCTACCGCGAGCGGATCATCCAGCGGTGCAGCCGGTGGTTCCTCCTCGGCTACTGCTGCGGCCACGGGACCACCGGATCCTGCCGTATCATCTTGCCATCAGAGTAGCTTTGGACAGAGCTGGTGCAACTACGCACCCTACACGACTGCGAGGCATCATCATCCAGTTGACACAGCAGCTCATCATCATCCACACTCGCAGCCGACTGTTCCATATTTAACACCCTCTGCGGTCGACGATCGAGGTAGAGTTGCAGCTGCGATGGTCGCAGCGGAAGGAGCCTTCCCTCACGATGGCTATGGAGGACTGAGGAACTACGGGGCACCCGAACCCGTCACTTCCAGTCCCTATCCACCCCCAGGTAAGCATCGACTCTGACTCCTCTTTCGTCTCACTTTCGTTTCTCTTTCTCTCTCATTCTCTTTTACTCGAACCTGCAACGTGCGAGCCTCAGCTCTCTGACTTTATTGGCGGCCGTAACTCGTAAACTCAGGCGCGCGCCTCCGATCAGCTGATCCGTTCCAAAGGCCCGTGCCATCTTCCCCTCTTATCCTTTGCTCCCTGCTCCTAACCATGCTCCTAATCATACTCCTAAATACAACTATCCTACTTATGAAATCTATCTTTACATCTTTTTCTTTTTTTCTCTCCTTTTTTTCTCATATATCTTATTTCATTTTATTCCCACGAAACTTTTAGTTTATTTTATCTATTTCTCTGTTCTCGATGTATACCTCGCATATATACGATTCTCATTTATCGGCTCAATCGCTTCTACCTTCGAAGCTGTACACGCGGAGACCCGATAAAGCGAGTTATCGCTACTCGAGTTAATAGTATGCGTAAGCTAAAAAGAGAAAGAAAGAGGAAGAGAATGAGTGAACGAAAGAGAGAGAAAGATGTATGCGCGCAAGCTTCATCATATACATATACATATATACGTATACGTCTACATACATACATACAAAGTCTCTCTGAAAAGCGCTGTGTCTAGTGTACACGGCTCCCAATAGATGGCAGCGCTATTATCATAGCCCGTTCACTCTGCTCACGGCAAGAAAGTGCCACCACTTGGCCGCTATCGTCAACTCCATACACGTACGCTTTTATGCGTACGTATATATGTATTGTATATGTATATGTATATGTATGTGTGTAATGTTTCGTTCCGTTCTCTTCTATACGAACGGACGAGCCTTCGTCGAGTAACGAGCTCGAGCAGGTGGATTTGCAACGCTTTTTTATCGAAGTAAATCACTGTTCCCTTTTATTCGATTTATCGTCAAATTCAACACTTGGATATATTCTTTGCTCGTTAAATATATTTTTATTTTTTGATAATAACTTCGTTTTCGATATTATATTTTATTTTTTTTAAATATTTTCTATCTTATTTCAAATTTTTAAGACAATCTTGTAAGCTTTTTATTTTTCAAATGAATTTATATTATTAAAAGTCGTGAGAGTAAATTTTAGGAAAAAAATTAAGAATATAAATATACCGGTTTAACATATTTTAAGTGAATCGGATATTCGATCGAGATTCTTTACTTCTTCCTGTTATATCTTATTCATAAGGTTGTTTGACAGATACGAGTGTATCGATTTCTCTTAACTTATGTTATTTTCCCGTTACATATATATTCACTATAGGACACGTTTCTACTGGTCGAGAGAAGATCAAACGTTGGACGGTGATATTGTTTTATCTCAAATATTCTCTCCCCACGATCGCACTTGGTTATTTGCAAAACACTATTCTAAAATACTTTGTTCCTTTCGATTGTCTTATCGTTTCTACGACTTATAAAAAAAAATCTTCAGAATATTTTCAAATGATCTATATGTAAGTATATAAATTTTATTTAAGGATAAAGATAGAATTTCATTTATTCGATAAAGTATCGATTTGTAAAGGCGCGCGGAATACGAAAGTTCACGCGATGTTTAAGGACGAAATGAACAGAGTATCATAGTTTGGACAATCGATTGGTCGTTATAATTCTCATGGCGAAAAGCCATGAATATCTCTCTTAAGCTTATCGAAATTCGTAAGAATCCTGACCTTTGTTAAATAATTTGCATATTTCTACGGTTTTAGTGAGCAATAAATTCCTGTCGCTTAAGCAATTATACCGCATTGCGTAGCGAAACGAGGAGATGATCGTTGTTAGGCTTTTATTATGTCCATCTGGGTTACGCCTAATTAATCGAAGTATCCGAGCCACAACGTTAAATTCAAATTGATCGAAATGATTTCATTAAGTTTCGGATAGGCCGAACAAGTATTAAAATAAAAAAAAAAGTCAAAGAAGCTTATTTGTTAATGATTATTAAAAACTTTTTATTATCAGATAACATTTTCAATAAATATTCAAATTAAGAATATAATTATTGGAATTAAAATATTTTTCAATGTTATTATTATTTTATACAATCTTTAATTCATACATATTAAAAAAAAAATAAATAATAATAATAATAATAAATAAGTTGAATTATAAATAAAAATCCTGGATAATTAAAAGAACTTACGTAATTCTGATTGACACATTTTCGTAATCGTAATTTTACTTACAGTAAGTTACAGATTGCACCAAAATAATGTTTCCTTTTTCAATATAAACGGTTCACGAATTTAGCAATGTTTTCGTAAGTAGCAACAGAAATCACCGGCGCGAGTAAATGTCTGGATTAACTACTTAGTAAGGTTGACTCTTATTGAATTAAGAAAAGGAGATAAAGGAAAAGGAAAAGCGAAGAGAAAGGAAGGAGAAGTTAGTAATAGTTCCGCGAGGCAGAACAGAGAGCTAATGTTTTTCGTTTGGATAGTACAACCGGTCCAATTATATCATACCGTTTCGCCGTGTTCTCGAGAACGGCTGGCGACTCTCCGACAACCCTCGTGTGCATATACTATACATATAAACCCGACTGTCTATACAGTTCGCATTTACGTATTCTACGCGAGTTCTCTCTTACGTTAGAGCTTTCATTTCAGGAACGAGCATTGACCTTCTTGGGCCCTGTTCTTTTAAGCCTAGATTTCTTACACTCATAAATTTAATTGACATTGATTATGTTTTGATCTATACAATACAAGAAACATGTAATAAGATTGGGAACAGTGATTTAAGAAAAAATGAAATATAATATTTTTAAAAATCGTAATCCTAATTAAACACCTTATTCCTTTTTCCCCTCAACACACCTTAGGATCGTTCGATCTAAATTGAAAGATGATCCATAGCGAATGAAAAAAATCTAGAAAACTTAAGCAGTCTTATAACTGACAAACTAATTGTGTTAAGTGATGTGGGGTTCCTCCCCATCTTCGTTTTTTCCAGCAGGTTCCCTGGCAGGAGTCGGCGTGGGCGTCGGCGTGGGTGTTGGTTGCGGTGGTTCGACGCCTTTAGACTGGACGGGTCCAATGACGGTTCGAAAGAAGCGCAAACCGTATTCAAAGTATCAGACCCTGGAGTTAGAGAAGGAGTTTTTGTACAACGCATACGTCTCTAAGCAGAAACGATGGGAACTCGCGAGGACATTGAATTTGACCGAGAGGCAGGTGAAGATATGGTTCCAAAATCGACGCATGAAGAACAAGAAAAATACACAACGTCAAACTCAACAACAACAGAATAACAATAATAACAATAATAACAATAACAATAGCGCAAACAATGCGAACCACCACGGTGGAGGAGGTGCGACCGGTGGTCACCATCATCCAGGTGCCGGTCACGCGGCGCCTTCGAGTCATCACGTGGTCGCGCAGGCGCACCATGCAAACGGTTCTACGAAGCATCACCATCAGTGACCCGTGGCCTTCTCTGGGGTCGTCTTCGGCCACTACCCTCATGGTTCCTCGTCTAGCGCTGGGTCAACAACAGCGGCAACGATTGGCAACGGAGGCAACGTAGGCGTTGGTTCTAGCGTTGGTTCGGGTGTTGGTTCGGGTGTTGGTACGGGTCTCGGTTCGGGTCTCAGTTCGGGTCTCGGTTCGGGTCTCGGTTCGGGTCTCGGTTCTGGTGTCATGACCGGTGTTATGAGTGGCAGCAATGCCAGCGGAATCGGCGTGTCGACAGGAACCCACGGGGTCGGAGGCCATGCGAGTTTGGTGGTAGCAGCGGCAGCAGCCGGGATTCCGCAAAGTCCACTTATACACGGAAATTCCACGACTCCTATCCGATCGGCGAGCGGTGCCAGTGCTGCTGGTTCTACCAACGATCGAACCGTCGCGATCGTCCATCCACATGGAAACGTTCACGCCACTACCCCGCACCATCATCATCACCATCATCACCATCATCATCATCAACTACCGCATGTAACACAGCAATATCCTGCGCTTCTTCATCAAACCTCGCATGGCTTGGCCGCCTGAATTTTTTCGATCTACCGACGCCCCAGAGAAACTACATTACGTACACAACTAGCTCGCTTCTACAGCCGGTCGCGTACAACGAAAGACGTGTACACGCGTGCACGCGTGGACGCATTGGACTCTCTTTCTCTTCTCCCTTTCTCTCTTTCCCTATATCTGTCTTTCCGTATTACTTTCAGCAGTTTTATAAACTGTTCGATCATTTTACGGAAAGATACGATATGAGTAGTATAAATATTATTATTAATAATAATTTTTATTATTATTATTATTATTAATTATTATTAATTATTAATTAATATTATTATATTTTATTATTATTATTATTACTATTATTAAATATTATTGTGTATTATTAAAACGGTTATATATTAAATGCAAGCGGGAGGTTGTTGTATAAAAAAAAAATTGAAAAAAATAATTAAAGAGCAGATAACGGATGCATCAAATGCTCCGGAGACTTTTCGTCGAATACGTCGATGTCCAGTTTCAACCAGCTCCTAGTTGAACATGTCGTTGATCGTCGTCATCGTCGTCATCGTCGTCATTGTCGGGAAAAATACTTCGCGCGACACCAAGCAATCTGTCCAAACCGTAATCGGTAGTATTTTATCCAATCATACATATACATATATATTTATATGTATATATATATGGATATATAGATATATGGATATAGATACGAGGTAAAAGCGTAATTAGCGTCTTCTTTAACTTCTTATACAATTTTCACCCCCTTTATCAAGAAACCCAAGCATTCTTATTCTTCTTCTCTTTGTTTTTGTTTTTCTTTATTTTCTTTTTATTCTTCTTCTTCTTTCAATTCGTAAAACGCGTTGATTCCGAACGTTAGAATTAGATCGTTGCAATTTTCGCTGTAATCCAAGTCGTGCTGTGTTAGAACATCAACCCCTAGGCATCCCCTTTCTTACAATTAGAAGTGGAACGACACTAAAGGGGGAGAAGACAAACGTGAAAGTCGAGGATAAATAAAATGGTAAGTCGGAATAATAAATTCCTATGACGAAAAACGTATCGATTGATAATTACGATCGATTTGGTGCTTTATTTGAAATTTGTTACATTTGTAAATTTCAAATCTTTCTTCGTTGTAATTTAGATAGGAATAAAATCGTTAAGAAGAAGAAATAGAAAAAGAAGAAGAAGAAGAAGCAGGAGGAGGAAAAAAAAAGTAAAAATAAATCAAAGAAAATAAGAAAGGGAATCAATTTGTAATAGGAATCGAATAATGTCGATGGTTGATTTGTTCGACACTAGGAAATAAACATTTCTAGTTGTTACTTGTGCATTTCTTTAGATCGAAAGTAGGCAACTAACGGTGAAATCAAATAGTGAGAAGCCCCATCGAGCGTATCGTTTCTTAAAGTTCCAAGCTATCCAACAGCTAGCTTTGCTCTTGAATCTTCGTCGGAGAAGAAGGCGTTATTACGGTACCATTGGCCGATCGTTTCTAGACAGTTGCAATATTTGTGCGAGAAAACTCGCGCCCACGCGAGTTCATTCTCGAATCCTACCAGAAGAGAAAATCTTTTTCGTTAGTTCTGGTCTGACATAGAGTACTTAATGAGAAAAAATGCAAAAATAATAGAGATGTATTAGTTTGGTTCGTTTTATCGGTAACTATAGATGCAATCATTAAAATATTTACAACTACGATCTCTTTCTCTCTCTCTTTCTCTCTCTTTCTCATATTCTCTTTCTTTTCTTCTTTGTTTTTCTTCTATCGCTCTTTGCTCTTATGCCGAAACAAAAAAACGGAAAAAGGAAAAAGAAACAAAGAGAAAGGAAAAACTTTACTAACGTCCAACAAGTCTGAACTGTTAGGTATTTTTAAATGTCATTTTGATTCGTCAGTTCCTTTTCTCGTTACGATCTCATTTCTTTTCTCACATAGTTCTTTTAGTTTTAATTTTTCATTTCTTCATTTCTTTTATTAACTTTTTTCTTATTTCCTTTTTATTTTTTTTTTTTTTATTAGATATTTCGATAATAATTCGAAGATGTTAAAATCGTGTTTATCTGGCGAAAGCAAAATGAATGATTGGGTAGGAAAAAAAGAAAAAGAAAGAAAAGGAAGAGGGCATTGATTATGTACGTTATAACTCGACTAGTGGCTCGACTTTGACGTAACGTGATTCTCCTCTTACGTGTCCTACGAACGTTTGTTTCCCTTGCTCCCTCGAACGAACGTTGAGAAAATCGATGAACGATCTTGACCTCGACTAAAAATTTACGAACGTTAATACGACACGTTCGTAATCATTTCAGTACTATTTTTCTTTTAACTTTTCTTTTTTTATTTTAATTTTTTTTTTTTTTAATTATTTCTTTTTTTTTTCTTAAAGAAAGATAAACAAATTAGAGAAAATTTATTCCGAATAGATATCCCGTGTTTGTTCTATTGTTTTTTTTTTTACAAATTATAAATCAAGTATAATATATCTAACGTGATCGATTTTTTATTCTATTATAAATTTGTTTAAACGTTGAAATTGAAAGGAAATAATATATTTAATAATAAATATTAAATTTTTAAGTATAAAAATAATGAAATAATGAGAAGAAATGTTTTAAGAAGAAATTTGTCGATAAATCATGTTTTAATACCGTTCGTCCTGTATAAAATGTGCAACCTTGGCCCACTATTTCCTAAGCACATGTTACATAGGTATTACATATATGTGTATATACGTATATATATATATATATATGCGAACACGCACATATGTATATAAATATATACATATATTTATATATGCATATATATACATATATACCTATATGTATATTCGTTTTTTCGAGTGTCTCGATACGTCTTCGACGTATGCATTTGAATGTGTGTATGCGAATATGTGTGGATAATTATGTGCGTCCAGGAGAATGTAGGTTTTCCAAAAAAAAAAAAAAAAAATAAACGAATGTGCTTTTTTTTCCGAAGGAAGTTAATAAAATATCAATATATGTAGGTATACAAGAATAGAATAAAACAAAAGGAAAGAAAAATATAAAGAGAAATAAACAAATTTTATTAACTTTTCTTCTCGGATAAATCGTGTTACAAAATTTTGTGCGAATTATTATAAATCTAACGAATGAGTGAATGAACGTAATGAGAGAGAAAGGGAGTAAGAACAATTATATATATAAATACATATATATATATATATATATATAACATAAATTTAAATAATATGCGACATAATACGTGTAAAAATCGAGTCTAAAAGCGTGACTGTGAAGGATTTGTTTAAGTATTTTAAAAATCTATGAAAGTGGATTCGGGAAAATGTATAGTTCTCTTTAAAGTACTACGATAGTTATTAATACAACTATATGATACTATATGGAAAAAAAGAAATTAATTAAGAAAATAAATGATCGAAGTGAAGGAAAACAAATATTCGAGAGAGGATTAAAGAGAAATGAAAATGAGTGAAAGAAACAATTTTTTTTTTTTTTTCAAAATAATGGACAATGATCGCAATCCAGTAGTCATTATGTCATCTAGGACTTTATCGAAAGAAAAACAAAAACAATTGTAAGTAATTATTAATTATTAGATCGCGGACGATTTTTATTATTTCTATTAATAAGGTTATTATTAATATTATTATTATTATTATTATTATTATTATTATTATTAATTTTATTATTATTATTATTATATTGTGAACGTCATGTTAATATTATGTTATTGTTTTTATTGTGTGTTGTTTTGTATGTACCTATCAGCTTATAATAATAATATTATTATTATTATGACGGACGAATAATAGACAATGATTCCGATTCACGTTTATGGCGCGTTATAGGGAAAATATACCATAAATAAGATTTTAATTTCTTTTTTTTTCTTTTATTTTTTCTATTTTTGTTAAAATGCATCTCGTTTACGTACTTCCAAAATATTTACAAATACGATTAGAGCTTTAAACAATTTTGTTTGGAATCTTACTTATTAGACAAATTGGAAGAACATCTTTTCTATGATATTTGGAAAGAAATAAAATATTTGTTGTATTCTTTCAACGCTTTGAACACTTTGTTGTATTTTTGTGTATTGTTTCACGTATTTATGATTCACGTTTTACGATTTGTACTTACACATTAGACTTATTTTCGTACGTTCACAGATTTTTAATGATTTTTATTTTATTTTCGTTCAAAGAAAACGTCAAACCATATATTGTATTAACGTGTAACAGTACACAATATCGGTTTAAAGTGTAATCTTTTTGATTTTATTTGAAAGATTATCGTATTCGAAAAATGAAAGACAGTTTAAGAAAAAAAAAAAGAAAAAAAAAGAAAAGAAAAGAAAGAAACGTATCGTTGGATACATATGGCTCACTTAACGTTAATTTTGATTTAAATTATTAGGGTTGCGTCAAGTTTGCTTCATAAATGACGTGTTTTATTTACAAAATAATATGCATGATTAATTACATGTATCTATTAAAGGTAAGTGAATAAAGTATATTATACATTGATCTATTAATCCGTATGTTTTATGATCAAAAATTAAAAAAAAACAAAAACAAAAAAACAAAAAAATAGTTATATATAAATAATTATATTATTGAAATATAAAAATTGAACGATAGTATTACGTTATTTGAGCCATAACGATCCAAACCAAAATTCTACAAATACCAAAATACGTGTATAAAAAAAAAAAAAAAAGAAAAAATCTTCAAAGTACACATACATACACACTTAAATAAATGAACACATGCGTATGTAAAATTGACTACGATCCTCCCGTTCAATGAATTAAATTTGAAATTTTATTGTTATATAGATTTATGGATTTTTGAAACTTTATTTGTTTATCTATCAGCCTTTTTCAATCGCTAATTCTATTATTATATACTTGTACAATATCGATTTTTAATGACTCTTATGAGACACTAGAAAAATTATAATTTTACTTGTAAATAATTCAAAATATTATTCCTGTATCGAAGTGCAATAATAAAATATGTTTAATTAGTGCCAAAGTAATTGCGACGAAAAGAATATTAAAAGAAGAAGAAGAAGAAGAAGAAGAAGAAGAAGAAGAAGAAGAAGAAGAAGAAAGGGAAATAAAAAAGAAACAAAAGGATAAGAAAAAGAAAGATAGAAAGATAGAAAGAAAAAATGAATGAACAATACGAGCAATCCACTTTTTAATGCCGGATTATGAACAGCAGGTGCGATTTCTCTCTTTCTCTCTCTCTCTCTCTCTCTCTCTCTGTCCGTCTCTCTCTCTCTTTCTCTCTCTCTCTTTTCTCTTTTTCTCGTTGAGTAAACTCCGTTTAAAAAAGAAACGCCCATTGACGTCACATTGATACTCGAAAATAATAAACTTGACTGGCAAATGCAACGAGAAAGAGATTAAACGAAGAAAGATAAATAAAAAAAAAAAAATAAAATAAAATAAAAAAAAAAAAACAAGAGAAAAAAATAAAAGAAATGAGAAATTAAGGATAATATTTAGTTAACCCGTCTTAAACAAATATTAATCTAGTAGAAGGTAAACGTTTCTAGCTGTTTTTCCCGAGCACCATCGATGTAACTCCTTTTTTATACTTGTAGAACGTAAGAGGACAATACGCACCTGTAACGCGAAAGAAAAAAAAAATCAGATTTTTCCTTTTCTCGCAGAAAAAGATTTTCAATATCCATAATAAATACATAATAAATAAATAAATAAATAAATTAATTAATTAATTAATGCATAAATAATTAAGTATATACATAAACACATAACATAAATAATAGATGAATGCATAGGTCCTATACATGATATTATAACGAACGCGTAACATTAATTAGAATTCGCGCGTGAGAGACATGTTTTGTAAATAATAATACTGTATTACTATAAATCTATTATTAATTAATTATTATATCACTAGACTCTCGATGAATGATTATGATTAAAAAATAATAAAAAGGTAAAAAAGAAGAAAAAACAAAAAGGTAAAAAAATTACAGTAATGATGAGTGAAATCTAATCGTTGTAATTTAGCTAACTTGTTGTATTTACGCATACAACGCTATAGATAATGTAATTGTAAAATTTTTATCGAGGATAACGAAAATAAAGAATAAAACAGAGAAGAGAATAAAACCAAAAAAAAAAGGTTCATCGACAAGAATAGACTATGTTCCTCGAAAATCCTTTTTTTGGATAATTAATAATAAAACAAAACAAAAACAAAAAAAATGAAGAAAAAAATAAAAGAAAACATTTCCTTCCAATGTTAGAACAATAGGAGGGAGAGTAGAGGAAGGAGAGATCATTCGTTAAAATTTTGAAACGAAACTCGTCGAGTTTATTCTCACCTTTTAGAACGTTAACGTATGTATACATATAATATATCTAGTGCATAAACGAATATAATTAAATCTATGTATGAATATACATATATAATATATATACATATACATATATATACATATAGATTTGTATATATTTATATATGTATATCTGTATATGGAAATCAAGCCGTTCACATCTCTGTATCATGAATGATATGAGTATTTTATTTTTTATTTTTTATGCAGGATTAATGGACTATGTATAATAAATTCAAATTGTATGCTTATCATTGTAAATAAAACTATTCTTACCTATAATATTAATTTCAAGATTGTATCGATCTGTAATTGATGTCCAATAATCGTACAAATATTTATCAGAAAATTTTGGGAAAGACGTCCAACGAAGTAAGTAAAAAATTTATAATTATATTTTATATATAATATAAAATATTAAATATTTTTAAAATTATTTTATGTCAAAATTAAACCATAAATAAAACGAAAGAGATATTAGTAGGATTACACATAATAATAATATTTAAAATTGACTATGATATTATGAATAAGTAATTTTTTATTTATTTTTTTTTTGATTATAAAATACACATACACACACTCAAACATTCTACAATAATAATAGAAATATGTTTTGGAAAAATACTGTATATTTATTTTAGACAAAAATTCGAATGGAATAACTAAAAGTAGGTCAACAAAAGGTTCTACTTTCTATAAGACGCAAAAAAAAACTAACAAAGATGGCAGGATCACAGATGAATCCGTTCGTACCAGAATAGAATGGAACTGGTCAAATCTCAATAGAATAGAATTTTTACGTCATAAAAAAAAATTAGAAACTAAATTCAAGGCAACTCCCTCAAAGGATTGAGATTTTTGTTAACCCATATATATCCTCAGTTCTATGGGGTAGAACATCGTGAGTGCATCGAGCGTTGTTCGGAAAACTGAACCATATTTTTTTTTATCTTTTTGATATCTCGCGAACGAAAATATTTTGTTACTAGAAAATAAACAGTGATTATGGTGATTTAAGTGACGTGTTAGACGTGATAGTGTATCGTTGATATTCGTCAAATGTTTAAAAGAAATTATTTTTAGTATATTTTGTGTTTATCTGATATTTACAATTGAATTGAAGGGAAAATGAAGAAGAAAAAAGAAATGGGAGAAGCAAGTACAAAAACGAACGTATAATTATTCCGTGAAAAAGAGATGGTCGTTAAAATTGCAATAACGATAGCGAAATCGATAATAATGAAAGCAATTAACCGTAGGACTCATTTCTTGTAAGTTTTCTCTAAAGGGAGACAGAAATAAAGATTGAGAGTGAGATCAAATAAATTCTAAAACTAATTAGATTCGTCAGTCAATGTGAAAAAACGAAAGTCTATCGGAATCATCATCGACACTATTTTAACCCAAACAATTGCATTTATTATTCTCAAGTGTGTCAAGGTTAAAAAATAAATTGTTTCCTTTTCTTGTTTTATCTGTAGACGATTGATCGTATTTGTAAATTGGTAAAGATTTTTCTATTCTCCCTTTCCTGTAAATATATTAATGGGAAACGTACGTTCAACCAATCGTCTTTGAGGATCCATGAATACAGTCACATAATTATGATTACTTAACCGCATATTTTCAACGCAAAACTCTTCTTAACCATCAATTCGTAAATCATATTAACTGCGGTAAAACTTTATAGTTTTCCTAGCTTCTTTTAAAGCGAATCGTGTTTTTAAAAGATTCATTGTTGTTGTTTAGAACGTGTGTATATCGATGAATCAGATGAACGATTACGAAAATTTGTCGAATATATTTTTTCGGATACATGTTTACTTAAACTATTAACTTATTCTAATTCCTACAAAAAAAAACAGAAAATAAATTTCTTCCAGTATATATAAAATAAATTCACAAAGAAAAATTATAATATTACTATTAAATATAAAATTAAATTAGATTAGATGGAATAGCAGAAAAAGCAATATTCGTGAGCAAGATAGGGAACAAATGTGTTTTAAATATAAATATTAGTTTGAAAATAAAAATTAAAATTACATATAAAAAAACTACATTGGACAAGATGGAATTCAACAAAATGCAAAATTTTGGAACAAAGACATAGAATTTATTTTAATTTCTACAAAAGTTAAAAAACACAAATTTGTTTTAAGTATATATAATATACTTAATTATATAAAATATAATAAAGTATATTAATATATAAGTTATAAGTATTTATAATAATAATAATAAAGTATATATAAATATTAAATTAATAATAAACATTCGAATATTTTAATTACATGCAAAATAAAATTCGATAAGATGGAATTCAACTAAATGCAAAATTCGGGAACAAAGATAAGCAAGTTAAGGTTCCTCGTAGAAATTCATTCTTGATGGTCGTGACGAATTCAGTCGTGGATAAATGGTGGTGGAGGGGAGGGTTTTGTAGAAAAAGAGCAAAAGGAAGAGAGAGATAGAAGGAAAAAGAGGGAGAGGTAGAGGAGGTGAGAAGGATTGCCTGGAGGAACGGCTTTCTTGCCTGTAAAACGAGCTCCCCCACCTACCTTCGAAGTAACATCGACCTTTTATTAGGGTAGGAGCCTAAGGTCCCGCTCATTGGTTAACTCTTATACGTACAATGTTGCAGTTTGTTGCAGCCTCTAGAGAATCTGGGATCTTTATTAGCTTAGGACATGGCCACTCCGAATTAAATCTTCTTTTCTTCAACAAACTCAAGTTTTTGATAATCGTATCGTTTCTTTTCGAATGCATTATCCTCGCTAATTTTTTATTTTCTCAACATGATTTTAATACGATTGAATTTTATCGATTTCTCTAAATATTAAAATTCATCCGATATAAATCGATTTTTGTAACAATATATTTTTCTCTTCTTTAACTCTTATAAAAGTCGAGTTTTCGATCAATTCGATTTTAAATCTTTTATTTGATTATTTTATTTTCTTCAATACACAAAAATATTTTATGTAAAATCGATTCAATTCATAAATCGTCTTATTACTTCTCGTAAAAGATCTAAAAAAAAAAAAAAAAAAATAAAAGAAATTAAAATTATACCTTGAAATATATTTTTGATTCGATTGCAACGTGATCTCAACATATTTCTCTCTCTCTCTCTCTCTCTCTCTTTCTCTCTATCTCGCGATAACAAGAGAGAAAATAAAACGCAAATGGAGTAGCGGATATAAATGAACATTTCCAACAGTCTCATCGGCGTTCTGAATTTTCTATCAGCAATCAGAAAATTCCTGCGTAAAAATGAATCGAGTTGGCGATATTCGTCGGTAGGTTCATTTACACGGGTTTTAATTTACAACCGGGTGTAAAAAGCGTGTGGACGTTTTCCGTCATAATCCGTCCCGTCCAGTCGGAATCACTCTTTATACCAACCCTCTCTTTCTCTCGATTGCACTCGCTTACGTTTGAATTAGGGGGATAGAAGCACCCCAAACAAAAGAGAAAAAGAGATATAAAAAAGAACAAAAATAGAGAAAGAAAGAGAAAGAGAGATGGAGGGAGGGAGGGAGGGAGGGAAAGAGAATCGTTCGTTGACGTCTAAATTCGATCGTACATTCCCCACTACCACCACCACCACTACCATCACTACCACCCATCCATTATAGCAACTCTTCGTTTTCGTTCGCTAGGAGTTAGCGATTCGGTCTGGAATTGTTCTTTGACCCTCCTCGCGAACTTCCATAGTTCCGTCAGACTTATCGCCGTTCGCCTAATGGAATTGCGTTGCTATACTACTGTTCCCACTCGCGATACCCGAGACTCGAATAAAAGCGAAACGCTCCGAGGAATTCCTGAAACGCACGTATCCTGCTTTTAATCCGCTCACGGATTTTCCGCACCCCATGGCTTTTCTTCTTCAATGCCACCTTCTCTCTCTCTCTCTCTCTCTCTCCCTCCTATCTTCCCACTCTTTCTTTCTTTTTCTACAACCCAACATTTTTCCCTCCTTTTCACCTTTCGCATCGTTCGCAACGTTCTTCCAAGCTCGATAAAGCCATTCGTCTTTCTCGGATATATTTAGTTTTACGTTTCTTTCCTACACGTTCTCCACCTTCTCTAAAAGATATTTTCGATTATTTACATTACAGAAACCGTTCCGCGCGAGCTCTTGTTTCAACGTCGAGTAATAGTAGTATTGGATGCCTTTTTAAATGGAGATAATCACATCGATGCATTTATATATACTGGAGAAAATTGATAGTTCTGTATACGAAATTTTCAAACAGATTTTGTTCAATGCGTCTCGAAGAAACGATCAAACGTTCGAGGACATTTTTTTTTCCTTTTTTTTTTCTGTTCTTTTTTTTCCCCGAATTCCTAAACTCGTCCAAGGATATTCTCGACACGAGATATCGAAACATTCGTAGTTTTTTTTTTTTTTTTTTTTTTAATTAAATGAACATTAAATAAAATAATCTTTTTTATATAATAAAATAATTGAATAATTTTTTATTAAGTATATAATTATTCTACATGGTTTTTTTTTTAACATAGATTCAATATATTTTTAATATTCAAAATAGGGTATAAAGTAAACAGTTTTGGTGGTTTCTTTCTCCTTTCTATCTTTCCATCTAAACGGAATTATTTCAATTATTAGGCTAAAGGAAATAATAATAATTTTTAGTAATGATAGTTAATATTTTATTTATAAAAATATCGTGTTACAAGAGATTTAACTCTTTCGATGTTAAAAACGACAACAGTCATTTTGTATTGAATTTTCGTTGAATATTATAACAACGATTACTTATAAACCATTTTTAAGTTGTATTACTGTAAAACGTGTTTCCACTAATATTTTATATCACATGAAAACATTCAATTGTTGTGAATGACAATCATAGTTTCAAAAAAAACGAAGCCGTATCGAAAGTATTTATAATATTGAACGAATGTTTGAACTAAAATACAAACAACAAAGTAAAAATATTGAGAGTATTTTTTTTTAACCCGTACAAAATCGACGACAAAGGAACGAAAGTTAGAAAGGTCAGAGAAAGTAAACCAAAAAAAAAAAGGATCGGATTCCGTAGAATTATATAGAGTATTAGAAGAGTAAAAAAAAAAGGAGAAAGATGTTGAGAATGAAATAGAGAAAGGCATCACATGGAGGGCAGCAGTAAAGAGAAGGAAAAAGAGAAAGAGAAAGAGAGAGAGGGAAAGAGAGAAACGATTTCGCACAGGCCAGAAAGATGGTCTAATGGTTGAGGACGGTCTCGTCCCACCCCATAATGCCCCATATACTCGGCAATTTATGCGCCGAAACGTATTAAATACCTCTTTCTACCCCCCACTTCGTTGTTCGTGAGATCTCCTCGCAACATGGCGCACCTCCGTCCGTAGCAACGGTCACTATATATTAAGGGCAATATTTTAAATGCGGTATACCTACATTGTAAATACATGAAAATCCGTGGGATTCATTTTCTAAGAATAGATCGGATTTACAACATGCCATTATAAGATAAATCATTGCAATTTCAATACAAAATGTGCATTTCTTTTTCTTATATCGATTATTTTATCAAAAAATTATTATTCATTAAAATTCTTATTAAACTAACTTAATATTCTTTATTTAATAATTTACATCGTATTAATTAAATTTGAATGGAATGTGATTTAAAATAGTCATCTGTGGCAAACTTTTACTATTAATTATACATGCAAGATAGTTTGTTAATATTTGTGTATAAAACTTAAATCTTTTTCATTATTTAATTACGTTGTATTAATTAAATAAGAATAGTAGAGAATGTGCATCAAAATTGTCATCATGAAACTTTCGTTATATCTATAAGTAGAATAATTACTTTGATATCATTGTTAAAAATCGTCATTATTTTGCCAGCTTAATTTATGGAACAAAGCTTGTAGAACGAGAGGAGAGAACGAAGAGAAAGAAACAAGTAAAACGCTTCGAGTTTATTCTCGATCTTAAAAAGCAATCGAGATCTCTGTATCTCTCATTTAAGCGTAACGTTCAACATGAAAGCTCACCGAGATGAGCTCGCCTTTTCGTTGCAATCTCGATCTCACCCTTAATTTAGATCTCAAAGAGGATTATATAACGCGATTTTAAATGAGCAAAGAAAGAGAAAGAAATAGAGAGAGAGAGAGAGAGAGAGAGAGAGAGAGAAGCTGGTAGCAGTAGAGCCGTATTTCTTGGCATATCGAAATCATTTCCAGACCGCATATCCACCATATTCTACGTGGAAGTTCGGTACCCTCTCCTTCTCTTTCCCTCACCCTTTCTCTCTCTCTCTCGCTTTCTTGTTACTCATTCCTTCTCTATTCCTCTCTTCGAATCTTAAATCCCGAGCCAAGCGCGTCTCCCCAATTCCGGGAAGCTGGTCGCGGCTACGTCCAATTTATTTACTCGTCCTGCAAAATCCTCGCTCCGATTGGTCGGCCAGGTCACTCGGCGGAAAGCAACGCGTTTTGCTCTCCACGCGGATGCCTTCGTATATACGTATTAGAGCTTCCATCTTTTTCCCTGGGTTTCTTCTTGCTCTTTTCTTTCGTATTCGTTCGAAACATTTAACCGGATATTTTATGCCTCGAGCGAGTGGAGTACCGTCTTTCGAGCGATGCCCAACAACCATCTCTTTCTCTCTCTCTCTCTCTTTCTCTTTCTCTCGTACACTGCAAACAGGATAATAACGTCGGCACACGGATGGTGCCGTCATTTTGCGATTTTATTATATTGTCCGTTATTGTCCAACCGTGGAAGGGATTAAATGCTCGCGGTATCCGCGAGCCACCTTAATTGGGATTAATACGAGAACGATAGGCGTACGAAAAGAAAACGGTGGAATTCAAAAAGGGAACGAAGCAACGAATGAACGAACGAACGAACGAACGAATGAACGAAGGAAAGAACGAAACAACCAAAAGTATCATCTCGAATCGTCGCGATTCGTCGCTTTGTAAATCAGAGGACAGGCCGACTTCTCTTCTTATGTCTCTCTTCTCTCTCTTTCTTTCTTACACCGGAAAGCTCTTAAGATCTTCTCTTCGTATCTTCATCCGCGTGTAACCCTTTTTCGAATCCTGATGTTTATGCCGGAATATTTTAGATACAAAGTCTTCCAAAGTATTATACGACGGTGGGCGTCGAGAAAGAAGTATAGAGAGAAGATGGCGACCGCTCTAAGAAAAGAAGAGTTTACCTTCGCTTCTTTGAAAGCAGAATAAAATACTATACTATATTTCAAACTGCCTCTGCTCCTACTACCTATCGTCATTTCCATAAGCAACATTCGGATATTTTACTGACGCTTAGGTATACGTCACGTCTGATAATAATACACGAGAAACTAACAGATTAACATGGGATTTGGATTTTTCATGGATTTTTCTACCACGATGAAACTACTAAATCGAACTTCCAAATTTATTTCACATTTTTTATGACACTGGAGAGAATGTTCTTCTTTTATATTTTTTAATTCCTACCGTTGATTAGAATTTAATTATCACGAACATCGAATACATTAAACATTTGAATCTTAATGTTGTTACTTTGAAAAGATAAGTTCGAAAAATAAATTTATAATTTTAAATAGATATTTGAAAAAGTTAAAGATATCGAATTATTAGCGTGAATAAAAAAAGAACACTGTGCGTTGTCGCGTTTAACACGAGTTAAATATTAGATGTCTTTTATTTCCATTTGATGCCGTAAACAAAGCAATTTATTTTTTTCCAGACAAAGATCGAGAATGATTCTTATATCTTTTTTATACATGTATATTTAAGTAACGAAGAAGAATGATTCGTGGAAAGCAAAGGGGTCGAATTATTCGAGTCAAACGTATTTGTAGCTGTGCTACATCAATCACGTTCTTAGAAAGTACGATAAGAGAGAGAGAGAGAGAGAGAGAGAGAAAAAAAGAAAGAGAGAGAGAGAGAAAGTGTATGTACAATGATAATCACATTTCCAAGAAAATCTATGAAGGAGAGATATCGTCGCAAGAAAACGAGTCGTGTAGCAGAACGAAAAATCAATGGCGAAACGTTTCAAACGACTCGAATTTTTCGTGTATTACAAGAGATGAAAGTAGATGCAAGAAGATATTGAAGCCTATCAAATTGATATCCAGTTAACGACGTTTCCTTTTCAGTGCGCGTGACGGTGTTTCAAAATAATCTATGGAAAAAAATCTTTGTAAAGAGGCAGATATGCTTGTAACGATCGATTAGAAGTAAGGTAATTAACACGAAGTACGTAGTTGTAGAAAATAATGGACGTAATTGGACGATTGGGAGTTTCTACGGTGTCATTCGAGCGTCCCGTGAAAGTTGACTCTTAAAGAGTCTTGAGATCATTGAATAGTGCAAGCTTGAAAACGTCGGAACTTATTGGAGCAGAGAGTTACGGCTGGATACACCGATACGCGCTGCTACCAATGGATTTTATAAGATCGAACTGAATACCTTAAGGGAGAATATTCTGCAGTCTCGTTAAACAAAAGGTAAAAACGTTTTATCTCTTAACCGATTTTTCATAAAATTCGGCTAGCATAAACTTCGTATTTTATGTGAAAACGAATACATGAGAGTGGTTACAATTGATAAATTTCAAATAAATTTATAAGACCAAACGACGGAACACGTTTAAGAAAGAAAAAATAAGATTATTTTTCACTGATTCTTCTAGTAACTCTAAACTTGTATTCTACCTGTTACATTTTACAAATTTCAAACAAAAACTTCCAATATCCAGCAACGTTCAGAAAAGCTTGCGATTCATGAAATAATATTCAGATTGGAGTCATCTTCGAATATAAAAGAAAAAGGACAAGATCTTGACGACGAAAAGAAGCAGATATAATATTGAAGAAGAAGAAAAAGAAAAAGAAGTAATAAATAAAGAAAGAAAAAAAAGAGAAATATGGAAGTAAAGAGAGAACGTTGAAGAGAAAGAACGGAGGGCGCCACCGCACAGCCCGAAGACATTCGCCTTAAGCAAAATGCGCCTTGGGTCTCCCTCTTTCTCCCTCTTTCTCTGTCTTCCTCTAATAGAAAGAGATACCTCTCCTCCCTCGTAGTCTAGCGCCGCGCCCAAACGACGATGACGTCGGCACACGGTGATGCACATCGACGTGTCCAACAGTTTCTGTCTCTCTTTCTCATCATATGCCAAACAGGGAGGGTAGGGTGAAGCTGTCTTTCTTTCTTTCTTTCTTTATCTCTTTTGTAGTCTAGGAAGAAGATAGAGAGAGATAGAAAGAGTATCTGAATCGCTATCTTTGTCACTTGTGGAAGAAGGAGAGATGGAAACAAGGAGAGGATTTTGAGGGGTACTACCATCAGCATCAACAGCAGCAGCAGCAGCAGCAGCGGCATCAGCAGCAGCAGCAGCAGCAACGGGAACGGCAACGGCAGCAGGAGAAAGGTGTCCCTCTCCCTTTGGTATAGAGAGGGTCGTCGAAAGAGAACCGGGGCGCGGTTCTGCTGCTGGCTGCAGCAGGGTGGCAGGAATCTTCTCCGTGTTTGAGGAGAAAGCTAGAACGGTGAGGATGGGTCGCGACTGTGGTGATGGTGGTGGTCCTAGTTGTGGTGGTGGATAGTGGATGGTGGTGGTAGTGATGATGGTGGTGGAGGTAGTGATGTCGGCGGGGATGACGGTGGGAGAAGGGGGGAGAAAGGGGCCGTTCGCAAAGTGTCCCTAAAACTTTTACAATCGCTCGGCAGCTCGCTCGCTCGCTCGCTCTCGCGCTCGCGCTAGGGCTATGCTTGATGGCGTATCTTCCAATGTGAGTTGCCCATAATACTAAGATGTACGGCTGCGCCGGTAGGGGTCCCGGTCTCTCACTCACTTACTACCTTATAGTATAGCAAAGTCAAAGGCGTATAGTGTGTCGAACGCTGAACGTACGGCCGCGTTCCATCGCGTTCAACCGGCTCGCGATTTTCGACTTAGAGAACAAATTATATTCTACGTTGCTTATCGAAAGATCGACCGACCGACTGCTACTACTTCGTCTTCGACGACGAGGAAGGATAGGGCGTAGAGAGGGGGAGGGAATGGAAGAGAGAAAGAAAGAGAGAGAGAGAGAGACAGACAGACAGGGGCAGTCGGATTCGATGTACGTTTCATAGTTATCATCATCTATTAATTGATTTTCTTTTAAAAGTGATAGTCATTCGCATAAGGTTCGCGTGTGTCGAGTCAAAAGGAAAAGTCTTTAGCGTGTATTCAAGGTCGCTGATCGATCGCGAGTGTCGCATGAAGCACGAATTTGTACCCTCTATATCTCCCTTTCTCTCTCTCATAGCTTCCCTCTTTGCGCCTGTTTCTTCTCACTCTCTCTCTTTTACTCTTTCTGGTACTTCCTACCGTGTCTCACATCGATGAAAATTATGAAAACAATCAGTCGCTCCACCAGGATGCCAATGTCCACTGACACCGGCACGCCACCGCCACGGCACTGCGGCGCAACGCCTCCCGGTAACATCGTCGGATCGCGAACAGAGGAGTGGAGAGGAAAGGGGGGAGCTCGAGCGCGCCTCCTGGTAAGCCTTTACCTCCTACGAGTACGATGAGAAAATTTACACGCAGCTGCGAGTCTCGATCCTTTAATAAACCTTCCTAAATACCTATCGCGCGCTTATTTCATTTTCATATTGCATTTTCATCTTCTTACATCTCACATCGTCCATTTCGTTTACGTTTCTAATCTCATGTTTAATCGCTCGTCTAATCCTAATCACGAAAATGCCGTCTAACTCGTTTTCTATTGCATCGGACATCTTTTTAAACAGACAATCTTTCTTGTTGCTGTCATTTCCTTGATTCAAATAATATATGCGGTGAATTAAATGTTAGAATGGGATGCGATTTATAAAAGAGTGGGAGGGAGGGAGACAAAACGCATTGTAAATATCCAACATTGATACGATACAGCCATGATTATTATTTCTTATCCAACGAATATTCAGTTTCTTCGAAAAGAAGAATATTAAGTTTGAGATGAAGATGACAGTTACTTTAACATCAAGTACATGTTCGGCACTTCGCGTTTTTGACTAATTAAAATTTCCCTTACCTTTCTCTTTTTCTTTTTCTTTAATTTTTTGTATTTCTTTATCTTCCTATTTCACTCACTCTGATTCACTTCTGTCGAAACCAAACCTCTTAGGTTAGGATATTTTCGTTAAAAACTCCTAGCGAAACAAACTAATTATGCCACCGAAATGAAGAATTAGTATTATTTTTTTTCAGCAACTTTATACTCGTCAGACAGAATGCAAATATAAGAAAAAGAGTGAAAGAAATAGAAAAAAATAAATGATAGATAGATAGATAGAAAGATAGATGCATAGAGAGCGGCGAACTCGTGAATTCCATGAGTTGAAGCAAGCGACGACCGAACGAAGCCGAAGTATACCGAACGTTATTGATTGGCCAGTTGCTCGTTACGTTCCGTGGCCACGCCCACGAAGCCCGATAACTCTCACAATGAGATCGCGAAAACCATGCGCCATGTGTCTTTCTCTCTCCCTCTTTTTCTCTCTCTCTATGTATTTCTTTCTCTCTTTATTCATGATTTCTTCTTATCATGCCCTCCTCTTTTTCTTTATTTTCTTACTTAAGCAAATCATGAAAATACTCGGCTACTTTTATCGACTTTTCGAAGATGCTAAGTAGATGTAGATTTTCGGTAATGCCTTAATCCAATGCCAATCGCGGTTCCAGAGAATGAATTGTTTTGATAGGCATTAAAAATACAATCCTTACAATCGTTGGATAACATTCCTATTACGTGATTAATTTAAATAATTATGGTTTGATTATAATTTTAAATACGTTAATGTACACGTGCTGTTTTTACATTGAAGATTCTTCGTGTCTTAATAGAGATTTTTAGTTCTTCTGTAATGTACATATAATATGAGGTAACTTATCTAATTAATTAATTATAGTCTAGCGTCGTTATTATTATGAAATAATTAATACCTAAATTTTATTAGTCTTTAGATGCATATGATTAAATGTAATAACGAGATACTAACACATGATAATCCTTGAGTAAAGACATATCATTTTGCAATATTAAAAAATATTAGATAATAAAGAAAAAACGGTGTATAATTATTGAGTTTTTTTTTAGAAACATAAAATGATATCGTCGTCATAGTAATCATTATCCTTTTCCTTCTTCAAAGAAACCAAATATAGTTTGCTGTGAAAATATTTTCTTTCTGTGCATATGTAAACATTATTTATTATCGATAAACTTGTCAAATTGATCATATTAAAGTGTCGTTTCTACCATGATATAGTTGATATAAAAATAACATTATTAGTATTTAGATATGTTTTATTAGATATAATAACAAGATAAAATAGTTTACGATTAGTGAAAACTTGCGTATTATTTTCTCATATTAAAATATATCAAATAACAGAGGAAAAAAAGGGAGATAATGATGAATTATGTTTAACGTAAAATAACATTGTCATAGTCGTCCCCGTTGTCGTCCCCATTGACGTTGTCGTTGTCGTTGTCGTTGTCGTTTTTGTCAAAATAAAAAGAAGATTAAGAAAAATAAGAAAAAATCAAATCTGTTCGGCCGTGAAAATATTTTCTTTGTATATATACATATATATGTAAGAATACTTATATAGTTAAAAGTCATCCAGAGAAGCACACAGCTCGAAACCGGCCGATGGTTGAGACGATAGTCGTGTAATGTTATATGTCACGACATACTCTGGTGCACACGCTTGTTTATTAAGTGGCTATATCTTAGTGCATTTTATGCGGTAAAAGCACAACGGAGAAGCAAGCGAAGCAGTTTACACGCGAACCAACGCAACCACTAGAATACCCTCTCTCTCACTCTTTCTCCATCCCTCTACCCCACTTTAGTATATTTGAAGGCTCGTTTTCACGTTATCTACGTTTATGTTCGATAATTCGTCTGCATGCCTTACACTAAATGCGCTTTAAGTTATAAGTTCGATAGAATTTACGATGTCTCGGCTTTGACATCGGAAAGCAAAGGAAAAACATCACGAAAATAAGGAAAGAAATAAATGTTAAAAATATATCGTCGATCGGGAGTCGTGCCAATCGTTGTATATCTACTTTACAACCCTATCTCTCCCTCCCCCCGTCCTCTATTATATATATAAATATAAGTATGTATTTATTTTCTTCGAATGTTGAAAGATTACCCATCGCGTGATTTTTGTTTATTTTCGTTAGCGAATCTCTAGCTGTGTTATCGAAATAATGATGGGATCGATAAATACCAAATTTTATAGTGATTACATCCAAGTGTTTCTATAGTTTTCTTCAGATTTGTTTAATCAGATATTTTTCATTTATATCGATGATAATCGTAAAAAGATAAAATAATCCAAAAAATACTCGAGAAAATGTGTCTTTTAGGTATGTTAGAACGTTAATAATACTTGAACGTTTAGAAGCTCTTATCTATACCTCTCTAGGTCGCATAAGAACACTCGAGAGTATTCCTTTTTAAAAGAAATCTTGAAAAACTTCGTTTTGACTCATCGAAGCGTTTCTAAACTCTTTCTAGTATTTATGTTTGTTCCACTTTCTCTTTTTTTTTGCTCTTATTCTCATTCTTTTTTTTTAAATAGTAATCTTGAATGAGGGCAAACAAATTTTTTTTTCCATCCCTATCCGTCGGTCAAACAAAATGAAATCTGCCGTCGAAAGTGAAAATAGAACGTGTTTGAATTTCGACCTGAGCTTTTATAACACCAGTTAGTAATCCAACTAGTCAGCCCTTTTCGTGTTTCCTTCCTAACGTGTGAGAGAATGTTTCTCTCATCCCCTAAACTTTCTTATACTAAGAGAATTCAAAAGGGAACGACGGAAAATACGCGTCTTATTTCTAACTCAAGGCATCTCCTACATTTCGAAGTTTATTTTTCTTCCTAAGATCTACGGGTAACGTTCACAAATAGTTAACGACGTTAACACGTTTTACCGACGAAATAAAATACAACTTTGTATTTGCTCTCGTTTAAGCGTGTTAACTTAGCAAACAAAAAGGAATTATCTCATTATCTATTATCTGCTAATTTACAATCCTTTTTAAACAGTTCCAGCATGTACAAATATACTCGCAAGTGTTAGGATTAGGAAGAAACTTTGATTTAATGAAAACTAAGATTCGTTATTTTATATGAATATTTGTGCTTATAATAAACAATCATTACTTTTGAAAATATCTATGTGAAAAATATAAAAGTTTGACTTATAAAAAGAAAGAAAAAAAGAAAAGAAAAGATGATCTCGAGTGGAAATACTTACAGATGGCTAGCTAGGTTGGTTGATATTCAGTGATCCTTTGTAAAAGAAAGTAACATTTTCTTCGGTTCATTCTCGTTCGTTTTTCATCATACGTGGTTGCATCCGTGGGAAAGGAGAAATAGACGTCTCAGTTTCCATCCATAGGAAAGTTAAAAATTTTCCGTGAACGCCCACGACCCTCGCCATTGGTTCGTAACGTTTCACGCTTGTGACCAGCGGCATCCTACCGACTATGTACCTACGTGAGGCGAATGTTCGATACACGAATAAGGTGCACCTTCTTCGACGACTCGCGGCCTCTTCCGTTTTTCGTGCAGTGCGCATGGTTATCCTTCTCGAAGGAAATACTGTCGACGACGAAACGAGTGCGTTAAGGGATGTATCGACTAGGAGGTACACGAGATGTTACAGTTAGAGGCTTCCAAAGTTTCTATATATATCTCATCCCTCTTCATCCTTCAGCGCGAGATTATTATAATAATTCGTTGACCAGTAATACGTACGTGCATATACAACCTATGCATTTGTTAAAATTATTCGAAAGTGTTCACAATTTTTCTAAATTACAGTGATTCATTTTTTCCTATTTCAATAGTGACAAACGTTCAGTGATTATTATTGGGTAAATATAATATTTTCTATTTTTATTTTCTTTAGTAAACGTGTGAGAGAATAGGATCATATCCATAATTTGTTTTAATTACTAATATTGAATTCTTTTTTTTTTAAATTATTAACAATACTTCATTTTATATCAATTTTAAACGTATATTTTCTTTATATAGGATGTAAATTATTTGACTTATATCCAAGTAGAAACATTTCTAATTTTTCCTAATTTTTCTTTTAAAAATACAAATGAAAATTAAGACGCGTTAAGCGTAAGATTTGAAATTTCTAAAGAGAAGAATGATCAAAGGTCAGAATAAATCTCAATATAGTTGTTTAAATAGAAGGGGAAACAAATGACCAGTAGGTAGACAAGCATGAGTGAAGGAAGAAGGAGGAGGTGTAGATAGTTGAGAGACTTACGGATGGGCGCAAGCGCGATGAGATGATAGAAAGAGGAGAGAGAAAAAATCAAAGAGAGATAGACAGAAATATATATATATATATGTAGAGAGGGATAGAAAACGAGATAGATAGGAGAAGGGTGAATAGTCTGTTCCGTAGAGAGAGCACATGGTTACCCCTTCCCGATCCCCACCCCACCCTCCGCGGTGTTACTATTCCGCGATCCTACCACCTTCCAACCTTTCGCTCGGGGGATGAAACTCGTAAATAATCATGGTGGGGTTATCTTCTGTGCCTTCGTGGACTACACCGATCAGAACCCTGAAGATCGGGAAGGGTTCCACCCTCTAATACGCGTAAGAGAAAGAAAAAGAAAGAAAGAAACAGAGAGAGAGAGAAGAAAATCGGATCTTAAGGTCTCGTTTGGGGGACATCAAACTGTTCAAATCTTGACCTAGGTAACTGTGAGTGGTCTTTGAGTGAACTAACGTTATTCTATTTTATACTTGGAGAGAATCATTATTAGTGAGGTGATTTTTGTTGTTTTCTCGACAAAAAATCATAGACTAATTTAAAGATAAGTAAGATATTGTATCGTCTAAACCTATTAGAAATTTCAGTTAAGTTTCTGTTATTTTTATATGATCATCGTAGTTTCATTTTTCTCTCTGTTTCTTTTTACGTTTCTTATCTTTCGCGAACAGAGGTCGAATTACTAATTCATCTGGTATTAAACGCAATATAGTTTAAGAAAAATAAAATAGAGATAACGGAAGATAAGAGAAGACGAGTAAGCTAAATAAATATACATTCGCGTTCGTATGAAAAACAGACGACCGGGAGACGTGCCACGAAGGATTTCGTTTTAACGTTCCGCGTTAAGTGCGGGAGTGCGCGCCGATTTATTTCATTGCGTTTCATGCCGGGACCACTAGAGTGCGGTGACCAGTGGATGAACAACTTCGTCGAGGAGGGATCATTAAAGGAGGTGAGTGTGTATCTTTAATAATGATTATCCAAATAATTTTATATACCTACGAACGATTAGTATTCGATAAGGAATGATTTTTATTTTTTGTATTTCGAAAGAAGTATAGAGTTTTTTTTATGAGAATTATAAATTGTAGTATATATGTGAAATGTACGAGTGAACGAAGCTATATATTTTCGTTAAATGAAAAAGAAAAACATTTATCGAGTTGAACTTAAAGTTATTTTTATTTTTATCAGATTATCGTAAAATAACATTGAGTCAGGTTTTTTTTTTTTATTAAAAACGACACTAGTTTAAAAATAATCTGCATAATTAATAGATATCCAAGAACGTATAAAATTATCGATTACAAAATTTTATTACCGAACAAATTTGCTTCCTGCTTCTCTTCTATATTTTTCTTTTTATTTTTTTTTTTTTTAAATTTCGTATATACATATAATCATTTAACGAGAATAATTAATTCAAATTCTCATTTATTAGAAAAATAAAAATTATAAAAGAGAATATTTATTATTATTTAAATATTTGAAACGTGTTTTATCCGACGAAAGTCAGGGACTTTTTTATTAACTCGCGAGTAAAAGACTTGCAATCCTAATAGCTGAGAAAGTGAATGAAATAGCAACATGCGACAATGCGTGAATACGTGTCATTAATCAGATCACGATTGTACAGTAATCACGGTCGTTTTATCGCATGTCATCGGTAGCATGTCGCGCATTATAACGAGACAATAAGTATTCACACTGTCATGCAACGTTTAAATACATGTATATACTCATATATCTGTTCATTGTCCGTCAATCATCTTCTTATCAACTCGCGACGATACGCATGGGTGTATTTTTCATTTTATTGTACATGTAATTTACAATTATATAGATATAACAAAATTCTAAACTATTCAATTGATCATTAGTTAGATAAATAAATACGTGAAAATATTTTTATTGAATCATTTCGATGTTCAATTCCACAGTGCATTTTTGTACTCCACCGTTTCATCATTTCCCGGAAAAAAGTAAGTAAATTATAATTTATAAAAAAAAACCACCATAGATAATTGTTGAAAAATGAGGTCGTATATTGTTGCATATTGTTTATTGTCTTCCTGCGTGTGAAAAATATATAGCGACAAAATTGTTCTTCACGGTCTGTTGAAGCATTTCATCGTTTCCAAGAATGTAATGTGGTAAATGACACAGTAGGTATACATATATTTCTGTACATATATATCATTCTGTAAACGTCGCAATATGAAGTAAATGTTTAAATATTTCTATTAATAATTTAGCATTGAATAGCAATGATTGAACATTTGAAATCATTAATACCATTGCAGACTCTGAATCATCGTCTATTTCGTAAATCGGTTATGCAATGACATAAATAGGAGTAACTAGTACTTCAGTCTTTAACATTCATACGAAAGATTTACAGGGTCAGTCCAATTAACTCGTTCATTTCATTCCGGTTTAACATAATTTCTACGCTTTGAGATTTAGCATTTAAAAGGAAACGGACACGCGACTCTAAAAATAGAAATGAAACAAAATTTTGAATGCAAACTTTCGGAAACTTCAGAGTACATTGTCTAGGGGGCATAGACGAAGAAGACATTTTTCGCGCGATTTGAGGTTAGCGCAGAAGACACTATCTCTCTTTCTTTGTTTCTCTCTTCCACTATTTCATTTTTATGGTTCCCGAGGCTATGGGGAAAGAGAAGCACGAGGAAAACTCAAAAGTGGGGTTGGCGACTGCCTAGGCGGACGATAAAACTTTTAACGCCTTCGTGTCCAATAAACGTAACGTCCACCAAGTTTTACATTGGGCGGTGTCTCGCGGCCATTACGCCGTAACGGGAGAACGCGCTACGGTGATTGGTTCGCGACGCATCATGGCTGCCGTCCGCCTAGGATTTCCCCCACTACTTCGACGGCTTTCTCTCGGAGGGATGGAAACGGACCATTCGTTTCTTCTTTCCTATGGAATTCTTCGTGGGAAAGGACGTTGGTATTGTCAGACTGCTCAACATTTCTCCCTGCTCTATTTACCTACCAAATATTTATTCAATTTTTATGTATCGTCTCTTTTATAATATAAATTATTTTTTTTTTCAAGATATATATTATCATACTGTTTATAATGCATAGGATTGGAATATTAAATAATTGTTTATTATATTTAGATTTATGAACTTTTATTCACTCATTTATATAATTACCTACATTTGTTAATTAAAGACTTAGCATACGATTTTTTATTTCCATTCATCATTATAATTTTGGTATTATGTAAATAATTTTTCAAATTAAGGTTAAAGCTCTCAAGTTTTAAACAAAGTACGACATTTGTAGTTCGCGCCTATGGTTAGAAGTGTCGAATTTACGGGTCGATAAGTTTCCTCGTACTCTTCTTTACCGACCGCATCCCCACTCCGAATGATCTCTGCAGGGAAGCAGAACCCATGAAAGATAGACAGAGAAAAGTAGAGAGTGGGTAGAGAAGGAAAGACGATGTCATAGTAATACTAAACTCAGACGAAATGGTTTCCTTCGGCAATTTTACTCTAGATGGCAGGTTAACCGAAACCTAATAAAATCATCTATAAATATATCTATTAATATATCACAATACTAGATCATTAGAAAATGGACTAATTAAATTACATTATCGTGTTACCAATATCAAATTCATATTACGACTATTTCAAAATATATTACTCGTTACATTACTCTTAGATAAGAAACTAATAAAATTTATAATTATTTTTAATTGTTTTATTAAAATTTTATATTCTAATCAATGACATATTAATAATTATCGAGAAAAAAAAACTTCTCATGCTTAAGTATCGTTTTGAGCTAGTATTATAGAAAAGACAAAAGAAAAAGAAAAACAACACATAAAACATAAAAAGTAGGAAAATGGTAAAAGAAGTAAGTCATAATTTTAGAACGATCACGATGATAGTGCTCTCTAGGAAGGAAATAAGTAGAGCATCGCGTGAAGCTCGTTGGGGGTGGTTGAGGGAATAGGAGGAAGAGTAGGAGGAGAAGAAAGAGGGTAGTCAATTTGACTAAAATGCATTTGCATCAACGGTACGAGAGGCACGTGCCCAAAGGCACGGTTACTTTAGTACGATCTCTTAGTTACAGGAAAGGTAGGGCATATATGCATATATGTTCATATATATATATATATTTCTATATAGTGTCTAGAAACAGTACTAGTAAAAGAGAGTGAGAGAGAGAGAGAGAGATAGAAAGAGAGGTCGTTGCATTTGCGCGCGCATACACATTCACGACACGTATCTCACCTTCGTCGGTCGTGATGACGAAGTCATACACGTGGATTTAGTCCCGAAGCCATAACTAAGAGGAAAGAGAAAGATAGAGAAAAAGAAAAAGAAAACGAGAGGAATAGGATGGAGAAGTATGGAGGATGCAAACCCATAAACTCCACGGGTCGCCCCCTCTCATCACCAACTGTCTTTCTTTTTCTTTCTTTGGTAGAATAGCGTGTGTTGTAGGGTCGTCGTAGCAAGCGTCTTCTTTCGACTCGCGACGAGTACGACGACAGCAACGACGATGACAACTTTTACATAGAAACGAAAGAAAAGTCACCTTTCCGTGTTGACTTATTCGAGTTGTGCGAGTGTAAGCAAGCAAGCAAGTGGGACCAGTAAAGCATTTATCACACTATTTATTCGATCATTGGAGAACGGAAAAAGAAAGAATAGAAAGAAAGAATGAGAGAGAGAGAGAGAGAGAGAGAGAGAGAGAGAAAAGAAGTGTAATCCGATCGACGCGCCCCCACCCCATCGTTGAAACTTCCTCAAAAACCGCGCGCAAAACGCGAAATAAGTATGGCGCTACTCGTTCGCGAAACCATTCGTGAACTTTTCAAAGTGTTCTCATTTACGTTTTTATATTCGAGTTGTATTATATCGATAAATTCCTGTCTCGTGTGACCTTTTTACCATGTGTACTAAACGAGCCGGTATACATTATTTCTTTTATTCGCATTAGTTCGTTCGCTCTTTTCGTACGTATAACGAACTTGTTCGTTGTTTCCCCCCTTTCCAATGTTTTTCATCATGAGTGGGCGCATGCCTTCAAACTGATAAGCATGGAACGCGCTACAACTTTCGTATATAGGTATTGTGAAATTTTCGTGTCGACTACCTATCCACTTGGACGACCGAAGACATTTTTGCGATTTTCGATATGTATCAGAGGTTAGTGTACATTTTTTCTTCTTTTTTATTTTTCTCTCACTCTTTCTTCTCTTCTCTCTTCTTCTTTAATCATGTGACGAGTAATATCATGTACATATATGTATACGTATGTTTGTGTATGTAGTTAAGCGGACCATCTATAATATGTATGTGTTTGTAAGTCTCGTGATAGTTAGAATAAAATACTAACGATGGCGCGCGCGTTGTTACGTCCATTAAGAATTAGATAGAAAGAGATAGAATTATGTAGAAGAAAGCTATCCATCCGAGGATAACACAGAGGACATATTTATTAATATTTCTTCTATTTGTTTTTATACTTTATTTTTTGTCAGCAAAACGTAGTTGGTTTTTTTTTGTCGTAGTGTCATCATCATACGAACGCGATTATTACTTAGGTAAAAATATTTCTTGTATAAGTCTATTGTGTGTTTATCACATGCTGCCTTCTTTTATTTATGATTAATGTTATATGTATACGGGATCTTTCCAAAATATGCGGGTATAAATTTATAAATAAATTCAGGGATAATCTCAGTACACTAAAATAAATATAAAAATGTACGTAATTGCCTTGTTAAAATTTGTATAAAATTATATCATCACACGATACCAAAGCGATTTTATGGAAAACAAAGGATGGAGTTCGAACGGGAAAGGTTAATTATGCGATAAATATACTTCTATTTGCATGTGCACAAACATGTGTTTTTTTCCAATAGGCGAAGAAAATTTTTCCTACTCATTTCTTTACCTTCATAGATTGGAAAATGTTTTTTTTTTTAAAGCCTTGGATAATATATATCTGTAGTTATTTTTAAATAGTTATAAAGTGAATTTTATGTCAAAGTATTTTACTGTTCGGCTTTGCATATTTTTTTCGAATATCATAAATAATATTTTTACTTAAGTATTTCAAAATAAAATACTTACATAATGATTATGTTTATATGCTATCGTCTTACGGTTAATAATTTGAATATTTTTAAAGTTTCAGGTCATAGAATTATTCGTACAATTATGTAAATTATTTTTACAGTTTGGGTCTGTTCGCGTTTTTGTTTGTTTTATTTTATAAATTGTTTTACCACTTTTGATCAAGTATTTTAAATCATTGAAAAGGAAGAAACACGTTAGTTTAAAAATTTTGACAGTTATTTTACGAGACAATATTCTTGAAATTATTGCTTACGAATTCAAAAAATGTATTCGTAGTTCCACTTCAAGTAACCTCGAACAAAGAAACATTATATATGTACATATTGATAAAAAAAGAAACCGTGTTATGCAAACTGTATAACATACCTTCCATAGATAGCAAATTAGCTTTTTAAATTGTCGTTTATACGTATTTACAAATTTATTTATAATATGTTGCAAGAAATATATGTAGCAATAGTATACAGTATAGAAGACAAGTATAATTTTTCTTTTGAAAAAAGAAAAAAAGGATTTTAATGACGCGTTTCAATATTAATAATTTATTATATTGCAAAATATTTTCAATTATTTTATTTTTTTATACGAAATAATATAGGTTATTTTGAATCAACGTTGTATAAGAAATAATTAATAATTTATGTTAGAAAATATTTTTTTCTAACATTTATACGTATATTTTTCGTATAGAAATATCATTCGAAATAGGAAAGCAACATTAGCCGGATGTTATTAAAAATATCATTTATTATCCAACGTAGTAAAAGAGTAAATCCACGAATTAGTCATATCGAAGTCAGCGGGTACCACGATATTGCTTGGGAATGATCAAACAAGAAAGAAAGTTGAAAGGCTTCGTACTGTGATATCCACTTGCGTTATCGCATACTTTCACACAAACACACAAAATTATACACAAAATACACGTACGTGTATTATATATATACAGTTTATAGTTGCGTATCCTTATACAGTGATTTATCATTATTCTGGTATGGATAATTACTGTTTCCCGCTGATCGTTTGATTTATTACGATAGTACAATTAAGTGCAGGTTCTGACAAGATTTATATGCTTGCGAATGTGTAAGTAAGTAAGTAAGTACTATATGCTTAGTATATATATATATATATATATGATATCCATGTTTGTATTAAAAAGAGAAAGAAAAAGAGAGAGATAAAGAGAAAGAGAAATAAAGCGATGGAATAAAGAGAGGCTGAAGTTCATCGTGTTCAACGTCTGCTCGTTACAGATAGTTGACATTCAAAGTCTGCACTTGCTGCTTCTTTCGCTAAGGGTGGGGTTAAACGGAGTAAGATAGAAGGGATAGTTTTGGTAGAGAGGGAAAAATGAAGACGAAACGAAGTTTTATTTTTTTATTTTTTTATTCATCTCGACTACTGCACCCTCTTTCTCTTCCACTATTTTTTTCCTTCTTTCTCTCTCTCTCTTCTTTTGGAGTGCAATCGTAATGCAGTCTGTCGTTTAATCTTATATTCCTTCAGGTACGGTCAACTCACCTTCATTTCTACCTTCCACTCGTATACCTTTCATTCCTTTTTTCTTTTTCTTCTTCTTATTTTTTTTTTGTCTTTTTTCTCCTCCTCCTCCTCCTCCTCCTACGACTACCATCGGCGTTTCCTTATTGGTCTCTTCTTTTTCTCGTTCCGTTTTTTATGGCGTTTCATTAAAAGGAGGAACTTTACTCGGGCTAAGAGAAGATATAATTAGGAGATATACCGAAGGTCTCGCAACTATGTAGCGAAACTCGACGTTCAACTTGTTCGCTATCGTTAACGTTCTTACTCCCTCTGCATCGGAATCGTGTTCTTAAATTGCGGATTCGAAGATTTTCCACTTTATATCCTTGTTCTCTCTCATCCTTTTAGTATTTTTTTGTTCGCTACTGCTGCTGCTACTCCTGCTGCTGCTGCTGCTGCTGCTTCTTCTTTCAGAAATCTTTCTTTTATTTTCTCCTTCCTAAGCTCTGCGAACATACGAAAGTATTGTACATTTTTCTTTTCAGTTCTTTTTAAATCGAACGAATATCGTTTGCTTCAAAGTTCTCGAATGGATGTTAAATTGTTTCATAAGATAGAAGAAATTAGATCTAAACGAAGTGTCGGTAATTTTTTTTTTATAATTAGCATAACTGACAACAAATTATTTTGCATTTATTTAACAACATAAAAGTATTGCATATATTATCTTGTATTAATGATTCATAAATAATTCTGAGTACCAATCTACTTAAAAAATTATCAATTTAAACTAAAAACACATTTTAATCTTAGAAAATAAAACTACTTCGAATTTTGTAATTCTGTAGTACTAAAAAAGTAAATGATGAACGTGATAAGTGCAACCTGACCAATATCGAAAATCGAAATCTTCATTTCTTCGTGTAGATCATCCTTTAAAATGTTGAAAGCCGCAAAAAGATCATTCGTGATATTCTGCTATTCAGGTATAGAAGCATACCAAGCATATAAACTCGTACGCTTGCACGAGTTGTAACCACCCCCGCCTATTTACCTTCTACTACTACCGGCAAAAGCAAACTTTGTAAGAGAGCAAACGACGTTGATGACGTGCACCAAGCTCGAAGTGAGCTAAGTTTTGATAGCCGGACGATTTTAGCCAGTACAATGTCCTCGGTGCATAATCCAGCCAAAAAGTATGCTAGACGCCGTCGGTTCGCATGAAATATTTTCTACAGTGCATGAATAATCCGAAACGTAACATACGTTTCGTTTCTATCCTTTTACTTTTCTGTTTACAATATAAAATACAGTGATGTTCAAACATTTTAAAATTCTTTACCCTTTTATCATAAAAATAAAAATAATACTTAGAAATATTTAATTAATTACAAGAAAGACGAGACATTGTTAGTTCTTATTAATTACAGAATTTCTCGTAAAAACATAATATAACAATTTTACTAAAAAACATTTTAATTTAAGAAAAAAAGTAATATATCCATGTAATTATGAAAATATTTGCCCTAGAAATAATTGTCGTCTAACAGCAAAGTTAGATCTTGTATTTTGAAACGACTGCGTAATTCTCTTGGGAATAGCAAAATTAGTTTACTTAGAGACAGACAAACAATTTGACGGAATTTGAAGACCACTGTACTAACTCACATAAGTTTGAATGTGTAGGGGATGTCACAGCGTATATTTCAAACACATTCACATATTCATATATATCTACACGTAAATACGTAAAATCACACACGCATATATTTGAAGAGAGAGAAAGATAGAACAACACATAGAAAGAATGTCGTATAAACAGGATTCACGTTTACACGCTCGTCCGTTTTCGCCTTGCTACTATGTTTACAAGGTTTTCTCCCTCTACACGCTTCGTCTTTTATTGCGACCACGGTCCTTCCATTGCTTCCGTCGCGAAATTTACTCTCACGAATGTGAGACGTAGAAACGAACGAATGAACAAATGAACGAACGAACGAACAATTTCTAGATGCAACATTGTACCCTTCATGACTACTCTTAAATTTCGTCTATAAGTTTGACTATACGTGAAACTCGTCTTTACTTTTCAGATATTTTCCTTCGAAACTTCAAAACTCCTGTTATTTCAAGTCTTACAAGAATATTTACATACGAGTTTCATTTTCTACGTCAATTTTCTTTTTTTATGTTCTACTATCCATAATACTTTCCTGTACAATAGACTATTTTTTGTTGAAAAATCAAAAGTTCTTAGGATTGTAGTTTAATAATTGAGAAAATAATTCATTTGAAAAATTATCAAGGTATTTAATACGGGTATTAATACAGGCTCATCAAAATTTGTATATAAATTTAATCGTTTGCTTATGAGTATTATGTAATGATTCGGAACAAGTACAAATAATTGTTTTTGAGTAATCAAAAGTTTTTAAGAATGGAATTTAACAATCTAAAAGACACAACATTAATTTTTATAATCATCAAGGTATTTCTACGAATTTTTTATCAATTCAGTATTAGTTTGTAATAATTTGTGTTTAAATCTAATCATATGTTTATGGGTATAACGTAATGGTTCGGTATAAGAGTATCTATAATAAACTTCAGTAAAGTAACTAAGTCAATGATAGAGAAGGAAAAAAGGGAATAGGATGTTTTATAACTTTAAAACAATCTGCTTAATAATCGATCATATATATATGTATATAGTACATAGATATTTACCTAAACATCGAACGAGTGTGTCTTATAAATTCTCATTTCCATATAAATGCGTTTCAATCTTGGAGAAAAACTTACCTCTTACTTGAGAAGATCGATGAAAAAAACCAATCTACGATAATGTTCCTTAGGTCGAGAGCTCGGTGAAAGGTTCTCTTAGGTTAAAGTTGGTTTTCTTTTTCATTTATAGGGACAAACTCTTCGCAAGAATTCTCGTCTCATGTTCAAAATCGAACGAGTTTCCGGTTATCTGTTGAAAGAATTCTACATAGAGTTCTACATAGAATTCCTTTAACGTTCTCTTCCCTCCCTTTTTTATGTTTCTTTATCTCAATTTTTGTCTATTCGTATCGATATTGGAAAAAAAAAGGGTAGGCTAGGCCCTTTCAAACCAATTTTTTTTCTTACTCTTCCATCCTTTTCTTTCTTTCTGAAAAGTTAAAAAAAAAGTAGAAAAAGAATACCTCGTAAACCTTTGAACCAATTCTTACAAATTTTTTCTTTATTTTTTTTTATATTTTTTTTATTACTGAGCAGATATATTTCATTAAAAGTAAGAGAAAATCGGAAAAATCTGCTTTCCATTTGGGCACACAGAATGGTTTATATATAAAAACTAGAACCATACCGAAACGAACCATACCCCTATTCGTACATTCCTTCGTTCGTTCTATTCTTTGAATAGCTTGTGTGAAAAAAATAGTTAGGCCTTCTTTTTTTTTACATCACCTCGTCGTTTATTCGTCGAACGTTGTGATGATATTATACTTAAAATAAATTATGGAAGCGAGAAGCAGTCGCTTGTTGGAAGTAGACCGGCACGTATCGTTTTCGTATTCCTCGGAAAAGTTCTGCGCGTTACGTTTAAAAGTGATCTAAAATGTATAAAATAACACGTGTGTTTGTTAATCTTATCCGAAGAATATATTTAAAAGTGCGTATTCATTTTATATGTATATAATATATTTATTAGCATTTATTAATGCGTATTAGTAATGTATTATTATTTAATTATACGATGTCATTATTTGTACGTTAGATTTAAATAATGCAGGAAACATATATGTACTTCTTACAAAGACAAAATTATCGCGAAAGTGCTAATTGGTTGGGGTGTACTACTTGGAACAAGTCATTCTCATAGTGTTGTTAACGTTGATTGCCAAGGAGATTAATTACGTCCCTAGCACTGTTCGAAGCAAAAGGGATAATTGCTTCGTAGAAGGCAAACGTAGTAGGAAATTCGATGATCTCTTTTATTCACTTTTGATTGGATTCTCGTCTTTCTCTTCCCTTCAAGTTCATCTACTCGGGTAAGGCATACAGTTTGCTTTGTTACGGCGCAAACTATATACCATGATTAGATCTCACCAATCTTCCAATCATTCATGTAGTTCCTTTTATTTTCTTAACGTGTTTGTATTCTCCATCTTGAAACTTCGTATCATTGCATGATCATTCGAGTAGTATTAAAATCTTGTATGTTAAGAAATTAAAAATATCCGCTAATACTTATTTAATTCATTCGAAAAAACAAATATATTTTTGTTTTACAAAAAGAAAAAAAAACACTTATTATTAAATTAAATATAAAAATTAAAAATTTAATATCGACAATAGAAACGCAGCGTCTGTCCACATCCGTCGGTTGAAAGTGGTTCGTATTTTTATGTAGCGTCGGAAGAACAAACGGAAGAGAAGGAAAAGATATAAAATGAAAAAAATAATTAAATGCAAAGAAATAAAAATAAAGTAAAATAATGAACGATAATATATGTAAGAGATATGTAAATTGAATTCATTTGGGTTTGGAAGACGTAGTTGACTTCTCAATTAACCGTTCAAATGATAGTATTGGTTGTGTGTACCCGCGCACAAAATCCGACAGGACGATATCATAAAGAGCGATCTTTACGCTTATTCGTGGATGACCATGCGGTAAGTTTGCGACGTGCGATGTTTATGTCTCCGCGAGAAATCTTTATCAAGCCTAGGTTTAGCTAACTTAGCCTTTTTGTTGGAAGCTTAGCTGCTATTTCACGGTGCACGCCATTCTACTTACATAGTCCATTTTATTACACTTTATTTTCTTTAGGTGTACCCGCAAGAGCTAACCCATGCAACATTGTATTTCGTTATTCTCGTTGGTTGATCGAAGTTATGAAACTCTAGGGTAAATTCATGACCAGCAGGGCTCGTTCGTTCAGATTTTGATCGTATGAAATCCATAACATTTCGTATGTTTCCTAAGTACTAAGTACAAGGGATCTATATATATATATATAGATGCATAATACGCACAAACACGTGTATCATTAAAAGCCGAGACATTTCTATGGCAATCGTTCTCTTCTTCATACGCCATTATGGTGTTCAATGAAACGTCTTATGTTAGTCTCTTACTAGCTCAAAATGATATTCCTTGAGTATGTTTCAGGTATTATTTCCGTTTTCATGATTTCTATCTCATTTTCTTTCTTATTTTCTTTTTTACTCATATTGTTGAAAAACTTTTAATATCATTTGACAAAGAATAGTTTTCATTCTCCGGTCAAGTTAACGAGAGATCCACGAGACGGATGCAATTTTGGTAGGAAGCCAAAGATCTATTATGCCTTACGGAGTTATGAAATAACGGTATATGACTGAAGTCGTTCGACGATATAAATGGCGGAGCTTCTGATATACCAACCCAGAAAGATAGATAGATATCTTCTGGGTAGCTCCAATTTTACGATCTCATCTTCCTATTTTCCAAACGTTCTTCTCGTCCGTCCTCTAAAAAAGCTTGGAGAAAAGGAGGTCGAGCTTTTCGATCGAAGGAAAGTCGAAAAAAGCTTAGATACTACCCAAGACTCTGGGACTAAAGAAAACCAGTCGCGTTAACTTTTCTCGAGGCGTTCCAACAACGAAATTGTTATTTCTCCTTCACCGAAGAACGACACGGAAGATTGGACACGTAAAAGGGTTCTTCTTCCTAAGGCGACTATGTACTACGTTTGTAGGTGGTACGACTTTTGTAAGGTTGGGTTGGGTGGTTGAAATCGTTGTTGGAATATCGCCGACCAACTTACAAAATCCGCGTTCTCTTACAAAAGTCTCTATTACGTGTGTATGTGTGTAAAGTTGTATGTAACTCTGTATAGATGTATATACCATTTTCACGTACGGTTTCCACAAGGAGTCTTACACGTTAGAGGATTTAGCCGGAGGATGTTGCAGACTATAATACTACTGCGTATTCTTCGTATGAAAGATACGTGTATTTGTGTGACTATCAGGATGACGGCGGACGTTGAAGTCTCATTAGAACGAAGTTGCAGGAACGACCGAAGGAAACTTCATACGTACAGATATATATATATATCAATGTATGTATGTATATATGTATATATGTATAGATATGGGGGAAGAGACATGAAAACTCGGGTGGAGGTTGTGAAAATGTAAAGATATCTATGGAACGAATGAACGAACGAACGAAGACAAGGACGGGATGTAAGAGTAAAGTAGAGTAGGGGGAAGTCACAAAATGAGAAATGAGAGATAGGGACATGCAGTAAAAGAGAAGACGAAGATATCCTCTACGAAGTTGCGAGGATGGTGTAGTCCAACCCGGTCGACAAATTTTTTGACTTTACTTAATTTATATACTTATTTTTCTCAAAAGAAGATTATCAATTGTTATAAATAATTATTTAATAGGAGTTAATATAAATAAATTTAAGAAAAGTTTAATTTTACTTTATTTTTTCAAGAGAAATACAAATTGTCTTGTATTAATATAATCATTCACAGTATCTGTATAGTACACCCCTATACTGTTCATTATCTATGGTTTTAAATTTATACGAGTTTTACAACATTGACATATGCGTTGAAAAAAAGGACAAATACATATTATGCAAATATCGAAGATATCCGATCTCTAATAGACATAGTCAGTTTGGTAAACGTGTCGGTAATGATTTCATCGACCTTAAGAAATCTACATTTAATATTTTCTTGTATGCTAGAGTATATCGAAATGCATATACATATGTATATATGAAGCATCGATGTCTTCGTAAGTTCTGAGTCGAATCTCACGGTTGAAGCTTAACTCCGACTGGTTTGATAGGCGGTGCATTCTCGCATTTTCGTGAACTTCACGCCCCTTCTCGATATTCCGTTGGAAAGGAAAGACCGAAAGGATTCCGGATCACGAAGACGATAGTCTAGACTCTGATCAACGTGGCGACTGTAAAATTCTGTAGGCACGTGATCTTCTATTATGGTATCTTTTTCTTTTTCTGTTTCTTTTTCTTTCTCATTCTGTTTCTGCATACATATGTATTACATGATGTTGGTGGTAGTAGTAGTAGTAGTAGCAATAGTATTAGTATTAGTAGTAGTAGTAGTAGTGGTATACGAGATGGCAAGGCCGTAATATATTTAACAATGTTTCACGATATGAGACGTTTTTACGGAAAGTCGTTGGAATAGGAATTGCTCTTTGGCTTTTCTCTCTTTCTCTTTTTTTCCCTTTAGGAGGATCAGAATGAGAATGAGGATGAGGATGAAGATGAGAAGGAAGAAGAAGAAGAAGACCAAGGTGAACACATTGGAAACGAGTTTGTTCCAGTCTAGGTAATACGCGTATTCGATGCTTCGTCGTTTACATACATAGAACACGTATCTACAAGTACTTACATACATAAATACATACATACATATAGAACCAAGTTGCAGAAAATTTTTATAACCATCTCGATACTCTGCTGTCGGTCTACTGAATCCGATGACGCGAAAGCTTTCCTCCTCCCCATATATATATATATATATATCTAATTCTTGTTCTTTTTATCTTTTTACTCAGACGTTTACTCTTTACCTCTCTATTACCCAGCATATAAGAGAAAATTGGAATAACTTTTAAAAAGAAATTTCATGTAATCTTCATCTTCAATTAAATTATTCAATTTTTCTATAAACTTTTTATAAATTATCTTTATTCAAATTTAAAATCTAACATTCAAATATTACAATAGCAATCGTAAATTAAATATCGATGATGTAACGGGGGGTGAAAATTTATACACGCGAAGTTTAGAGACAACGTAAAATTTAAGAACCTTCGCGGCGCCGAAAAGGGACAAACGTTGAGGAAGAAGACAAAGAAAAAGAAAGAAGAAGGATGTAAGAAAGGAAGGAAGGAAGGAAGAAGAAGGTAGACAACAAAATATTGAAGAGAAGAAAGAAAGAAGAGGAAGAAGATAGGGGGTTGGGAGAGAGGGTGGTTCCGTTCGTGGAAAGCTAGGTTTGTGCAGGACGTTGTGTCGACGTGGGAGGTGGCAAGGAAATGACGAAGAAAGGAGGATCAAGGAGGGATGGTCGAGGAGGGGTCGAGGAGGTGGTGAAAGAGGAGGGCATTGAGAAGGATCGAAGGAAAAGTAGAGAGAATGTTGGGAACGAGCTTGATTTCCGAGCGAGGTCACGTATCTCGAAGCCAATCTAATACACTCCGCGAAGAGGAAGAAAGCCAAAAGTGAGTTACCTCATCTCTCTCTTTCTCTTTCTGTTTCATTCTTATTGGATAATAGCGTAAAGGCTACGCTTATACGTCCATAGGAAATAACCTTCTAGTCTGAACAAAAATAGGATAGAAAGAGATAGATAGATAGATAGATTCAATTCGAAATACGCAATTTTGCGGTTCGATATTCCTTCCGTTAGAAAGATAAAGAGAGAAAGATAACTTCATTTCGTTGATGATCAGCAAAAGTTCGGACGTATCGTCAATCTTTTTCTATGAACATACTTAGGTATATGAACGTGCCTTTCTATCTACTACATTCGGATCTTCGTGCCATTTAGTCCTTTCCAATTTAATTCGTTTGAACTCCCTCTCACTTCTATGATTACCTATCGTCTTAAATTATACTTAGTCTCGTTTTGTTCTCGTTAATTCTAATAGGATGGACGGAACTTCATACTTTAGATTGGGAATATGTTTATACTACGTGTTTCTGTTAACTTAAAAAGTAAGACGATATACATCGAAGTGATTTAAAATAATTCAAAAAAAAAAAATCGTTTGGATGAATTTTTGTTTTTTCTTCGTTCGTTAGTATAATTTATTTTTTTTTACTTTAAGGAAAAATTTAACGACAGGCTTTCTTGAAGGAACGTAAACGGAAGAGAAATAATGAATTTTACGGATCGTTAGAATTATGATAGGTTAGTGGCTATAAATTTATCGAGTTAGTGTATCGGTCAATGATTTTATGATTATCAAAATATAATGAAGATCTTCTTCTTGTGAGATAACGTGCAAGTAAACGCTTAAACGTTTACTTTTAACTTATTCTCTAATGAAATTAGAATAAAGGCCTGCCTCGAAAGATATTTTATCTCGAGTTGAATTATCGTAATACTAGATTTATTTATCTATATATTACGTAAGTATGACGAGTTAGCTGGTCTTCTTCTATTTCGTCAAAATTATGGATAATTTGCGATCAATGAAGTCTATTTGCGGAAAGCCACGTCTCGCAATTGGCAGCATGGTAGCTTGTTTTATAGACATTAAGACACCCTCATAAATCGTCTATTTTCAGCTATACCGCGAACAAACAAGCGACGTTATTTGTCTGTGTCTGCATAACGCCTAGAACTACGTCTAAAGAATTTTTTGATTCTTTCATTTTTACACCTTCGTATTTTATCTAAATTTTTCTAAAGAATCACAACATTCTAGTTCTAAATTCTTGGCAAATGATAAATATCTATTTTCAATAACCTAATTCAATGACTGACAAAGCAATTGATACAAGTAACATTTTTTCTTTATAATTTGAAATTAATGTATTTTACCTCCTTTCATTGTCAGCCATTCAATTATTGTTATAATGCAATCAAGGAAAATTATTTTTCATAGAAAATTTTTTTCTCCATGTTAATATTTCATTTTTCTCCATTGATTTGTACTTTCTATTCGTTCCATAAATAATGAGAAATATTGTCATTTCGTTAGAGGAAATGACACAAAACGTCGGCTTACCTTTAAATCTCGATTCGAGTAAGCAGATACTAATCGTTCTCTGATAGTTTCGACACTAAATAGTTCGACATACTCACAAAATCACCAATTAAATTTTAGAAAATAGTAGCTGAATAAACGAACGTTCTAAAGAGCTCGAAGATATCTCGAGCACCGTCGCCATGATAGTTTTCCTTACGATCGAGCGTGTTGTCATGCGCGCGTCGCAACCCTGATCGATAAAATAGACATCCTCTTGTATATGTGCAGGGTGTATCCGGATAGGTGGTAAAACTAGACGAGAGGTAGAGTGGGGTGTTGATTCTGTATATAAAAATAAATGGAAAATTAAAAGAGTAATATTTGTTTTCGACGAGGAGTTTCGTTTTTAAAAGAATCATGTTTTGAAGATTCAATAAAATACGCGAGTATAAACATGGAAATATTTCTTCAATTATTATGTTTATTAGCTACAAATATTTTTGGTCGTTTCGACTTTCTCATTCGTTGTTCTCTGTAATGTTTACATGTTGACTTATAACGCATGACTCATTTCTCTTACGTTTAGTTTGTCTCTATCACTCGGAAGAGTACAACCACGCAACACCAGCAGCAGCAGAGAATTATAAATAGAAATTTCTAAATCTTCGCCATCAAAATGGAAGGATGATACAGAGAATAGAGTAAAGTATATTATCATAAATTTGATAACAGTAAAAGATCTTTTAATATATAACACGTATATGTAATGTTCATTTATATATGTTTGAAATAATTTTTACAATTTAAAATTTTCCTTGAAATTTAATTGTTTTGTTTTGAATATAATATCGTATTAATATTATTTCACGCGCGCGTAATATTTTAATTCGCAGAAATATTAACGCGAGATAGAAAACACAGAAATAAGAAGGGATCATTGGATAAGTAAAAATTGCGAATAAGAACTGGCGCCATTGACTAATCCTCGATGTTTTCTTCTTCATTGGCTCGTCGCGTTTACTCGTTGGAAATTAATCCCGTCGTGAAATTTACGAGTTCTCTTCTCTCTAGGTTCATACGTTTTTAAATGATATCGTCGCGAATACCGTTATCGATGGTTTCCGTATGATTAATCTGTCTGCATCGTGTTTGTTTTGTATTAATAATTTATTAATGTTTACATTTCCTATCTACTTTTATTATTATTTTTAGAGAGTTCTTTCGAGTTTTATCAAAAAGAATAATAGGCTAAACGTTCGAATAGAAATAATCAAATTATTAAGAATTAATATAGAAATCGAAATAATATTCATAAATTTTATTCGCGTTAGTGAAAAAGAAAACATAACCGATGAAACTTTCACAGATCATTGAATTTTATTTATCATCTACGAATTTTCATTCTTATAAGCGATAACTTTTTGACTTAGAAGCTATTGATAAAAATATTAAATCCGAAATATACCAAACGTTTTTCTTTACCTTCTATTCCTTCTCTTCTTCTTCTTCTTCTTCTTTTTCGAAGTTTCAGCGCGTATATCTGCAGATGTGGAACCCAAAGTGCTTTTAAATTTTACAAGTTTCGTAAGGAAAGAACGTTGGAAAGGAGATTGAAAAAAAAAAAGGGAGAAATAGAGCAAGAGAAAGAAAAGAAATAAAACAAGTAAAAAAGAAGAGAAGGAAAATGTCGCTTCTGTATATTACACGTTTCGTTCCGTTCTCAAAAGTTTTCTGAACATGGGTGGTAATGTGTGGGAACGTGAGCGCGCGCGCACCACGTCGAAGCCCGGGCGAAAGGCTTCCCTTTGGCTCCGCCTTTGTAAAAGAGAAAAAAAGAGAGAAATAGAAAGAGAGAGAGAGAGAGAGAGAGACAGAAAGTGTTTCTCGGAAAAGTTTCTCTTACTCTTGGCCATGAGGCAATCGTAATTACGAGATAGAATTAAGGAGAGCAACTTCTCGTGACATATTTTCTTCACAAGTTGAAAATTTGACCTAAATGATAATTCACTTTTGATATAAATTTGTAAAATATTTATTTTAATATATTTTTCTTTACTTCAAAATTTTTATTACTTCAAAATAATTAAACGAACGCGTAATGTTAAAATTTAAATTGCGGTCTTTTGGTTGTTTTCAGTCGATTCGTTTTAGTTCGATTTTTTTATCTTTTTTTTTTTTTTTTTTTTACAGATTTTTATTATCCGAAGTTCGAACGAATTTGTAAGCGAGGTGTAAGTTTCTTAATGTAAAGTACTTAGCTGCGTTTTTATAGAGCTTGTAATATCCGTTGGTCCACGTTTACTTGGAACTAGTTTAAATAAGTATATATATATGTACCTATGTACCTACGTAAAGGTTCGACTAAAGTTTTCGCCTAGCTTTTTCTTATAAAACCTTCAGCTAGAAAAGCAGAACTTTCGAGATCGGCTCGAACGAAATTACGTTTTTCTTTTCCTCTTTGAAACTTGTAAAGCTTAAAAGCACTTGAGAATTTATACTCACTATGATGGTGTAGGTACTCGTGCAAGAGGTCCGTGCTTATCCTCTGGTCTGTAAAAAAGAATATCAACTGGAAAAGAAAAGAATATGAAAGAAAAGAAAATTCAATGTTCGATATTATTTTTCAGAAGTATTTCGAAAAATGAAGGTTTAAGTTCGTCGAAGGAATACGAAGTTCGACAAAGTAGAAACTTATTTTTCACAAATAATAGAACGAGAATGGTTAGGTTGAATTTACGCTTCGAATATAGTCAAATATTTGACTATTTTTGTTTTCTTTTTTATACACAGGATATAATTTTTACTTATATTTGATTGCTTGACAGTATATATATAATTTATCTGAAAATAAATATTCTTATTAAGTAAATGAGAAACCGAGAGAAAGAAATTTCCAAAGTCTCTAATCAGAGACGATAAAGAAATCTAATGAGAAGAAGATTCGATGGGTAAAAACTCGATACATAAATGGGTTCTGTGGTTCGGAAAGGAATTTTGTTTCGCCATGATATAATATAAGCTCGGACTAATTCCATTTGCCGTTCCATTTCTGCGCAAACGGCCCGTAATAACTAAGGAGGACAAGATGAGGGAAGGAAAAAGAAACGAGAAGAAAAAAAAGAGAGAAAGGTGAAAAAAATATGTATATATATATATATATACTTATATAAACCAATCATCTAACTCCTTTTTTTTTTTTTTACATATATACACTGCTGGTGGAAAGTTTTAATATAATTACTGCATTTGCATTATATACTATGGACAAGCTATCGGCTTCATTTTATTAAGAATTTTTTATATTTACTCTTATCTTATATGATCTTTTATTATTAAAATTTATTAAATTCTTTAAATTATAAATAATAAGCTTAGGTAACAACTAGTATTATTTATGCTCATTTACAAAATAATTAAAAACATTGCAAAAGCGAAGATTGCGACAAGTTAATTGTCCGAAAGTTAAAATAATTTATTGATGAGAACGAAACGTTTAGTTACAATTAATAATGCTTTATATAATTTTTGTTATTATATTTAACTTTTTAATTAATTTTCTATTTATGTAAAATATATATAATAAGACCTTGTTTTTTATCTTTTTAGTATGAATCAAGTTTCTATTGTATATGCTAACCCGATTCGAACATTTATTAACAAAACAAAAGACAACAGATAATCAAGATATCGGACAAAAAACTGATTTAAAAATACTTTTAAATTATTCAAATAATTTTCTACATTATATGTATCGTCATAAAAGTATTTCCCGATAAAAAAAATCGATATATCTCAAATGGAGTGTTTGTAATCAAATCGTAATACACACACATTGAACATTTATATTCTTCAATTATATTCGCAAATGAAACTCGTAACAATATTAAAATACATTTATCTTAACATTTATTGAAATATTTTGTGTAACAATTGTACTATCATCAATAATAATGTATTCTACCATCATTGTGGTACATGAACCATAGTTTGAGAAACGATAATATAGACGATAGGTTGTAGTAGTAGAAGAGATGGGAATAAACGGGGGAATGCAGCATCCTTTCTCGAAGTAGCAAAACCAGAATCGTTAACGAGGTACCCGCCCTCTTTATCGCGAACCAGCCGACGAAGAACAAATGGGCCACCTGTGTCTCGCGTTTCTCGCAACACGCTTCTCGCGCCTGATTCTTCAACAAAGTTTTAGAAGCCGACTAATCCACAGCCAATCAACACGAAGCCCGAAAACATTTATTTCTTTCTGTTTTCTTTTTCTTTTTTTTTTTTTTTAATCCACCTTAAGAAGGAGAAGAAGAAGAAGAAAGAGAAGACTTTTAATTGGACGACATTCTCCATTCCGCGATGAAACGCGCGTGCGGTCGTTGACAAAGTACCGCGACGACGTCCAATCTAAAACTGGCCAGGCAAAATTTGGAAACGATAAAGATATTGTCGGTTCTTTCGTTTAACTAGGTATTAGATATCTAGTCGAAGTTAATCCTTTTATTTTTTTATTTTTTTATTTTTAACTATGATTCGTTCGCAGTAGTCCATTAGTAGCTCGTAAAATCAATTAAGTAGATTGTATTTCTTTTGTGTTCTTATTTTTGTTTTGTTTAAACAAGTAAAAAATAAGAAATATCGAAGAGTATGTTTAATTATTATTTACTATTGCATATATCTAAATGTCTACAATGTTTAAGAAACTTTATTGTATTCTTGTTTTTTTTTTTTTTAAAGAACAACCGATAAAAAAATAAATAGAATAACAAATTAGATAAATATTCGTGTGTCTCGAAAGTTCAAGATTAAAGTTATCGAAATGTTGACGCGTTTCGTCGATGCATATTTTTGAAAGAGCAAAATCCTGCAGTTGGGTTGCATCGCAATCAATCCGACACACCCAACTAACACACTCTCAACTGTTTTTAAGAGACAACGCTAGTCTCGTAAAGTAGGGGAATATGTTTTTAGCAACAAAGTGCAGGATTCCGGTTGCTAATTCTGCTTTGCATATCACCGTGCATATAGTCGCGAGTTTGCGCGAGACTGCGTTTTACGAATTTATTTCGGTTCAATTTCGAGGAATTTTACTTTTCTGTGCAGCTTCGTTCGTTGATCTGTCTGTCCCTTTTTCTATCTCTCTCTCTTCGTTTATCGCATTCATGCTCATGCAAGACAGCTGCCGTTACGAAAATTACCAAACTCGTTGAAAGAGAACAAAAAATCAAGAAATAAATTTTAAATTATAAAATTAATGTGCACTCGCTGTATACCTTTGTATTTTTTTCTTCAATTTTTTTTGCCCAATGAGGACAACTATTCTACATGTGTTTTGTTTTTTGTTAATAATTTCTCCGATTAATTAAGCAAAACAACGATGACACTGTGTCGTTTAAATTGATATGCTTATATGCAAATTAATAACATTTAATTACATTCAGTGCGATATGCATCATGTTCATAATGAAATTTAATGAGATGGTAATAATTGTAATGTTATATGGAATTTTAACAAGTTAAATAATGTAAATGATATTTGTTACAATATATTTTGTCGTTTCAAACATGTTTAACGATACTACGATATTAAAGTTGCTTTTTTTCATTAATTTTTTTATTTTACTTTTCTCGAACGATAAAAACATCTTCGTAGGTACATACGATCGTGTATATAATTATTATTCATTGTTAATGACAATACTTACGTCGGAAATAGGTCGTAACTATTCATTCCAATGAATAGAACGGAAACACGTAATCATAGTGAACTCACTAATTTCAAATGAAGAGTTAGAAGTCAGTAGTTAGAGTTCAATGTTAGAACAGTTTTTCTAGGACATTTGTCACTCGACTCATTTTATTCACGAAACTTAAACGATAAACGGACTATTAGACGACACTTCACGAATTAATTAAAGCTCATCCATTTCGAACCAGTTCAACGAGTCGAAATATTCAAATTTGATATATGCAACATCAAAAAATTCAAGATTAAGCGATAAATGAGCGAAACGATGATATCAAATCTTTCGTGTCATTAAATCTATCTTATTCGCTTAGAAAATATATAGCTTTTTAATGTGAACATTAACATTAGGTATAATACGTGCCAAAACGATTAAGAGATAAAGCTTATTAATCATTTTTACGTTCTAACATATGTAACTTTAGTGAAATGAATTAACACGAGAAGATATAAATTTAATCAGATTACTAATAAATGACACGATCATCATCGGTCTAAAAGAAAACAATAATTACAGAAACAAATGTTTGAAAAATGTAAGTTTCGTAGATGTTTGAAAAATTGGTAAAGTTTAACTTGTTTGAGGTTTCGAATAATGGGACGAGAACCGACGGAAGTTCGTGTTACACTGTTCGAACCTTCGAAAGATCGAAGATGAGTGAGCTGAAGGGAAGAACATTTTGTATTCAAATAATGATAGTGAGAAGAGAAAGAAAGAGATATGAAAAAAAAAGGAAAGATGGTGTAAAAGGGTTGAGAGTAAAGGAGACTCGAACCCTTTTTTGCGTTGGTGCATCATAAAGTTCGAGGAGGCGAAAATGACGAGAACGTTTTTCGCTCTGCTACATTTCGTGCTCGAATTTATAACGGTGAAGTTTCTTCTCCGAGCGACCGACATTGTTGTTCGATTCTCTGTTGGAAGACCGTTTCTTAACTGTAAGAAAAGATTTTTTTTTCTCTTCTTTTTTTTTATTTCTTCTACCCACTTCTTTTCTATCTTTCTCTCTCTCTCTCTCGCTTTTATTACTTTTTTTTGACTGTTCCCTATTTTTTTTTACTGTGTTTTTTTTTGTATAACACATTAAAGAGCTCGTTCAACCATGGTAGAAAATTACATGGATAAAAAAAAGGGCAGGTAACGGGTTGTGGCTTTGAAACTGTGCACGCGAACACGTTGACTTTGTTACACGACAGAGAGGTCCTTTTTCCTATAGTCGTTTTCTATCCCGCTACGAATTAAGATATTTTTCGAGTTAAGTCTTAAAAATTTATTGAGGTTAGTTATGTGAATTTAAATAATTTTTCAATTATTATTTGATTAAGGTTTTTGTATGTATCGAAAAGCAAAGTTTTCTATTGATGAAATTTTGATTGCTATTTGTTTTAGAAATTTCAAGAGATTCTTTGGCAAGTATTAATTATTCGTATCATCAATTTAACATTTCTTTGAACGAATGTTATTTAATTTTATTTCGTAGATTCGTATTAATTTTGAATTACTTTTAAACAGATAAAAATACGAATTGATAAAGTATGATCGTTGTGTTTCATTGTAAGTGATATCGGATTTTACATGCACCAGGTGGTACGGGTATTTAATTTAAATCCCTTAAACATCTCGGCACGTTAAACGATAAAGTCCGGTTAGTGTTTTACTACCATCACTATTGCCGTTTCACGCAAGTCGATTTTGCTGGCAGAGCTCGTTTCTCAAATATCTCGTGATAATTCTCAAAAGGCAATTTACGATTCATTTTACAAGTTATCGTTGTTCCTATTTGAAAGTTTCAACTTACGTATAATACATAATAATTATACTCTCACTTATCACGTTTAAAGTTGATAATTTTTTTTTCTTTTATTTTTATTTTTTTTTATTTTAAATATTTAATTACCTTTACATTTTTGTAGGCAAATTATTCGAAAAAAGAGGACACCCAACTTTGTTTCATTAGCTTTCTTGAAATTGTTAGATATGCGAAACTTTCGTATTATTTGAAGTTTTATCAATCGAGTATACAGTCAAAGATGCATGGCATTTGCTCGAACGGAATTTCGTTCGTTGGAACGCGGATCCCTAAACTGTTATAAAACTGTATAGAAGGTTTTTAATTATTGCTCAACGTGGTCCAACGTTCGATCAACTTGTGTGGTCCAAACGTGGATTAACGTACGAATTATCGCTATATTATGAACTTTTTTTCAATGTATATCTTTTTCGGGATTCTTACTTTCGACAATATTTAATTAACTTAATGAATGTGATACTCTTACAAAAGTTCTCACGATTATATACATTATACTGTCGAGTATATCTTAAAAATAAAAATTATGGAAAGTGGCATGTCGAATTAGTAATTTCGAACTAAGTTTCAAATTTCTTGGTATTCCTAAGAGGCAGGCAGGCAACCAAATTTAAGATTCAACCATTTTTTGTCTATAATAAAAAAAAAAAAAAAAATTAAAATTCGAAACAGTCATGTTAACTATCTTTGTCTTAGAAACGTTTTTTTTCATGACTTTTAGGTCAATGACACGTAAACACATATTTTACAATGATTGTTGCATTATACAGGTTGATGTGAGATCAGTATAAAAATAGAGCTTTTAAGTCAGCACTGAAAAAAAAGAAGAAAAAATAAAAAAAAAGGGAGAGAAATAAACGACAAACATACCTAACGGGTATCTACATTGGTAGTTATATATGTATATATGACTGAAGTATAAGTTGTTATCGTGCAACAATGTAGCATTTCAAAGAGTCCCCAAGTTATTTCAGAAAAGGGGAATGTTAATATATCGTAGCTACATTCACGGGATCTTATCGAGTCTAATTTATGCGACTTTTCCTTTTTTATTCAGCTTGTAATTTTGTTCTTTCTCTCTCTTTATTTTATTTTTTTTTTTTTCTAAACGGGTCCTTGTCACGCCTACGCGTTCACCCGTTACCGATAATGCGTTGCTACTACTTCGGTTTTTTTTAACCAACTAGAACGCGTGTTAAAGTAAAGGCAGATATATTTTAAGTCGATCGATGTTACGTACATTTATGCTTTGAAAAATTTGTTCTTTGTACTTTTGCGAAAGATCTAAAGATGAAAGATAAAAGTGGAAGAGGAAAAAGATGAATGCAAGAAGGTAAAAAAAAGAAGAATAGGTGGAACATGAAAAAGAGAAGGATAACTTGGTGAGGCCGGTGCGCGAGTATGTTTGGAGTTCGGAGCATAATCGTTGCCTCATAAAAGTGCATGATGCGTTTTTAAAGGGTGCTCCTGTCGGGCAATAAACGCTCGGCCCCAACGACTCTTTCTCCATAGCTCGTGTAATCTTCGATCTTCTGCTCTAGACACATTCTTCTTCATCACCTTTCTCTTTCTTTCTCTCTCTCCCTTTGTCTTACTCATTTTTTATCTTCATTCTCATATAGGTCAAAGTCATCGTCAACGATCAACTCGTTATAACTATCTGCTTATATATTTATTATAATTAATATTAGTATTGAAACATACTATAATTACTTGTCCATCATTTATAATCGTCAGACGATAATGATCATCGTTAAATGAGTTAGTATGAATTCATAACGATGTTTCTTTAGCAACTCTCGTGTTCCAACATTTTCTACTTGTATTTTTATATTCGATTACCAAGAATCACGCACATGTGCGCATTGCACGTAACAAATCTAATAATATCTATATGTATATATTAAGAAGAACTTTGATCAAGGATAGGAAGACCAAGGTAAATATAATAATAACGGGCGTGGCATCCTTGATTTTTCATCGAACTCCACAAATGCTCGTATTTTTCCTTTCCATTGGTAAAATATCTTCGAGATAAAAAGACCACTCCATTGGCCATCCACCGGATATGATATTTGACGATTTGAGTGTTTCTCGAGATAAGTGATTGGCGAAACCCATGACGATAAGGGGGATAAGAAAAGAAAGGCGCCTTTAAAAAGCAGAAAAACTTGTTCAATGTACGTTTTTCTTCCCTACCGTCACCATTTTCGAATATTTCTATGCTTCTAGAGAGAAAGAGAGAGAAAGAGAAAAAGAGAATGAGAGAAGGTCGAGGGGTTGAACGAAACGTAGAACGAGGGGTCAAACGAAAAAGAGAGAGAAAGAGAAGAGATGGGCCATGGTTTTACGAGTCGTTCCATCCATGAGAGGAGACATGTAATCCTGGCTGACTTCGCTCGAATTGTCCAACTTGAACGATTACAGTAAAACGACGCAGCCGCGAATGCCTAGCCGACCAAACACAATTTCTTCTACTTTGCAATGCTAACCAGACTGCTATGAGCACCAATCTTCCGTATCGTGTATAAAATTATTTTTAATATTTCTTTTCTCTCTCTCTCTTTTTCCTTTCTTTTACTTAGGTAACCTTTTTTTATTAATTTTTATTTATTGCATCAATGCACTCTAATAATTTGTGTTTCTTTCCATTACCAAATCCAAAATAAAAATATATAATTTTATTTGACTATAATTATTCATGTTAATATTTTTTATTAATATTAATTTCTTTTTATATTATTAATATTGCTGTTAATTATTTTAATTTGATTTTGACTTATCTTTATGGAAAAATATCTGACATTCTATCGTAGATTCATATTGAGGATAAACAAATAATTTAATTTAAATGAAACTTTTATTTTCTTTGTCTTATAATTAAATTATGCTTAAATATTTAGTGACGTTAATTTATTTCGTACTAAGTTTTAAAATAGCTCTGATATTATGAAATATAAATTTTTACGTGTATACTGTTAATAAATCGATGGGTTGGCCTTTGCCGGCCATGAGGAAAGGGACTACAAAGTTAGGCGTGGGGAAAGAGAAAAGGAGGAGGGGAAAGGACAGAAAATGGTGTCGGTTTGAGTAGGTAAGATGTTAAAGAAATAAGAAGGATATATATATATATATATATATATATAAGAATTATTATATATCTATCTATCTTTTAATTATTATATATATAAGAAATAGGTAAGAAAGTCGATGGAGAATTTCGAAGACGAAATCATAAGAAAGATTAATGACGTGATAAAAAGAATAAGGGAATAGTTATAATACATTTAATCTTTTGACGTAATAGTTTCTTATTATTCTTCTTGTTTTTGTATTTCATATATCTTAAATAATATCTTTCTTTAGGTTACATCGATTATAAGGTTAATTATTCGAGAACGATCTGCATTATTTTTGAAAAAACTCGTACGCACAAACATCGTTAAAAGTCGATCATTGAATCGATTAGTCATCATGTTTAATAAATTTTATCGAACTGGAAAGATTAATACATATATCGAGTTGATATCAGCTAACACTGTTGATCAATATACTTACAATTTATTCTGTAATTGTGTATACTAACGTTAAAGTAATACTTGAAATAGTATCGCTGTCGAAAATTCGGTCAAAGAATCGTTCTAAATCATTTTAGAATTTTTTTATTTTATTTTATTACAATGTATGTTGGTATTATATATATACTAAAAAAAAAAAGGAAACTAAGTATTTAACCGTAGGTTGGGTCGAACCATTTTTTGTCAAATAGGTTTCTTTGATTTTTCTTTCCTTTTTTTTTTCGTTTTTTTTTTTTTTTTGAAAAACTATCCAACCTATTCATCAATTCTTCATCCCTCTTTGACCTCACGCTTGGTCAAAACGCGTTAAATTTTTTTCCTATCGAAGGAATTTGATCCTTTTTTTTTTTTCCCCTGAACATAACTTAATCCTTCGTCATGGTTATTTGCTCCTCAAGGAATGACTTGGCAGATACTTAGGAAGAAACGATACTATTTATCGAACTTAGTCATAAATTATGTTAGTTAATCGGCTAACCGTTTTACTTTTTAGTTGTAGAAATGTGCTTGCTGATTAAAAAATATTTTCCACGTATCATTTGGAAAATTTGTTCAAATTATACATTGATGACAATGTTAGTTTTAATTGCTGTACTATGACGTAAATTTTCGACAATTATTTTCAAGCGATATCGTAATCGTTTAAATGGTTATCTTAATTTTCATATTATCATTTATAATTTACATAAATTTTTCGTGTACTTTTTCTGTGCTATTTTTTATTTTCATAGGAAACATTTAAATTCTTATTTACGTTAGCTTAGAATTCCATGCTATTTAATAATAAAATTTAGGAACTACATTTTTTTCTATACTTTGATATATTATATCAGGTAATATTTAGAACACGCATTACATTTTACGCGGTTATTAGGTTCTACAAAGTAAAGAAAAGTTCTGTTAGCATGCGACGCAAAGTTAAACTTAGTAACAAAAAATTATTGACAATTAGTTAAGACAGATCTTTTGATATTTTCCTCATTATGTAGTCGTCAAATTTTACTTTATAAATACACTAATGATCTCAGTTATAAATTATATTATTGCGTTTGTAAATTTCACAAATTACACATATATATGTACGGAAAACCTTTGATTATCGTTTTAATCCGCTTATTATTTTTATGGATATTATTATTTATTATATCTCTCTATGTAATTTGCAAAACAAAAAATATGGTGCCAGTAATTACCAATAAATCTTTAATAACGATCCTCATTTATATAACTTCATTACTTGAGTTAGAATTTGTGAAACCCTAAACGTCTCGTTCGCCATAAACAGTTATAATTAAATTCTAATTGTTTATCAAAAATATCAATTGAAATATGTACACAAATAATTAGAAGGATTATTATCCTTATTGTCCATTATACAATATTGTATTTGATATTTTTTGTATTCTTGATAAATTCGTTCGAAAAAATTATCAACGCTCGTGCAAGGAGCTAATTAAAAAGGTGACAAGATATAATAATACATCAATTCGTGTATCCTTTTCTCTGCAAGGACATTAACGTTCCCGATAACGCAGCGAACGAGGGAGAGAATCGATCGCCTGGTCGGTAATAAAGTGCGCTTGGTGGACCCTCTCGTCTGAACCATCCGAACTTACCGGCAGGGCTACCGTCCTCCGCCAATTTCAACCATTTCGTAAGTTCGACGTACCCATTTTCATTTAAAATGTCATTCAATTCAAATTTCATGTTTCCATTTAGTTCCCTCTTTGAATAATTTGTCTAATATCAAATATTTTATAGTATAATATGACGAGGAATATTTGGAAAAATTAAAGTAACATTTTTCATTTCATCGTGCATGTTAAATAGAAAAACATTTCGAATTTTAAAACATTTAGAGGTTAGATAAAAATCAAAATTAAATGAGACTGTAGTTTTATAGTAAATATCATTGAAATCATCGATTTCATTCGAGATAGTATATTTTTACTTGTTTTTTTTTTTATTTTGATCCATCCTATGTACCCATTTATTTGCGTTAGTCGCGTTCTGCGCCTGCGCATTTATCGAAGAAAAATGGCGGCTGATATATAGTCTGGTAAAGGTACAGACAGGGTACCGGGAACGATCCTGTATTTGTGATGATATCAGTGTATTAGTGTGTTAGGTATAAGAGGAAAGGAGAAGGTTGCTTCCGCCATGATGGGACACGATTCATTTTCAAGCTTAGCCGAGACTCGAACCCACGAGTCGGTCGTTACCGTTAGCAGAATGGACTTTGGGCTAACCGCCCCATACGCTCTCTCTACGACCTATTTCAATGGCTTCCATACAGATGACGCTGCGATAATCGTTGGATCCTGATAACGTCGTCGTTCTGCACAAGCAGGATGCATTTTCCAGAATGCATCGCGATACCTGCTGTGACGAATAGCCGGCTCGTGTCACGTGACATTTAATATATTATACTCTCCATTTTACTTTTTCCCTTTTTAAACAATCGTGAGTTTTACTTTTTATGATTCATTCATTATTTTAATGCACAGTTATGCCTCTTATATTTCTTAATTACTATCTAAGAGTACATAATACGTTATACGATGACAAAAAAATACTGAAGCGATTAAAAATGTTACGTTTTAATACTAAGATTATATTTTGCATGGTATTTTTATGATTTAGATTTTATATTCAAAGTCATTCATTTGAATGCATTTTTGTTTCTTGATCCGAGAAATGTCCTACCCCGAGGTAAACATTTCAACGAAATGATACAAATATACGATGCACGTATATTTTTAAACGAATCCTTTGATAGGAGTCAGATCAAGAGGATTAAATTTTTAATACCTATCAAATATTTACATCGTTACTACATGTTTGCAACGATAAGGTAAAGAATTTAAAATTCGAGAGAGTTAACAAGTAGATGACCAACCAATCGTTCCTTTTCTGTTTTTTTTTGTTTCTTAATCCATCGTTATATCAGTTGAATAACTAGCATGTACAAGTACACAGTGTTGATGCAGTTACAAGAATATTTATGCAAAGACAGGTTTGAAATATTCGTAAAATTGATTGTCAAAAGAAATTGTCGAAAAAAATAAATATCATGTTTGAGTTACAAGACAAGCTTTAATCTTATAAATTTATTTCTTTTTGACAGTATAAAAATATATATGAGAATAAACGTGTGTCATATTAAATTAGTATTTTCTCTGACAAAGTTGAAGTTGAGGAATCAAAATGAAAAAAAAAGAAAAAAAAAGAAATAATTCGTTTTCTACACTTCTCTACCACACGTATATGTTAAACGTGTATGTGTTTTATTTATGATACTTGAAGCTTCGCTATTACCTAAGTTAACTTCGGTTTGGTGTACAATTATTGCTCGGTGATGAAATGCCGTCGAGCGAAAGATACCTTGCAGAGTTCTTATTCACGTAGCTACTTAGGTATATACGTCAAGTGGAATCACCACAATACTGCTTTAGGTCCTCGTAAAGGCATAAGTTCGCGTTCAATACCGGCCACCTGTTGATACGAAACACATTAACCCATTTACCATCTTCCTTTATAAAGCTAGTAAACGACATTGCCATTTAGAAAATAATGCGTTTCTATTATTTTTGAAGAAATCGTTTAATAATTATTTGAAAATATTTGAAATAAGAGTATTCTCTCCTTTTTAACAAATTATTTCTAGTAAAACATATTCAGAGATGCTGTCTATTGATTTTTCTTTCTACAATATTCTATTTTCTTTTAACAACTTTGTATTATCTCGAAAGGAGACACGTAATAATCTCATCCATTGACTGATACTTGGTCACGTTGAGAATATATAGTCTGTGAATCCTTGATAAAAATAAAAAAAATAAAAGGAAAGAGCGAGATAGAGAATATCCCAGGGCAATGGGATTTCGAGATACCACAAGTTGTTATGTTATTTCTTTGGCATCGACTCGCACGGCTTTTACTTCTTCGACCGTGGAGCATTTCTGTAAATCATGTTTGCGCCTATATCTCTGAAAACAGAAAGAAAGTGAGAGAGATAGATAGATAGAGAGAGAAAGAGAGAGAGAGAGAGAGACAGAAGGGAAAGGAAGGAAAGGAGCGAGGAAAGGAGGAACGACTGGTACTACAGGATATTCGTTTTTCCCTCTCGTAAAGAGAAAGAAAGAGAAAAAACGAAAAAGGAAAAAAGAGTGAGAGAGAGAGAGAGAGAGAGAGAAAAAAAAGAAGGAAGAAGATATGTAGCAGAGGTGGGGTAAAAAGAAGGAGGATTTGAAATGGCCTCAAGCAAACCCCATCTGCTGCTATTCGTAGGAAACGAGTCGGCACGAGTCGTCCACCTCCTTTCCAACAAAGTCGCCTCTCATGGCGACTTTGTGAGTTCAACATTGTAGCTAAAATGTATTTCATGGGCGACATCGGCATTGTCATCGAACTCTAAATTATGGAAGGGGAAATATCAGTATGAAAAAGAGAGAGAGAGATTGGTAGTAGTGGGGTCGGCTGCCAAGAGATTGGGAAAGTTCGATGGAGAGAGGGTAAGGACTCGGATAAAGAATAGAGAGAGAGAGAGAGAGATAGAGAGAGTAAAAGAAGAAGGGAGTGGGAGAAAAAAGCAGTTTGCTTCATTTTGAGACGCCGAACGGATTTTCTGTCGGCGTGCTCGTTTATTTTTGTCTGAGACGACGACCACTATACTACACTCCCGTCCTTCTTCATGATCTTCTACCATTTCTTTTATTATTCCATTTCTTCGTCTTCTTCTTTTTCTTCATCTTCTTCTTTACTTTGTAAGAAGCCTCGGGCAAACTAATTTATTGAGCGAGATATTTGTAAGTATGGAACGAGCGTGGAAGGAGAAAAAATGAAAGAGAGAAAGAGATAGAAAGGAAAGGTTGGCGATTCGAGTTTAGGTCGCGAGAAAAGATAGAGAGAGAGAGAGAGAAAGAGAGAAGGAAGGTATTACCTACCTATATATACATATATATAAAATGTAGATGTTTTCTGGCATCAAAGATATTGCCGGGCGTGATCGTAGATCGAGCATGGAGTGCACTCTTTCGCCGAGTGCCGACTGGCGACGAGTCTTTTCGGCCGAACCCAATTAGCGATGAGTTTTGCCTTTAAGGAGTGAGGGTTCGGACAACCTCTAACAATATTTACGAGGTTGCTACCGCGAGCGTAACGAGTATGTCTGTCTCCCGCGGTCCGGTTTCCATAAAAGGTCGACACTTCGGTTATATACTGTAAAGGAATGAGAACGGAAATGTAATAACAGCGAAAAAGACAGAGAAAGAGAATAAGGGAGAGGAGAGAAAAGAGGGGGAGGGGGTACGAGGAAGAGTTCAGAAACTTGTAGGGTAGGATTGCCTTTGGACTTTTGGACGAGCCAATTATCGAAGCTTATAACCGAAGATATCCGAAGATATTCTACATTTCTACATTCTCTTCTCCTTGGAAATGTAAGCGCCTGCACATTTTCATTCTCTGCTTGAATTTCGACTAACTACCTTGTATATACCTTGTGCCATGAAAATATGATTACCTTCTCGTATCTTCGGATTATGTATTTTAATAGGTAGATATAAAGTTATACTATCTGATCGATTCGTTACATTCAATGTTATCTCTCATGATTTGTATCTATGTATTTACATTTTGCGATACTGCTGATAATAATCATTTATTTGAATATTTTTCAATAAATTTTAGTTAGAATTTTATTATTACATAAATTATGTTAATTTTTCAAAATTTATCAATGTTTTTTATTTTTTTCTGAAAAGATTAATAGGAAGGATAAGTAAACGGCAAATGATAAAATTCTTTATTATTATTCGTTGTAAGTTATTACAATATTTGTTGGAATATTTGGATTTTTGATACAATTCTCATTATTATTTTTGATGATCCAAAATTAATATAAAAATAGTAGATAAAGTATTTACAAGATCACTCGATTAATGGTTAAAAGAAATTATTTGAAAGAAATCTTTAAACTCATTTAACGAAATATTTCGATTCATACTATTTTTTGAAAATATCTACTTTCTCGTATTTATTTCTTTTTTATGGGAAGTTAAAATTTTCTAGCGTGACATTGTCTCATCAGGATTTAATCAAATTTATCTTCACTCTTAGTATTTTTAAATTATTCCTGAAACAAACAGAATAATTAATATTTGATACAAACACTGTATATATTTTTGAATCATATTTTTTAAAATCTTGCTAAACGATGTCATAGTCAAAACATTAGTACTAAGATTTACAAATAATTATAAGAAGTGATAAAAACATTAATTGTATTAATTTAGACTGAAATAATCATATTAACACATACACGTATATAGTAAATTAGATTTTTAATGAAAAATTATAAACATAAATGAGTATACATAATTATATATACAGGTATATACCTACCGACGGATAACAGACTTCTGGAGGTATAGAACGACAAGGACGTTAAGGTGGGTGGGAGCGTTTGTGGTTGGATGGTTTGTTGGTGGGATTATATACTACCTCGTAAACCACGATCATTGCTTTATTACGGACTGCCTGACGTGTACCCACTAATTGTTAGGTGCGAAACTGCGAACACGTTTATAGGCTGAGGAGCCTATATACTCTTTCGACCTTTCTTTGATGAGGTACGAAGGACGCATTGACTTTCCTCCCCGCGCTGCGAACGAGCTGCATAAATGGTCCATTAAACGAACATATAATGCTCGGAGAAATGTGCGGTTAAAGGAATTGTAAATCTTCGCGAAGTGGACACGCGCCAAAGATTATTGTTCCCTAATTGTTCTAAACACGAGCCGTTTATTCATCGTTAATAAGATAAGCAAAGCTTTCCATTTTTCCTCTTTACTCTAGCTTTTTTTCTTATATTAATCATTTATAACGCGAAGATGTTACGTAATATTTATGCGAGGTAATTGTTCGAAATATATTCGCTCGGATAAAAATTATAAAAGCTGAGTAAAAAATATTTTTCAAACAAGAGCCGATTAATCGTCGTTAATAAGAAGATAAACAAGATTTTTTCTTATTTTTCATCCTTTTTTAACCTTCCTTTTTTGTGTTAATCATGCGCAACACAAAAATACTGTCTAATATTTAGGTGAGATAATTTTTTTGATTATTTTCACCCGGATAATAACCAAGGTAGCTGACTCAAAAGTTACGATAGATATCCGATTAAATTTTAGTGTCTCGTCGGAGGATTGTTAGAAAAGCTGAAGCTGATAGTATTAAAAGCTCGTAAAAGTCAGTTTTCAGTTTGACTAGTTTATACCGACGAACGAAAGATTTCTAAAAACCAAACAATAGAGGGAACAAAAAGAGAATTAATAAGGAACATTGTACGAGATAGATCGTGAAAATATTTTGACGTATATTCGCTCGTTAGATTTTCAAGTTAAAGCTAGCTAGGTTGGGTATATTTATGTGAATTTTCCTCTGAAGTCGAATTGAACTGAGCAGAGACCACTGCTTGAACTATACGTTGCAGCCACGTATACGAATTTTCGTATTTGGCTGAGATCACGTTTGGATAAAATGGCAGCACGGATCTCCTGCTGACGCCGTTATATCCACCTCTACGTGGTCTACGATCGGCACGCTGAAACACGTTTATACATATATATGTGTGTGTGTGTGTGTATGTGTGCATCGATGAGAAAGCAGCTGGATGAACGGATGAAGAAAAGAGCACACGCTCATACGTACTGATACCTGAGGGTATACCTGTCCAATACGCCTCCATCATTGCTCCACCGTCACGTATGCGAGGGGATGGGTAAGTCGTGGAGCTGAAGCTGAAGCTCAGAATAACAACTTGGAAGGAAAGACATATATGAAATGTTTTGGTGAAAGATGAAGAAAAAGAATGAAGAAAAATAGCCAGTGTTAGGAAAAAAAAAGAACAGGAATATCCGATTTGTTAAAGATTTTGAATTTGATTGAAAAAAAAAAAAAATGATTGAAATATTAAGTCCCTTGATTTTCTACCACAAAGATATTTTTCTTTTAATTAAAAAGAAAATAATATAAGAATTACGAGAAGATCAATCCAATTTACTTAGTTTTCGAATGAATGTACGTATTACGTTTACTGATAAAAATTTAAGATGATTGTATTAAAAAAATCTACGATGAAATAAAAATCGAGATATAATTATTGAATTTTTCATTGAAAATATATAAATTGTAAAGGAAAAGTAAAAAATTGTCATTTCAATAAGTTTCTTCACGTAGAAATAAGATGAATGAAGGACGTATGAAACGAAAAGAAGAATTATAAAAAAAAAAAAAATAAAAAAAAATAGAAGAAACGAAAACGTATCCACATATTACAAACTATCACAAAACTTGTTTTGCCCGAATCTTCATTGAAAAGGTATATGTACATTTTGTATAAATGTGTTTGTTCATGCGTATGTATGTGTATATGGTATGTATCAAGCAGTATCGTATGAAACACACGTAGGCATCCTCCCATCCTATGGTAGCCATAAGTATATACGTAAGTGCAGAGGCGACGTGTACACAGAAACATTTTCGATCTGCAGGTGGATCCGCACGTGACTGTGATATGAACGAAAGAGTAAGCTTTAGGTGCTGAAACTTGTGCCCTTCTCTTTTTCTTCATGTTTTTTTTTTTATTTTTATATTTTTCCACAGCACTTTCTACTATCTTCGTCTAGATCGTTTTATTTCTTTGAGCCAGGTATCGTCGCTTGATATTTCCCAAGAGAGACCAACTCATGGTCTAACGTAGATCCGACGACAGAGATCTTGCTGAAAGGCAAACACAAATGTGTTCAAATGTTCCTCGTTCTTCACTTTCAAGTGTTCATACAATTTAGTCAAAAAAGATAAGAATAAAGTAGTTTGACTTTGGCTGATAATAGAGATCGTAATATGCTCGATCTTTCTTAGTCTGTTTGTTCTTGAAACTCGCGAATTATAAAATTGTACAAATCGAAAATGAATACGTTTTTTATCATTTATTTTCCAGTATTTACTTATGATTTTTTTGTTTTGTTCCGAATTTATGTTTAATTACGATTAATCACTTTTCTGCAATCATATTTTTATATTTTTCTTTTTTTTTTTTTATATATATATATTTTGCAAATTTTTCCGTAACCTCGTAAAACGTTAAAATTAAAGGGTTTTCTTTTTTTATCGAATGACTTTTCTAATCGTGAAATGATTCAAAAGTTACATTTAACAATAAATAATTCAAGATCATTGCGTGAAACTATTACAAAAGCGTGAACAAACTTGTGCGTGTATTTTTTGTCACGTACAATTCGAAACACGTTCACGATCTAATAATTTAATCGTTATCATGAATTAAACATAACGTTGAATGAGTTTATTCTATTTCGAAGTCAATGGGTCAGTATAAACGTAAGAATAAGACAGAAATAATTCTTAAACGGTAACAAATTATAGTAATAGAACTGTGCTTATTATAATAAATTTGAAGATTCGATCGAATGTTTAATTGAATCTAATTTAAAACAGATTTTTTTTATATGAAATATATATATATATATAATCTTGTTTTTGATTTTAATTATTAAATTCATAATATTCAACACAATTTCACCATGTTTTTAATAATAATCGGTACGAATATAAACAATAATAATTAAATAAAACGTGCATGGCATTTATAATATTTATTACAAAAGTCTAATATGATAATAATTATATTTCTTTTTTATTTTGATTAAAAGATTCACTTTTAGGGTAGTAGCTATTTTTTTTCTTTTTCTCTTTTATTTTTAGTTTTAAATTCGAATGAGATTAGTAGTAAGAAGTGCAAATAAGTATGAATGTATGTACCTATAGCAAATGCTTTCTTATGGACTGTTTGATTAGGTAACATAAAAGACTTTATCTGTGTGTCAAGCTATATAGGTAGTAATGTGCTTACGTATAGTTGAACATACATATAAATGACGAAGGACTGCAGTGAAATCGTTAGATTGATTAATACTAAACTAGTGAGTGGAAAGATGTTTTTACAGAGTAAAGAATATTAAAACATTATTTTAATTTCGAAAATGTTACTGGAGTAAGAGGTAATTATTTATGGGTATTTAATTGCTCTCGGCTCTACATTTTGTTTTTAATATATATATATTAAATTAATTGTCAAATTATTCTTATTTTCCATACCTTCGTTTCTTATAAATAAATCTATAATAACATATTCGATTTAGAATTAAAAAAAAAATTATGCTCTTCAACTGTCAAAAGATGAATAAATATTTCTTCCAAAGTTATTTTCTCCAAATCGCAACAATATTAATTCCACTAAATAACGCGATAACGTTTTATATTTTATTTCACATTTTTTAATGAATTCACAAAAGTTTATTTTCTTTTTGATGAATTCGTTTTGCGTAGAAATGTTTAACACGCTGGAAGAGAAAATTTAGCTTTCTAAATATTAGAAGATAGATGGGCATAGTTCTTCTCAAATTTTTTTTCTAAATCTTGCCGAGAAATCATGTGGAAAATTCTGTATCTACAACTCTCTTGAATAGACTTTATAAAGAAACCAAAGAGAAAAGTATCGTGACCTAACGGTATCAAGTGATTCAGCGAGAGGATAAAGTGGAAGTTTCTCTGTTGGTATTCTACCAAACATAACCCTTTACCTCAGGAAAGAGAGAAAGGGTTGTATTTTGCTTGTCGTAAAATACTTACGTGATTTTTCCTTTCTTCTCTTCTTCTTTGACAATAGTAAAGGGTTGTCTCGTGTGTCGATTCATTTTCCCTGTTTTTTTTTCGGAAGCCAACCACTATTCTTGTTCTCCACGCTATCGACAATAATTTTCGTTCGTTTCGCTTTAAGGGTTCCGATGAGTTTTACCTCGAGCGGAAAAGAATAGTCCTCGGAATGTACGTTGTAAATGTTTAGAACCCTTTTTTTCCTTTTCTCCGTCATTCCCATCTTCCTTGAAACATGTACACACTCGTAGATTTTTAGAGTTGATTCCTTTAGATTGCCCCGAAGGAAACTTTTTATTCGAATCTTTCGATTTTTATGCGAAAAATTTATTTGCTATCGTGTAATTGATTAATCACCAAACGTGATTACTTTAAACTATTATTTTATTGGCGAGGGAGTTAACAATTATTTTTACTTATGCAACGTGACTCGAGAAGAACCTTACGATAAAACGATTTGACAATTATTTTTTCGTTTCAAGTTTTCTAGACAACTCTTATATATATATATATATATATTTTTTTTTTTTCTAAAGATTGGATAATATTTTTATATTCAACTCATTGTAGATATTAAAACATATTCTAATTTTTCCATCTTAATCGAAAAAAAAATCAAATGTACATAGAAAATTAGGTTAATGCACTTCAGTTTACACACGCATGCAATGAAAATATTATTAATAAAATATATAAAATATAGGATTACTTAAAGATGACATTTAGTAGAATAAATTCAAAAATATCTGTCATTGGTCGAGAAAAAATAAAGAACAAGACAATGCGCGATTGTAACTACGGATTCGTCCATCTTAAAAACAGTGAGATCTGGACAATGGTATACGCTACGTGAAATATCATTCCTCGAAGAGATATAACTTTTGATCCTGGCTGCTCGAATATCCTACAGGATATGTCATGATCTTCTCTGAGAGCTTCGTGTCCCGACATTTTGTGGTCCGTCCCATCAACCCATCGGATACATCTGATTCTCTCTTCACCGCTCGAATGTATTCTCTTTCATCCCTTCGTAATAAGTTTCCTTTTTTTTTTTGCTTCACGAGTATCATCTTACTTTTTCTTTATGTCCAAATAGAAATATATATTTATTAAATTTCAAAATTATCTCGCAACCTTTTTCTCTCCAATGTCTTATTATGATTAAATTTTTAAGAATTTATATTCTATCCTAACGTTTGAATTAATAAAAAAATATATTTGAAAATAATTGACGTATAAAATTGTTTATCAATATCATAAACGAATAACTTACAATATACTTTCTCAATTAACATCTTTTCATTCATAAAATCCATTTAAAGTGTTAAGAAAACTTTCAAAATAATAATTTCGTTAATTATTTTCCTTTTAAAATCACTCATTATTCTCAACATTGTTACACACAGGACACATACACGCACACACAACTCTTCTTTTAATCTATACAAAGAATTAGTTGAATTAAGTTACCCTCGTAGGTGGTCATTTAACGACACCCATGAAGAATGTTTCAAGATACCACGAGTGGTAGCGTAATTACATATAAGACAGAAGATAAACACGCATACACATACAGACCATTTTTATCCTTTTACACGTATCTGCCGATATAAATATATACACGTATGTATATTTTCGTATCACATTAAAATAGAAGTGGAATTGTTAGAATTGCTGAAACGAGTGAAACAATGGATGGTCATCGTATTCGATCGATAACGTTATTATCCTTTCTCTTTCTCTCTCTGTCGTTCATTCATTCTCTCTCTTCCTCTCTCTCATATGACCATACGAAGGCAACTTTGAAATCTATAAACTTTGCATGTGCAATATGCGCGTGAGATTGCCACGCGTACTTCATTCGCCGCTTGATTACGTCAATTTATTTTCATGCAGTTGTTGCATACCAGCTCACACTGTCCGCTTGGTGAAATATAATCTAGCTTGTCGCGAACATATTGTTCGTTTTTCTGTGTGCGTAAGAATTTATGTGCACTGTGCGGAACTTTCATAGGATCTATATAACATACGTATGTATGTATATATTTATTGTACGTATATGCATATGTGCACGTAAACGAACTGTTTTTCTGTGAAAAAAAATATAGGAGGTAAAGAAAAAAAAAAAAAAAAAATAGAAGAAAAGAAAGGATAGATACAAATTGGAACTTTTTGTTTCGGTAATATAAATTTTTATTTTATTTTATTTTTTGTTCTCTCTCTCTCTCTTTCTTATTGTTAGTTTGAATTCTTTTCGCATATGGAAATTTTCGATAGAGGATAACAACGTTGAAGTTTTTCAGTTTGAAGAGTTGAAGTTATATTTTTCATATTGTATGTAGAAATAGTATATATAAAAATATATATTTATGTATGTATCTAGTTTTACCGTATCCACCAAACGTCGTTCACTTTATTGTATTTTACTTTTTTCTTGTCACAAAACTATTTGAAAATTTTTTTACAATTTTGACATATCTATGTATATATTATTACGTATACACACACATACATATATTATATACGTATATACATATAACGATATGCAAAGATATATAAATTCATATATTATTCAAATATGATGAAAAGAAAACAAGTAAATTTTATCTATAATAAGTAACATACGTTATTTATATATCATTCTAGTGATATTTTCTAAAATAAAAATCTTTCGATATTATGAAATTATTTAGATCATTTCAAAAATAGATCAATAATCGATAAAATTTGTAATATCGATTTCTACTATGGTAATCGTTCGAAAATTGTTCAAAATAGTTTCTATGCATGATAAATTTATGTATACACATATATATTGTGACAAAATATACTGCCACGATAAAAAATAAAACATTTTTAAACATCACACGAATCTGGAAAATTTTTCAATTATTTTCAATTGTGTACAGATAAGCATTTGAAAAATAATCAAAATCTTCACTTACAAATGAATAATTCTCTTCTTCTTGTCTAAAACATATTAATTCAAACCGAACTATGAAACAAATTTCGTATTACTTGAGAATCAAACCGAGGACTAATCTAGTGGATTCAATATTTTCTAAAATATTTTTCATTTAGTTTATTACTACAAAAATTGTCTACCTTAAAGTATGTAAATATACAATATGTTTATGTGTATAGCACAGTTTATTAGTTGCAATCTAATGCAAAAATTCGCATGAAATTTTGCGTCGGTCCGCTTTCACAAACTTTGGTTTATGACGTCGTCGAATAAGTAACATCCAGGTACTCGCACGCATGCATCTTTCATGTGCATTTTTCGTACACGCCGGTGTATCCATGTTTAACTATATACAGAGGTAAAACTAACATCGTTTCTTAAATCATTCTTCGGATAAAGCACCATGTCTTGAATATAACCGATGAAATACGTTTTATATAAACACAAATGATTATTTTTATAACGCACGATCGTTAACGATAAATTATTAATTATCAATTACAAATTAATAACCAATAAGTATATTAATAAAAAAAAGAATGTCTATAGATTGTAAAAAAAAAAAGTTGGTAATACGATGTAAAATAAAAGTGGTCGTCGTTGAGGTTAGGCTAACGTTGGCTGGACAAAATAAAATGTGGTAGTCGTATTGAAGTGAAATGGAAGAAGATTTCAGAAGGAAAAGGATGAGAAGGATGAGAAGGAGAAACAGAAAAGAAAAAAAAAAGAAAAGAATAAAAAAGAGAAGCTGCTACCATGTTTCCCATACACGAATACCTTATACGCGTGTGTAAGAGAAAAAAATAAAAAAAAGGGAAAGAGTGAGAGGATAGAAAGAAAGTCGGATTGAAAAAAAGGACGAGAGAGAGAGAGAGAAGATCTCGATGGTAAAGGACGAAACGCGCAGGCACGAACATCGAAATATGGCGTCCACGACGACGCCTGTTGCAGACAACAACGATGGCCGCCAAAGATACCGTTCCTATATAATATACGAATACAACGAATGCAACGAATGCTTCCATGCTTTCTCTTCGTCCTTTCGATATATTTCGGTATACTTTGTCTTCGACGTATATTGTTTCCTTCGAGTAAGTAAAAGAAAAAAAGAGGGATATATATTTGTAAGGCGGGAACACACAGGTGTAGTGGGTGGATTCGTTCTTGAGTTAGGATTGTTCCAGATACGATTAGGGTGTCTCACTTTCCAACAAGAATTTCCATCTCTCTCTCTCTCTCTCTTTATCTCTGTTTCTGCCTTTCTGGGATCGTAGTTCAACTTTTAAACTGTTCCACAAGGATCGTATTTCCGATCGTATACTAGGTGGACCGTGTAACGTGAATGTGGTGAAAATTAATTTACATTAATATATTCTAAATATTTTTGTTAGTTTTATATAATTAATTGAAATGTGTTCATATGACAATTTGATATGTCAAGTATTGGTGTATACTTTTTTTTTTTTACAAAATTTAGTTACAGAAGAAATACTCTTGAAATATATTTTTACGAACGAGATGTGGTTAAATGGTTCACCCTATATATTTAACTATCTCGATCTGCTCCGGGCTACTGGTCGAACGAGTGAACTTCTCTTTCTCTCTCTCTCTCTCTTTCTCTCTTACAAGACTCGTAAAACCAACCCGAGCTCTATCTCTCTACCTACGTGCCATTGCAGTTGCATTTACATGATTCACGTTTACACGCCGGCGCGGAACCACCTCGAGATGTCGAATCAATCCGTACCTTCAACCACTTCGCTACCTTCGAACGCTTCGGGTCGATCCTGATAACCTTTTCGATTGACTTGACCTCCTTTTTCTTAACTACTTATATATGGATATATGTATGTATGAACGATTGTATGTATCTAAAATATTTCTACGAGAATCTTATACGAGTCGATATTTCCATGTATGTTTCAACCATCTTTCTCTTTATCTTTATACTTTTTCTTATTTTTTTTTTCCTTCTCAGTTTTTTTCATGATCATCAATTTTTTTGTCTTTTTCATAATATTCGATAAAACATTTAGATAATAAAACGAAAACGCATATTTTATTCGTGGTTTCTTCTGTTCATGCATAAGCGTATAAATCTAATTATTATTAGCTAATTTACAGCTAATTAAAGCTACTTTACATATTATGATAATTGAATGTAATTGAAAGGAATACAAATATTATCCTTGTTAATATTTTTTTTTTGTCAATAATTTGAAATGTTTCAATGTAGCTAAGTAGATAATAAAAATAGGAAACATTTTACGCGCGTAAATGCAAGGTTATCGTAGTAGCGCTTTGGTATCTCGCCCTTTTTCAATGTTTCTACTAGAAAAGTTCTTACGCAATAAAACGGTTCCACATATACACGTCTATTTACAATCGAGTGAGAGGGTTGGTAGGAAAAGGGTTAGGTTGGTGGTACATAGTGATAGCGTATATAACTTAAAGTATGCCGGTAAGAGAATTGCTTCGTGTATTTACTTTACCACGAGCGACGGAAAAGCTAAATACATTGGTCCGGTTATATATCAAAGTGGTATTTCAACGCGAATAGACCAACGTTTTAAACTTTTAGTTAGTTTCACGTTACAAGGTAATCGAGAGAAATCGAGAAAAGATTAGCCATTTTTTAATTGCCAAGACTGACGTAGATCTTAAATTAAACAGCACATTACTATGAATATTATTAAAAGATCTGGCGTATAAGATTTTCACATTTTTTTATCGATCTCGTATATAAATATGTATGAAAATATTTTATCATCGTTATAAAAAAGTATATACATATATTATATGAAATATACAAAAAACGAATCGTTTCGTTTCGAAAAGAATATGATTTGTAACTGTGTTATATTTAAAATATACCATAATCGAAATATTTTTCTGAAGTTAAATTTGTTGATGATAATCCTTGAAGTTTCTATTTGTACGATAAATTATATTTTAAAAATGGAAACACGTGTGCGTATGTAAATATCAAGGAGAGAGACTGGAAATATACGGATATTCTTAGAATGGGACGTTATTATAAAAGAAAATAGGGCCACCAAATCGTTTCCATGATATTCTATAGAAGTCTTCAAATATAAGAGCTATATTCTACGTTATATACACGTAAGCGTAGGAGGTTGAGAATCATTGTTGGATCAAATCGAATCCTCGTCTACACGTGCAGGTTTGCGATAAGAAAATCGATCGAAAGAAACCTAAGCTAAGTTCGAATAAGGTTGAAGAAAAAAAAAATGCCATTAATAGGACGGTTTCCTTTCGTCCTGGATTCTTATCGGCAAATCCGATTTAGAAATTTGTTTCGATTGATTCTTCGAAATGTAATAATCGGATGAGAAGTTTTCTTTTCATACTTCAGGCTTGTTCAATTATTTTAACAATGGATTATACTTATCCATCTATGTATTGGTCAAACTGTACCAGAGTAATTTTATTTTATTTAGCTCCAATTTAATCTCATTTTAACCCGAGAATGTAAGTAAGTAAGTAAGTAGTTAATAATTCTTGAGTAAGAAATTAGTAAATAAGTAGTAGTTATATTCTTCAAATTTACTTTTTGTTCATAGATTATTTTTCAAGAAATGAAGTTTTATTATCCTTTTAGTATCATCCATGGAACTTTTCATAGAAAGAACGCTCATTATTGCATTTCCTTCTGGCCTATTCTCTTTAGAAACGAAAGCTCTTAAGTTTGACGTTAAGTTCGATCGTAATTCAAGTCCTCTTTAGAAAATGTATATCGAATAACGTTCCCTCCTCAAGATGGAATGAGATCATCTACTTGAAGTAATTGAGGATGCGCTCAATAATACGATGGAAATTTCGAACCATTGCATTTCTTTCAATTTGCATTCATACGGATCATCCTTTTTATATTATAGTTTAACGTTTTTTATTAATCAGTTCTCATTATTTCATACAGTTGATATTAAATAAAATCATATTTTTATAAATATACAATTTTTGTCTGTAAACATTACACCGAAAAAAAATTCTTAAAAAAAAAAAATAAAATAAAATAAACAGAATATCTACAAAAAAAATATCTATTTGAAATTAGATATACCATTTGCGAGATTTGTTCTTGGAAATGGGAGCGAAGAAAGTTTGATTAGAAAAAGTTCAAAATTACTTAAGCTTGAAAAGATTCGAAGATAGAAGAAATATTCATTTAGATTTGTTTGGGAAGTTTAAATTGACAAAAGTCGAAAAAATGTCTTGAGGGAGGAATGTCGTTCGATTACGGAAACATGATTCGTAAGAAGCGACGGGTGGGCAGAATCAGCGATTATTTTGTTGCCGAGCAGGGAAAGATTGACGCTAACTAACGAAAGAACGTCGTGTATTTGGTGAAACTCACGGAGAGTAAATGAAAGATTCTCTAGAAAAAGTGAAAGAATAATAAAAAGAGAGAAAGTTGTTAAATAAGCAACTTTGATCTTTTGTGTCGTTCGTTTGCCAAACAAAGTCATTCGAATAATACGATTTAATTCATAATCTTTGTAAATTCAAATATTCATAAAATTAAATCATCTTTTTAATAAATTAAAGAAGAATTATGTTGTTTTTACAATATGTATTTATAAAAAAAAAATATACTAATCGTTTGTATAAATTTAATTTTAATTTTTTTATTTCTTATTTTTCTAGACAATGAAGATTAGCTGATGGTATCTGGCGACTTGGTGACCCATGGGTGAGTTCAAATGGCTATTTCTTTTTCTTATTTCTTTCTATATGAATTACAACGATATTAGATATCTTAAAAAAAATTTCGATGACATTTTTTTTACCGTGCAAAAATTTAAAGCCGTCGGGCTGATAAAAAACGAGAAAGTAACACTGTTTTCTATTTACCACGAATAAACATAGAGATTTTTTCCTTTCATAAAGGAAATCATTAAAACTAATTGGTATATGATTAATATTTTTCATGCAATTATTTAATAGTTAAATGTACAAGATGATAATCGATTAATCTCAGATAAATAAATAATAATCTAATAATACTCGTTAGATAGATAAGTGTATAATCACAATATATACGTAAAAATAGTAATTAATAAACGTTAAGAAATATTTCTACATGAAATTATATATCACACACAAAAAAAAGTCGATTACCTTAAACATATCTTCGAAGTTAGAATGACCAATAAAAGTAACACCAATTATGTTTTTCTATGACACACTATGTTATCATAATTCGGACGAATTAGATAAAAAGAAAAAATAACTGGATTTAATTAAAAATCAATAAATAAGTTTCAATATAAATATCGAATATACACTAGCCCGAGTTTTTCGAAGGATGTTTCCTTCATCAAAGAAGTAAAAATAATGCTAGCATTCTGTATACATCTCTACGATGAATAGTGTTGCAAAGAAGGGCACAATATGGCCGTAGTCGACGGCTGTAGAAATTGCAAGAGAGGCGCTTCCTGCAACCGAAAAAGCTCGCTTAGGGTTGGGCTCTAGGTTTACCTATCCTTCTCTCTCTTCTTTCTGCGTTGGTATGCCGTGCATGTCGGTATAAAGGAGTTTCGCATTGATCGGCTGCCATGGGGAAAGCTTCACTCCGATTGGCTGTTCCCTGTGACGTCCTTGTCTTCCCAAATTGAAACCAACCAAATTGAAAGAAGACAACAACACATTTAGGACCAGACCAGGTATACCCTTCCATACCTTTACGTTTACGAGAAGGAGACAGATAAATAAAGAGAAAGAGAGAGAAAGAAAGAAACTAAGTATTTACGAAGATGAGAAAAAGAGAGATAGAAGAGGAGAGAGAGGGAAAACGCTAAAAGAAAATGGAAAATCGGTGGTGGGTTGTCATCGTCGTCACATGGATCGCTTCAAGGTACCTTTTTAGTACCACCTCTGTACTCGGACCAAGAAAAGTACCACTTAGTTTGTCCTCCTCTCCCATCCAATCAGGCTCAAGCGCTTCCCTCTATTACCCTCCTCTCGTATTCTTAATACATTATTGCAAGATGCTTGCATTCCTTCCTAATTATTTTAAACATGATTTCAATGCATCTGCGTTTGCGCGTTTAAGAGAGAATGAGAGAGAGAAAAAAAGAGAAAATATATTATAGAAATTAGTGTTTGATCGAATTATTTATATGGTTTTTTTTTTGTTTGCAATAGAAAGAAAAAGGGAGATAAATAATTAAAATATCGCAGTTTATGATGAAAAATGTTTCGTATTCTCTGTAGGTTATTTTAAAACAATGTTATACTAATTATAAATTGAATGAATAAGTTTTACACATAGAATAGTTTTGTGTATACTTTTTTATGATATTGATTGTCACGTAAATTTCTTTAAGAAATTATTCTTTCTTCTGAAAACGTAGCGTAGTCGTCGTGTACGGAAATGTGTTAGATAGATAAAGTAAGACATTTGAAATATTTATTTAAGTTAGGACGCGTTCTTGCGTGCATAAGAACGTTTACGAGCTTGGTTTTCTTTATTGTTATGGTTAGTGTCACGCGAATCTTCACAGGTGCGATATCAAACATGCTTTTTTTAGTTGCATCAATTGATCTAATTTAATCTTTTCCTTTGAGAAATAATTTATTCACATTTTTTTTTTTTTATTAATATCTCTTTTTTCTTTAGTAAACAATTTCTTCGAGTTTATAATAAATCGATAAAAAATTTACAAGTAAAATAAAACAAACATGTGAAGGAAAAAAATTAGAACTTGATATATTTATTTTTTATTTTCTAAAAATTTCGACAAATTTTTAGATAATAGATAAAGCAAAATAATGTCAGTTTTTTAGAGTATCTCTCTTTTATCAGCTTTTATTTCGAGTAGTTTATTATGGTTACAAGAGGGCTAGTTTTCTTAGTACTTCTTAAGTCACTTTAGTTCCTTCCAGCACACTCAACTTTCTTTTCTTATTATACCTTAGAAGTATAACGACTGCGCGAAAAAGGAACAGAATACAAGGGGTGGGAATTAAAGGGTAGAAACAGGAAGGGATGAGAGTGTATATGTATGTATGTGCTACACCGAATAAGGCACTTTAATGAATTAACCAACCGACCAATTATATTTCCTTTTTTTTTTTCTTCAATTCTTACATACATATTTTACATATTTAGAGATAATCATCTATGAATGCAATTTTTATATTCAAACGCACATTGTAATCTAAGTTAACGAGCAGTACGATAATCGTGCGCGATTAGCATGAATTCACCGACGCTTTTGTATACCTGTAATCATCTTACTTTCTCTTGCATTATTTTACGCTAATCTTGGTCATAATATGAATTGACTGAAAGGGGAAAAAAAGAAACAGAGAAGGGGAGATATTATTATTATTATTAATTTAATAATAATTATTATTATTGTTAATATTAATAATATTATACACTTCGGTATAACTCATGGAACAAATCGATACTTACAACATTTGCTACAAATGCAGTTAACATTGTAAAAAATATTGTAACATAAAAATTCAAATATTTGCTAAATAATAAGGTTGATTTTTATGTGTGAGAAAAAGAGAAAGATAGAGAGAGAGAGAGAAATGAAATATTTCTCGGCCTTGTTCTTCATATTTTTTCCATTTTAATTCTTTCCTACAGGATTATATTGAAATTGGTTTAATTCAACATTTTTCTACAATTCCAACATGCACAGATGAAATTCACTTTTTTATAATACACGTTTGTAATAAATGATAAATAATTCTAAGTTTGTTAGGGATAGAATCATTAATTTTAATTAAATTTACCTTATTTTCTCGTTAAAGATAAAAAAAAGATTATTAGTAACGAAACAATAGAATGAAGGATTTAATTAGATTTTTAAAGGGTTTAAAATATTGCTCTCGCGTTTAAACGAATGAAACTTGCAAAAAGTTGGCACGTTTTTAGCTAAGAAAGAAAAATATATTTTTTTTTTTTGGAGACGTCAGACTTGGAAGAAAAACGAAGGGCATTTTATTGATTAAAGGTGAAAATGTAAAATTACCGGTGCGGGTGGCGACATCTTTTGAGAAAAGCCGTAATCAATTTTAAGAGGAGAGAAAAGGGGAAGTCTATAGTCATTGGTGGTGGAAGTAGTGGGGGAAAAAGGTTTTTGGAGGGGTGAAATGGGGGTTAAGCGATTGAGGAGAGGCAAGACGGGGTCAACCAGTCCAGACCAGTTGGCCTCACCCCAACACCCTTGCCCAATCCCTGGAAACCAAAGGAGCGAGAAAGAAAGAGCCTCTTGTGGAACTAGTATCGATCCTGGGATACATGTTACACGATGTTGAAGTTTTGTAAAGTTTGATTTCATGCATCACCACTTTTTTTTTCGATGAAAAAGATTTGACGTATTTTGAAAAATTTTGAAAAATTTAAACGAGGATTTTTTTTTGGGTAAGATCTTTTGTGCATTCATTTTTATGAAATTTATTTCATTAAAAGTTCATTTATAAGTAATTGCGACGACATTTTTATTGAGGTGAATTTTGAATAATTTTTTTCTACTTTACAAAATAAATTGGTATGATCGATTATGAGTTAGATGTAAGTTATGAACAATCTTTTTCTTAGTAATAATTATCTTTTGCATGTATTATTTATTGTAAATATTTTCTTCTTCGTATAATATAAAAATATGATTTATGTTATAGTTATATAAGATGATCATGATAAATGATGATTTAATGATTAAGAAATAATATCTACAATAGGTAGAAACGTATTTGTATTGTATGAATCGTGATTAATTAAAAACGATTTATTCAACAATTATTATTAACAATGAATTTTAAAAAAGAGTTTTTACTTCAATTGTAATGCATTTATCTAAACATTAAATTTTTAATTGAGAATATAATTGTAATTATTGAAGTAAAAATAATCATATAATATGATTTATCCTGCGTATTAGCAATTATCTTGAAGTATAAAGTATCTAACGAAAAAAATTGTTAATCGTATATTTCAACAAGTTTAATCATACGGGTTAAATTTATAAAATTACTTGATGTCTGTTTTTATATGTCTCATGGAATATTTATTTCTTAGAAAATCGTTAAACAATCTTGAAACATTAACGACGAAGTACATTTAACGGTTCAAGAAAAACCAGTTCTTGATCTTTTTTTTTTTAATCTTGACAGAAGTGACAAATTACACGTGTTATTATTTTTTTTTTTTGTTAGTTTTCGTATTTATCTTTTTCAAGTAGGATCGAGATAATTTATTCGTTAAGTTGAGAATCGATTTGAAGAGAATGCTCTGAGAGAGATTATGAGCGGGAAAATTTGATCGTGTAACATGGATACAAGTATAAAGTTGGCCGATTGGCTGCTAGATGGCGACACAAATCAGTCGATGTCAGAGAGCCTGAGTGGTCCAGCTAGAGCTCGAATCACGTTCCTGGTAATCGAGGACATGGCGTCAATATGGCGCCGAGTCTATCAAAGCTGGTATTCCAAGCACGGCACTTTCGTAAGACTGTCTACGTTTTTCGTGTGTTCTACCGTGAGATATTAATAATCGCCTTGGTAACGGAACGGCTTTCACCTACCTAACTTCAAATTGACTTGACTTCATTTTCTATCTATAATCTATACTTTTACGGTGATTCACCAAATAATTTATTTGTTATTTCTAAAAATCGATATAACAAAATACAAAATATGTGTTTTTAATTATAAAAGTGGAATAAGTAATAAAATGTAATATAATTTATTTTACGATTTATTTTTTTATATCACACACACAAATATTTATATTTTAATTTAAATAATCATTTAGAAAAATGTTTTTTTTTTTTATTAAATCCAGTGTTATAATTACCATCACATAAATATAAGAAAATTAAATAATATTTCTCTTCGTTCCTAAAATTCTTCTTTAATTGTGTGTGTTATTCTATAAATTTTGTTCATACATGTAATTAACATAAATTTCATACCAAACGTTTTAAGATTTCGGATAAGGGATCCCTTTGTATCTTTTTTTTTGGAAACACATGGACCAATCTAGAAACTCGATACTTGAGATTTTTCCAAGAGCTTCTAGGTTTTTTAAGTGTCACTGATGGAATGACATTCTTTAAATATTTGTCATGATAGTGACATGAGTAGGTATCTTATTATACAATTTTTTCACAAAATGTGAACGATATTTCTGACGTTAGTCAAACTTAAAATCAAATTTATGTTGAGACAGGATTAACGTAACGCGTTTAAGTATATAAATACGTTAAATCATAGGTGTCGTTTAAAATAATGTTAATAGTTGTGCGTAACGGCTTCTTAAAAATGAAGTAAAAGTTTCTATGTAACAAAGTAGCTATCTTTGTGCAATTTAGTCGAGTAACTCCTTTAGGCTCCTCGGCTTCCTTTATTACGGTTTTTATTGCCTCTTCTTTTTAAAAGTCTATAAATGAGTCGAGTAACATCGAGTCTAACTAGAGAACAAATTGATGTGTCAAGTTAAAATAAAAGATAGGTAAGAATAGGACATTGGTTTGTTTTTATTTTGTATATTTCATTTTTTTTTTTATTAAAAATTTTATTTTATTTTATTAAAATTATCTATATAATTTTTAAGTAGTTTTTTTTTTTTACGGTCACGTTTCTTAAATTCATTATTACATTATTCTCGTAATCTATTTAATTTACCCCGTATTTTATTATTTCATTTGACCTATTATGTTATATAATAAGTACAAAAACATAAAATATGTTTCGTAGATTTTTAGATGGTTTCAAGCTTACGATGAGATATTAAACAATATTTAATATCAATTTAATCACGTAAAAGTGAGAAGAAAATTTTATTTGATTATATTATTTATGACGTATTTTTTTGCTCGTTAAATTGATAAATATCGTAAAGGATTAAGAAAACTAAAATCTAATTAGTAGAATTTCATTGTTTATTCTTCTCTTGGTCAGATATATAAATATATGTAATGGGTATATTATTTATGAGCATAATGTCCTTCCAAGGTTATGATTGGTAATTTCATTTAATTCGATTTAATTCGTTATTAAATCTACAATTAACGCTAATTACTCTATTATTCGCATATTTAATTGCACCATTAATTATTCGAATGAAATTCAATAAAAAAAAGATTATAATTATTATTTACGATCGTTGAATATATTAATTTTATTTTACGACTTCGTTTAGTTAGGGATTATCTTTACTATAACAGTCAAATATTTGAATTTGGATGTATGCACTATTAATTATCTAATATAAACGACTCTCTCTCTCTCTCTCTCTCTCTCTACACTACTACACACCACTATAAATGTATTATATACATATAAATATTTAAACAATACACGATTACACTAACTTGCATTTCCTTCCCTTTGTTTATATTTAACTGCAGTAAAGAGAAAAAGGTTGATTCACTTTACGAGATACCTACTCATGTTTAATAACTTCTCGAGAGAAGAAGAAGAAGAATAAAGAAAAAAAAAGGGAAAGAGAGAAATTCGTAAAAAATGAAAAAGAAAAAAAAACGGTAGATGTAGAAGGATTCTTGACGTATTCGAAGAAGAAGAAGAAGAAGAAGAAGCACGGTGGCGCAGGTGCGATGAGCATTTTTACATTCGATTATACAAGATGTCCGAGGAAAAATATTTCATTCTATGGAATATAATCCTTGCAGCTGCTCCCACCCATCGGTTATGCTTGTCGCGTGTCCTTATATACGCAGTACCTATATATAAGTACATATATATATATATGTATGCATATACAAGTATATAAGTATATATACTTTCATTCGTAACTTGGAAGCTGCGGTTTAAATTTGCAATTTGAAATATATAAAGTTTCTTCTCGTATCCCATCATCATCTTTTTTTTCTTTCTTTTTTTTTTTTTTGGAATAGCGTACTCTCTTACTTTTTTCCTTTTTTCTGCTTTTTTTTTCTTTTTCGTTTCACGCTTTAGGTCGCATCTGTAAACCTCACGAATCGGGAAGACACAGTTTGCATTCTTAATCCTACTCTTTTCGGGGATCTGTAAGATCAACCGAATTTTGTTCTCAGTGTAAGAGAATACATACAAGCTTTCTTGGACGCGTGATTTTAAGAACATCTGCCGTCGGACAATTTTCTACTACCGACGAAAATTTCAAAAACACGACCACCTATTCCTCAATTAATTTATTCAAGATTGTTTCTATGTGTGTTTTACACTTCGCTGAGTTATTTTTTTTTTTTTACTTTTAAAATGATTAATTTAATTCACAAATCAAATTTACAATAATTTAGGTTTATATACGCAATGTCGTATTATCATTGTTTATTGATAATAAAATTTGATTTTACCAGTAATAATTTTGATGTCAAGAAATGTTTTTTATTTGTTGTATCGAGAAGGAAAAAGGGATTAAGAACAACGAATATTTCAAGCAGAAACAATTAAATCTTCATCTTTGCACGATCTTGTCAAGGACACATCGGAGTTTAAAAGCTTTTTAAATGTGTCGAAAACACATTTATACTTTGTTCATTTACGTTTTAATATACTTTAACTCCATGATATAAAACTTATTTAATTAGTTACTTTGATCATGTGCATAAAGTATCCAATCGTTACTTCTCTTTGATATTTTATAGCATTTGAGTGGTATATGCGTTATTAAGACTACGTGCCGACGGATGACGGCAAGGAACATTTTTGAGAAATAAACGAAGAGATTAAAGTTCAATTTTACGTGTTTCTCTAATGTACTTCTGACAGAATAAATTTCGAATGTTTAATTGATTTTTGAAAAATGTCTTTTGACGTCATGCGAACATATAAAAAAAAAAAAACATTCGAAAGGGCATCGATTAATATTAACATTTAAATTGTCGAATCGGTAAGAAAAAAAAAAAAAAACAAAAATAAGACGATTTTAGAAATATCTATTAATCGTTTATTTAAATATTTATTAGAGTTTGTTTTTCAATAGAAATATTTGGTTACGTGAGAGAAACCATTTTGTTTGTCGATTAAAATTCGTATTATCTATTGAAATTTGAAAATAAGAAATAAATGACAATTTATGTTGATTTTGATAGAGTATCTTATTTCAGAAGCATCTTCTTTAACCTCATTAACAATTTAAAAATACGTCTTATTTAAGTGAATATTCATTAACGAATCGTTAAAATATTCTTCGAGATGTTCAATTAAAATATTTCGTGTAAACGATGATTACCGATCATTAATTATGCATGATCGACGATAAGAATTATACAAAAATTCGATAATTATTCAGAGAATCGGGGTTATTAAAAAACTGAACAATTTATTTATTAAATAATTGAAAGAGAAAATATTTGACGATAAAAATAGGAAATCTTTCGTAATATTTTTATTTCGCGATTGGATTTAATGAAGTTTCAAACTTTTATATCTGTCATAGATTTCTTCCAAAAAAATTATATCTACAAAATAGTAATTAAAATACGTGACAAAATTTCTCATAATATCATAATTTATAATGTACACTTAGGTGAATAAGTACAGATTTAACGTTAAAACTTTTATTTGGAATGATAACTTTTTTATATCCCCATCTTCGATAATTCAAACCCATGGGGTACACTCGAAGTAGCGTTATCGAAGAGATTTCCTCGATATTTCTCAGAGGAGCTTTCTTCTTTAATAAGAACAAACTCACATTTGGGAGGAGGTACATATGACGAAGGTGATGTACCGAAGAGTATGGAAGCGAAAAACGTTCTATACACGAGAAAGATTTTTCTCCGCTGTCGTTCCTCGGGAATTGAACTTTTGTCGTTCCGTCCCATCGAGTTCTCTTCGCGAAAATGTGAATCGTCCACCTTGTCGTACAAATATAAGTATACGTGTATATATATATATATATGTACGAACGTTTTTCTTTCTTTCTTTTTTTTCTCTTCTTTATCTTTTTTCTACTTTTTTCCTTCTCTCTTCTTTTTACTCTCGTTTCTTTCATCTTGAAATAACCTTTCTTTTTCGAGAGATGCCTCTACTTCCCAAGCTCATCCCATTCCTCTTAGCCCTCCCCTTATATTTCTCCCTCCTTTTCAACAAACTGTTCTCTAAACCTCGAAGCTGCAACCATGCGTGTACACAAGATGGCAACCGTGTGCTATCTCGAGCTAGAAAACCTTACAAATTCGACCCACAGAAACCTAAGTATTTCTTTTTTCTATCATTTTTTATTCATTTGCAACTTTCTTCTATTTAATAGAATTAAATAAAACATTAAAAAAAAAAAAAAAAAAAACGTTGATGTTGAGATTAATTGTCTAATCATAGATTGAACAATTTTATTGTGTCATAAAAAATGATTTAACATTAAGTAGTAAATAAATAGACAAGAAGCTTATTACTTATTTATTACCAAATTTATCATTCCAGTAAATCGTAATGAATAAAAAAGATATATATTACGTAAAAGTATAGATGAATGTTATCTTTAACAACGGTTTTTACAAGAAGATTAAAAATAGGAGTGAAATGAATAGACACGGAAATCATAGATACCGATAAAATATCGATACTAGTGTAGTAGTAAGAGAGAAAGAAAGATGGAGAAAGAGAGAATGAGAAAAATAAAGGAAGAGAAATAGTAAAATATACCTAGTAGAAATAAAAATAATAGAAAATAGTTTGTGCGAGATGGTCGTACGTTAAAGCTCGCTTTTTCCTCGTTGTGTTCTGTTCGCGTTGGTGCAATAGTGAACGTACTATGCTCACTGAAGGGTACACGAAGACGTAGGTAGATTATATGCTTCGTGCATTACACGTCGCGGCTTGTGTTATATACCGCAGAGTTTATTATAACGTTCGTCAAGTATACACCAAGCAAAAGCAAGCGGTGCTTGAGTCTCAACTGTCTATCTCTCTCTCTCTCTCTCTTATGTTCACTTATACACACAGAAAGAGACACGTAAACATGCATCCACACGCATATGGTCTCTTTCTCTCTTTCTTGCATTAGCAGCCTGCACGGAAACTAGCAGAACTTGTTATCGCCAAAGGAATATTCCTCTTGCCTTTTCGTATGCATGCAAAGGCCACGTATTATAAACGCACCGGCAGCTTTCATACCTTGCAATTTCACACGTGGCTAGTTCCGACCAGAATATATCCTCCTACTTAGTGGAAATTTGTTACTCCCGTTCGTTCTAGTATTTAACGTTGCTTCTATGCTTATCCATAGACCAAAGACACCACCTCCCTACCCCTATCCCATCACATCCCATCACTGCCAATCTTTAATTATCCTCACGACACTCTTTTATTCCTTTACACTAACACCATTTCGATTTTAAACACGAATTATAATGTACATATATATTTATTTATAGTTTTTGTTTCTCTATTTCATTCGTATAAATTGTTGTATAGTTGAAGTATAATAAACGAATAAAGTATTAAACGATGTAATAATATTAATTAAAGTTTAGATAGATCTAACTTTCAAGTTTCAAGATTATGTAGGATAGTCTTACTATGTTTGTTAAAATTAAAAATTGTTAACATACCTTCCGCTCAAAGCAAAGAACAGGTGCAAGTGTTTCTCTTATTTCTTCGCATGGTATACATTTCAGCCAAACCTTGTTAATACTAATTCAACTCGACAAGAATTCACTAAATTCACTCGTACAACCTTGCAGTCGAACTGTTTGAATGTTCACTAGCGTGTTTCAAATTTTTACCGAATCTTTCCAGTTGTCCGGCAGATAACGGTATCATGATTTACCCCTTTCCTTTGGAAAAGCTTTATTTTATTTTTCTTTAACTATAAAAAAAAAAAAAAACTACCGAGCAAAACAGCATTAAAGAAAAAAAAAACTATCCTTCTTCGTCCTCGCGCTTTGACCATTCTCTCAATTGGTTTATTACTCAACCCTTTAACGTCCTGAACCTTTCTTTCGTGTTTTATTGCCAAGGTGAACATCAGGTAAATTGTTATGAACGTTGGACACATCGTTTCTACAAAAAAAAGGGTTATAAAAGAACGTTCGAGTGTCCTTCCTTCGAGATGAATTCTATTTCCTTTTTTCATTTCTTTTTTTTTTTACTTGTCCTTCGAATACTTTTCCCCCCTGTGTTTTTTTTTTCATATTTTCTAAGTTAAACTCAAAAGTCAAATTATTTTTTCTTCATTTCTATATTTACTTTATTCAAATGAAAACTTATTAATACTATTTCAATTTGTTCTCGTTTCGATTACCAATTTGCATATAGAAATTTATAAAAGAAATAAAAATGAAGATACGGTTTTAAATGTGAAATTGATAGGAGTCTTTTGCGAAAAAGATTGTGACCTTGATTCAACCTGGAATCTTCGAAATGCATTCTTTCACGAATAGGTTGATGCTATGATAGGGCAAGGTGGTAGAAAATCCGAGAGCAAAGAACGATCTCGTTTTTCTGGATATAACAGAAATAGAGGTAAAGAGAGAAATACAAAGAGAAAGATAAAGAAAAAGAGTAAGAGAAAGAAAGAATATGCGCGCGCACCAGGTCGATACGAACCCAGGAAGAATGGCGAGACTGAGCCCAGCCTTTTCGGAAGGTACTGACACGAGATGAAAAAGGTACCAGATTATCAACGATCCTTTCTCTCTTTTTCCCCTCTCTTTCTCTATCTCTCTTCTATCGAAAACGAAAAAGATCTCTCGCTTTTCTCGCGGAAAATTTACTCGTTCTTTTTTTTTTTTTATCTCATCGTCGTTTTCCTCTTATTCCACCTGGACGCTCTTCGGTTCCACCCTTCACATCAAACCACTTTTCTCACTTTCCTCCCTTTTTTCTTATTTCCATCTCTTTCTCTCTCTCTCTCTCTCTCTCATTCTCTCTACCTTTCTCTTTCTTTCTCTTCGTACTAGCTTTTTCGTATACTAAACACACTTGAGGAGAGGTTGCAACGAAAAATCTTTTCTACCTTCTTCTCATCTCAAGATTCCGTCACCGGGATACCTATATATATATATATATATATATATATATATATATATATATATATATAGAATACAATACCAATATAACACCGTGTATGCACGTTTACCTATACGAAAGCTTTCTGGAAACTATTTCGCCTCTCGCTTCTCATTTTCCCCGAGATTTTCGATTAAATCCCGAATTCCGCGCCAGTCCCGCGGGATAGTTGGAACTATATATATATATAGGTATATATATTTCTCAATTTTCACCGTCCGATCTTTCTTAGTTTGATTAAAATTTTTCAAGCTTGGACCTTCGACTTCTTCCTATTACCCAAACGAATAGATTATTTGGAAAAGAATCCTTGATAAGAACGATATGGCGAAATCGAATTTTTCGTTCGTTCCTCAACTTCGTTGTATTACTTATTTAAATTTGATCGGTTGATTTTGATAAAATTATACGACTATATATATATACTCTCGAAATAAAGAACTTATATTTATCAACGTTAAATCCATTTGAGAATCCTTGAGATCACGCGCGACAATGTTTTCATTAGAGCACGAACCAACGCAAAATATCCTTGTCGTGGTCTGGCAAATAAGAAACTTACTTCTGTGTTCGCTCAATAAGTAGTAGATATAGCTTTAAACGAGACAAGACTATACCAGACCAGACCGGACCCGAACCCAGAGCTGATGAAAAGTCTGCTATGAAATCGACTCGACTTCCCGTAGGGTTGAATTACTTTTTTCGCGAGATTCACTATACTTACCTAAGGAATACGCTATACGGTGAATAGGTACCCTATACTCTCCTACTCACCTACCCGTTTGGCCCCTCACCTTCTCTTCACCCCTCTCTCTTTTTCTCCCAACTTACTTACCTTGAAAAGTGTCCATTTTTCGAGATTAACTAAAGATGAGAAAAGTTTTAATGTATTCTCTCAGAACGAAGAACGTCGTCGAAATCTCATTTCGTCTCGATATCAGCGAGTCGAGTTAAAACCAAGTGCTTTTTCTCTCCTATTTTTTTTTTCTTTCTTCTCTTTCTCTTTCCTTCCTCCCTCTCTCTTTTTCTTTCTCTCTCGATTTTTTGGATTACGTGACCTTAATGCAACTATGCAGAAGTATTTTTTGCGAATTAGTTAGATGGTTGCACCTGCTGGCGAGAAAAAAAGAATAAAGTAGGTATATTTTCTTTTTGCAGACATTTACGTGAAAAATGATTAACTTCGATAATTTGTAAAAAAAAAAAAAAACCATACGTTCATTTCTTTCGCATAACGTGTAATTTAGAATCTTATATCTATGTATTTGTTAAAAAAAAGAAAAAATAACAAGATAAGAGTGACACGATTCAAGTAAAACTAGAAAGTTGCACGTGTGATAGAACGTTTGGTAAATTTTATTGAAAATATTAGCATTTCAAAGATTAAATATAAATTTTATAGAATCTTATAAATATAATATATTCTATCAATAGTCGTAAAAATGTAAATACTATGATTTATATTAATTATATCTACCGTTTCGTCTAGAAAAAAATCCTATTCACAAAAGTATATTGTATTTAATAGAAAAAATTATTTACGCGTGTAGGTATAGGATTGAACAGATAAAGTTAATTTTTGAAACGAGTTTCGGGTAAAAAAGGGCTAAATGTAAGTTTATCTTCGGTCATCGTGGGACGTCGATGAATCCTATCTTTGGTAAACTCATTTGAGAATAACGCAGCTTCGGTACAATTGCAGCAGGGAGTGAGTCGAGATAAGAGAACTTTATTGTTCCTACACGCTGATCGTACTCAAGGTTCTCGTTACACTTAGATAAGCAGGATTCTGGCACCTTCTGAGCCTCTTGAAAACATTCAATACTTTTAAGAGTCCTCGTATGCTCGTAAATTACATCGTTTTAAACACATTCTATATTTTTTTATGACCGAACGAAACTTCGTTTCAATATAGAAATACAAAATTTAATAATACGACTAATACTACTCTTAATACGAATATAATTATTTTTTTATTATAATTCGAATTTTTTCATTTATTTTGTTTAATATGTACCCCTTGTTTAACTGCAATTTACTATAATTCATTTTAAATTACAGTAGTGAACATGTACTACTTATACGTTGATATTTCAACTGAAACATCGCAACACCGACGGGAACAATTTTTCGACGGTTCTGTCTATCCGAAATTAGGTTCATTCTTCTCTCTTTTTTTTTCCTTCTTCTTTCTTTCAATAATTTTATTCTTCCTTTGATTATTTAATTTATCGAAGGTTCAGTCAAAATATCGAATATTTCTAGAATAATATGTACGTCATTATTTGAAAAAATACTATCATAATACGTGGCTACGTGTTTTTTAATACAATGTCGATAAATAATAATTTTCGAATAAAATTATATTTTAAACAATATTATTCGCGTAAGTTAATCTTTGTTAAAACAAAATACAAACTATATGAACAAAGCAATGGATTTGAAATTTAAATAAACCAATGTTATATATGCACACGTGGATCGATTTAATGTTATGGAAATAACATAGACAAAAAAGAATAGACAGTTTAGTTTTATCATTTTTTTTGCAAAATTTACAAAAAAAAAAAAAAAAAAATGATATATAGTCAAATATATATGTATATATGTTTATCTACTTACATTCACATTGACATTCTGTATGTTTTTCGTGGCTTAAATATTAAAATTACCGTTGGTGTCGTATCAGCAATATTTCCATCTTGAAAGAAATCATGAAAATGTATATTAATGCAAATACTTGAAGGAAACATGAGAGCATATAGGTACTATGTAGAAGTACCTTCGTCCAAGGAATATATTAAAGCAAAATTACAACTCATAGATCGAACCTTACCCTCGAAGAATTTTTGTATCCTCTTCCTCTTTTATCTTCTCGACGTTCAATCTTTTTTTTTCTTTTCTTTTTTTTTTTATAATATCCTCATAATATTAGGCATATTTCCTGTCTCCCTTCGCTGTTTTCCTTTCTATCTCTAAAAAAAAAAAAATCTATAGAAATTAAGTATTCCGTTTGTTGCTTTATTGCATGTTGAAAAATTCATCGAAAAATTTTTAGCGAATAATAATAATTTTCTGTGGTGGGTAAGAAAAAACGAAAAGGAAAAATTTATCGTTTCCTTCTTCTTCCTTTTCTTTATTTTTTTTTTTCTTCTTTTTCTTCTTTCTTTTTTTCTCTTGCGGCACGAAATTCGAGTTCCGTCGAAATTTACGTACGCGTTTCCCTCGAAATTATATGAATTAAGCGAGGAGCAAAGAGCCCGGGCTAAATTATGCAATTACACAGGAGAGCCGACGATGGTAGGCCGCGAAAGAGGATAGCCCTGTGTAGACGGAAAAGGGCGGTGGCGAGCAACAATGCGATGGCGGATCGTTCGAGAGATTGGCTTCGTGGCTACGAGAAACCAAGGGAGACGAACACCAATCGAGTTCTAATTAACCGGTGCCCGTGGTTTTCGCGGTAAACCGACTGACCATACCTTTCTATATCTCCTTTATACCAATTTACTTTCGGTCAGGAACATTTCTATAAAGATTATCTTTTTTATTTTATATACTTTGTCTAAAATATATTCAATAATTATTTAAATATTAGAACTTATCGTATTTCGAAATTATACACGTTTGTTACTAACAAAAATTGACGATGCGATATAATGAATATTAGATAATATCTAACATTTTAAAGAGAAATAATTAAGATGATCTTGAAAAGGAAACCTTTCTTTTTTTTTTTTTAAGTAGAATATATATTTCCTTTACTATTATACATTCACAAACTTGTAGATTAACCATTTTTATTGAAAGTGACGTTAAAGATGCGATCAAGTGAGTGTTAAGATCATATTAACCAGAAATAATTGAGATGATTTAATTGTAATTAGTTAATTATTATTATTACCAATGTATAATGAAGTTTATAATGAATTAATTCGTATAGAATTTGTTATATAATATCTATCATGAAATATCTTTTTAATTTCTAACGATGTATAATAAAAAAAGATTAAACGCTCGTGGAATAACTGAAATGGTTTTTCTAAGCAACATACTTTTTGATTAGAATCATTCGTAAATTAATTACACTGATCGTCGTCTTTCAACACCGTCGAAAGCATGATCGTTCGTTTATATAAACTCACGAGTAATGTTTCTTTGACGAACGAAATAGAAATGGAATTCCTTGAGAAGAGTCAAAGTTGCGAGAAAGATTCTCAAAGATGTTAATAGAATAAACGATGGGGAAAGAAGAAGGAAGAGAGAGAGAGAGAGAGAGAGAGAGAGAGAGAGAAAATTCGTTTAAAAAAAGAGCAGAAAGAAAGAGACGAATGGTAGAAGAAAGACTCCGTTCTTTTTAAAACACCATTTTGTCCACATTCGCTCCCCACTCACGTTCAATCGAGAGTGTATAATTCATGTCCCGTAACTCCCATGGGATTACGCCATCAAACATCTTACAAGGATGCATGGGAACCAACCATGTTGCAAAGTATACCACTCCTCTGAGCATCCGAGCTTTACGTTCACAACTTTTTTCTATACTTTTGAGAATTTTATATCTAATATTATTTTCGCGTTTCTATTTTTTTTTTTTTTCATTTCTTTTATATAAATATATGTTTTCGAGTATAAATGTGAAATATATTTATACGACCTACTTTATTTTATCTAAACTAAATTTAAATAAAAATATAAAAGACGCGTAATTTTCTTTACAAACAAACAAAAATAAATGAAAATATCCTCCTATACGACAGGAAACAAAAATAACTGATTTATTTTCTAAGCGTGTCGTCAAATAAATTTATCATGCAAGATCACGAACGTTATTTTTTCTCTCCCTTTCTCTCTCTATCTCTTCCTCTACCAACATCCGATTGGATCCGTAACGCGATTATTCCTTTTTGTTTATTTCATTCTTTTTATTTTCATACGTGATAATTCCTGCATAAGAAATTTTATTAACTTTTACAAGAAGCAAATTTTTCGGATTAGAAGATTGACATTCGAAAGAAAAGGATTGTCGATATCAAAATACGCCATTGTTTATGAAAAGAATTTGACTATCCGTTGGAATGACAGCAAATACGTCGATAATACTTTCATTTTATTGGTGAATCATTTTATCTTCATAAAATATAAACACCGTTAACACAAAAAAAGATTTCAACGAACGATTTAATAAGAAATTTCTGTCTGTACTTACTTAAAAATTTTCGATATCATTGATTGATGTCCAGTTCGAATATTTAATAGCAAACAAATGTTTTGAAATATCCAAATTGTCTTGCCTATATTTTTGCCACTGCACACATAAATAATATTTCATTTTTTAATCGTTTTTCTCTCTATTTTTCTTTAATCGTAAATTCTCATTGAATTCATTACAAAGATTCTTTTCAGCTCGTCGTATACACGTATGGTTTGTATCACGTTACTATGTATGTATGCCTTGAAAGGGCGTATCTAATCTCATCAAAGTGACAAACTCATTTATATGTCGACGTTCTGTACCAACGTACTCCATGATAGAGATCACTTTTGCAATCTTTCCGAAACAAAAGAGAGAAAGAGAGAGAGAGAGAGAGAGAAACACAGACTCCATATCGTTTACACGTGCCGTCGGGATGTACGATCGCATTTCCTGAAGAAAAAATCTTAAACGAAGTTTCTCAGTTAGAAGAAAGTGTTCTAATTCCAATCCCGTACGAATTCAACGCAAACGTGTCGGTAGTCACATCTCGAATAAAAGCTTGAACAACAAAATTCATGATCGAGGGAGACGAACAAGAAAGAGAGAAAAGTACAAAAAAGAAAAGAAAGAAAGATAGAGAGAGAGAATTCCTTTTTCTCGTTCCTTTCTTCCTGTTCTCCTCCGTTATCTTCTATTTCTGGTTTTCATGCTTTTATTCAACTCCAAAAAGGTTCGTTAAAATTAAATATAATCTAGAACGATGTATCATTCATTCAAATATCCATCTTAGAAAGAATTATTTCTCCAATACAATTCTTCGATTCCCACGTATGTATTTCAAAAGAATTTTTATTACATTTCGATTCTCCTCTTCTACGAGTCGTAATTTTTTTTCTTCCTCTTCTTCTTCTTCTTCTTCTTTTACTTTTTTTTCGTTTCCTTTTTTTTTTTTCTTTTTTTTTTTTTTTGACGAAATAAATATGTCAAGGATATATACATATATGAAACGATGGAATGAAAAAAAAAGCACTGATTTTGACTACACCGTATAAAATGAAAATGATATTAATGGGACATCGTCGAAGTTGATTCTCGTCGACTAAGTAGACAGAAGTTACGTATAAACGTCACTTTATCGTAAACGCGATTTGTGCGTTTAAAGAGATAATAAATTAAGAAACGCACAGTGTAGATATATCTTGACAGAAGTGGATTCATGGCTAGGTAAATAATATTACTTCGTTTCTTGCTATTAACTATCAACATCATTTTCAAAGATTAAAAGCGATCGTTAAAAGTAGTAATGGATGATGGACGATTTACGTTTTAGTCGTATAAACCAAAGTATCCGATAATTTGAAAGATTCTCAAGAGTCTTCCACGTTGAAACGTTTTAAAGTCTATTTGACAAACTAACTTGGACATTTGAAAACACTTAAAATGTAATGTAACTGTTGAGTAACTATTAAAATATTTCACTTGTCTATCTTACATTAGACACTTTCGTTAGATACAGTCTGTCTTGATGCACTGTAGAAGACTGAATACTATTCGAGCAAAACTACCGACAAAAAGTATACCTAGTACCCCGTTTAACAATTGTACGTTTGCGAAGGAAGGGTAAAATAGTTAGAACCAAGGTCAAAACGACGATCTACGAGTTTGTCTACAACTCAACTCTTTCGACCGTTTTTTTTTCCTTTTTATTGCTTTACAGTCTTTTAGGTAAATGGTTTCTTGAATACCTTCGAATGTCCTTGGTTTTAACCCTTTACCTACGTTTTTTTTTTTAACATGAAGGACAGGTATCACTGCTGAGGTAACTTTTGTCAGTGATTTATTTTTTTCTGCTAATCTTAGAGATGAATGTCTTTTTTTTTAGAAAATTTCACACATTAATAAATATCGCAATTTTTTATTCAACAAATATTTATTAATGTTAGTTATCCATAAATTACTAAAAATTCCGAAAACTTTTATTGTTGAATCAAAATGCAATAAAAAAACAAAATCATTTGTTATTGATGAAAATTTAATATTAAATATTTTTTAGAAGAGAAAGATCCTAGACCTAGACGAAGTGAAGTTCGTTGTATGGTAGTAATCAAGATCAACACATGCAATGTACAAAGCCACAGAATAACAGCTAAACTAGAATTCCGAGGTATGTCCGGGTGGTTTACCATAAACTCATTAAAGTTTCAAAGTTTGATGAACACCGCTGGTTACCGTTGGCTTATACGGTAGTTACTCGAATAGACCACTGTAGAGACAAAGTTACTCTCAATCCTGAGAGAAGGAAGATGCGTTCATGGAGAAAATCATCCCTCTTTTACTCAAAACTTCTTCATAGTTATCATGAATTTTCTCTCCAAGAGTTTTGCGTTACTCTTTCAGGGAATAACGTTGGACTAAGAACTCACAAAGATTACATTTTTCTTTCTTCCTTCAATATCATTGTAAGTACGTATATACTTATGTAAAGATAAGTACATATGTAATAGATGTACGTACATAGTATTTTACTATATTTACTTTGAAAGTAAATCTAACAAAATGGTGTAAGTCGTAAATTCCGGCGAATCCACGAGGATGACCCTTTTCAATCTTCGAGATGCTTTCTCGTCTTTCCTTCTTACAATTGAAATTACTAGAAAAATAAAACACCTTATTTATTAGAATAAAAAAATGTGTGTTCTGATTTCTTAAAATATTGTAGTAATATATTTAAGAGACAAGCTTAATGGAAAAAAATCTTAACTTGCAAAGATATTTTTTGGATACTATCATACGAAATAAGAAAAAAAGAAAGAAAGAGAGAAAGAGGAAAAGAACAGATTTAGAAATAGGAAACTAGAGATACCCAAAGATAAATAAAGATCTATAGGATAACGGTAGCAGTTTAAGGTATATTCAGGATGGTATCTTTTAATGCGAAAAGACAGTGGCTGTCCTACGCACGACACACTCACCAACAGAAGCCGATTCTCTTTGGTGCTGGTGTCGTCCCGTACTGCAAAGGCAAACTATAAAGGCACGTTTTACTGCTCGTAAAGTCAATGAAGGCGGTCACGTTTGCCCTTCGAACATCTTTCGGGACGTCTAGGCGGCCATCGACGATACCACCTAGCTAGCCTATGGAATTATATTCGCTAGATTCATGAATATTTAATCGACAAAGGGCACACCATCCCGATATTCCTACTCTAATAAAATCTACCCTTTTGCAACTTCTCCTTTCCTACACCCCCTCCTCACCCCGTTCACATCCTTTTCTTTATTCCATTCTTCTTTTTCTTTTTCATTTTTCATTTTTTCTTACTAAGGATTCTAACTTACTCGATACTACTACGTATCGTGCATTCCAAACGAAAATTTATTTTCTACATTTTATGCGATAGGCATATCGACCCTTCTATAATTTTCGGACTAAATCTTATCCTTGGACGTAATCTCTGACGTTTGCGTAGACTTCGGGAAGAAAATACCTAGGTGTTGTTCACTTGATATTCGTTATAAATCACTTACAAACACTTATAAATCATAGACACTTGTTCCTTCCTAGATAAGCATTCTTACGTGTGTTAGTTGGGTTTTGTATTTTCAAGAATTATTTTCTACCTTTTTCTTTTTCTTAGATAATTTTTTGTTAATAAGATAGATAATTTATATTTATATAATATATAATATGTATATATTATTTATCAAAAGATTATATTACAATTTAGGTGTGATAAAATACTCAATAAAGCTGATAGAAAATTTGTGTAGAAAAAAAAACAAAGATCGATATAGTTACTTTTAAAGATTTAAGAATTTCTTACGATTATTACACGTGTTGGAAATATTTCAGGAAGTAGTTAAAGGAATATGATAAAAGGGTTCGATAAGAAAAATAACGGAAAGGGTTATAGTCGTGCTTGTACATAAGTTTAATTACACAGCTATGTGGGCCAATCCGGTTAATTAAATTTGGAATGTTTTTTCTCTACCGCTTTCTTCCATAAATTTTGTCTTATCGAATAAGACAAGCACGCAGTATAATACATTCGTGATAATTAATAGAAAGAAGAGGTAACAGTAAATGGAAATTTCTCGAACAAAGTTTCAAATAACCTATTTCGAAAAGTTCATTGTTAAACGTTGACTAACATAAGCGATTCGATCGATTTCATCGATGTGAATCTTAGATTTCACGTAAGGTAATTGCTTCGAAAGCGATTACCTACCTTTCTCGTGCCGTCGTTCAGAAACCATTTTGAAATTCAAATTCGTGACTGGAATGGCCGTCGATGATAGACTACCTACCAAAACTCGTTCCATTTTTTCTCGTTTTATCTATCTCTCTCTCTCTCTCTCTTTCTCTCCTATATATTTTTTTTCAGTCACGAAAATTTCTTAACGTTTAGAACGAACATTTTTAAAATTGATCCTTATCGTGATTATCTCGAATAAATTGTTCTAATTATACGTATATACGTATACAATATATTTCATCTAATTTATCTATGCAACCTCTTATTTTCTACAATTATCATAAATACTTCTCATATCTATTTTTATTTTCTTAGACACGAGAGATTTTTATAAAAAGGAAAAAAATAAAGATAACCAATATAAATAGGAGAGATGAAAGGTAATCGATAAATTGTAATTATCTGATTAAAGTATCAACTTTCCTCATAAAAAAAGATAAATATTGGTACATATTTATTGTTTCTTACTTTCACGCAAAAATAAAATAAGATAGAATAGATAAAAGGATGAGATATTAAATGTTTAACAAATTTTGTTCGGTTCTGATTGAGATGGAGTAAAAGTTTCTTTACAAATGCAACATTGTACGAAATCGAAATATCCGCATAATTCTGTTCATCGATATAAAAATTCCATAAATATTTCTTTTAAATAAATTTCTGGAAATTTTTAAGAAATATTAATATTTTTTATATATTATATATTTATTTTCTCAAAATTTGCACTTAAGATGTATAAAAAGGAAAGACCAAACTATATTTTACTCAATTTTCCGATAACAAATGAATAGAAATGAAAATACAAAAAATAAAAAACAGGGAAATGAATGAATTCGTTTCGGTCTTTCGTAAAATTTTTTTAAATGAAAATCCATGACAATGTTTCGGAAGTAGGAAATATAAAGAATTTATCGTCTATGATACTAAAGAAAGGGTTAGGAGAGAAATATAGGAAGTCACTTTAATGTAGCTACGTGAAACTAACCTCGAGTTCGAAGGACACAAACACGTAACCCTTTCCTTCATTCCATGCCCAATAGTACAAATGAACAGTGGGTTCCTTTGTCCTTTTCTTGTTTCCTTTTATTTATTTATTTATTTTTTTTTTCGGTCGCGGCTATGAACTTGCCGAAGGTTTTGACTTCGTTTTTTTCTTCTTTTTTTCTTCTCATACCGAGAGACTTTTTTTGCTACTCTTCTCGCCCCCTATCCTCCCTTTCTTCTTCTTCTTTTCTTCCTTGTTGAGGACGAGGAAGAAGAAGAACAAGAAGAAGAATAAGAAGGAAAAAAAGAAAGAAGTTAACCCTTTCGACCCGCGAGCGGTTCTTTATGGTTTTTACTTTGAGAAGAATATTTACGATGCTTCGTAAGATGCTCGAGGAAGGTTGCTGGATGTGTATCTTTTAGTCTAACTAAAAGTAAATTCATACGGGTATACTTTCGTTTACAAAAAAAAAAAAAAAAAAAGAAAAGAAAAGAAAAGAAAATGAAAACAAAAGCTTTGGAGATATCGTAGAATTTCTTTCATTAATTCGATAACCCTTCGATGCATCATTAGTTTTAAAAAAATATTTATATCTCTTCTGACACTTTGATAACATTTTTCGATAAATACTGAAGTGTTTTATTAAATTCAAATGTGTCTTGGTAAAAAGTTTTAATTAATCAACAATTATTAGATACAATTAAATGTATTATTATTACTTTTACTTAATTATTTACTTTTCCAGTAAATAAAATTTAAAAAACTTTATCCTTTTTTTCATTCCTAACTATAAGCAGGAATAATATTTAAGTAAATATTGCATTTAATTAAATTTACTTTATTTAATAAATATAATAACATAAGCGTAATATTGGAAATGATAAAATCATATCACGTTTATATAAAAGCTAATATTTAAATTAACAGATCATTCGTCGTACCTTTCACGTTTCCTTCATAGAAAATGTCGTCTTAAATTTCTCTCTTTCTCTCTCTCTCTCAGTTCAAAAGTTCCATTAACGTCTAATAAAATTGAAATGTTTTTATCTTCAAGTCTCTTCGTAGTCCTTCGACCCTAACTGATCTATTCCAGGACGCACTGTGCCATCTTGTTCGTACGTGATTCTGCCTTGGCTCTTTAACGAACGAATTAACATGCTTGAGAAACCGAAGACTCCATAAGCTACACAGGAGGGTTTCCCGTTTAAGATGAGATCGTTTCTTCACGGAAACGTATACAATGTAAATCTTATCGAACACAAACAAGAGCTTTGCATAACGATCCTTATTCGGTTAATAATCCCACTCGTTCTTAAGATGCGTGAGATTATTTCGTTATAAAAAGTAAGTACATACAAATCTCAAGAATTCAATATAAACAATTCAAACTGTAGTCAAAATAATATCTTATGATTATATAAATAATAACGTACATTAATATATAAATTTATTATCTTCTAACGTATAAAAAGAAAAATTTATTTATAGTTGTAATTTCAGCTATTGCTAAATATATATATAAACGTGATATAAACATATTATAATACTCGATCTCGAGTTGGTATATGTGATTTTATTTACTACAGTGATACGTTCAAAAATTCACACAAAAAGTGTAAGTAGAAATCGAAAGGAAATCTTCATTTATAATATCTTACGATGGTAGCCGGTCAGGCGATATAAAGTTAAACTCGAGAACATAAATTGTGTAATATCGAGGCAAGTTATGCATTAAGCATGCAAACCAGAGTTTCTAATTAAAGGGACCTCCTCGAGAGGTACCTTCAACCACACTATAAATAAATGTATAGAAGCCCGAAGGGAGAAATCACGAAATATTACGAGCCACCTAACGGATAATGACCCGTTGCTTTGCGAATAAACGTTTCTCCGTACACCCCACCTAACCCCTTCCACGTTCTCATGCTTACTTTCTTGAGACCAGAAAAGAAGCTAATGATACATATACAATACAATTAGGTATACACTGTTATATTATAAACTGACATGAGAGAAGAATCTTTATACGATCTTCATTTTAAGCTTTCTCCATTTCTTTCCCATTTTATTCTTTTTCTTTATCTTCCTCTTGTTTTGTCCTTCAAGACCAGTAAGAACAACTCGTTCTGTGCCATAAATTTAACGATATAACTCGCGGCCATCGCCATTATCGATATCGTCTTATCTTTCGAGTTATTTCTTGAATCTCCCAGCACCTTAACTTGGACCAACTCCCACTTTTTCTTCCTACTCTCGAAAGATCCAATTAAAATCTTACGGAAATCTAATGTAAGCTTACGACATCTTACAAAGTCTGAGCTCGATTGAAATTCTTTGATATCGTTTGCTAAGATCTTACCGTAGAAATGTTTCTTTTTTTCTCTCAATTCAATCCCTTCTTTTCTCAATTTTCCTCTCTGACTTTCTCTGATCGAATTGGAAATTACAGGGAGAGGAAGAAAAAAGAAAAAGGAAAGGAAAATTTGTATTAAGTCGATCGTCAAAGGAAATTGAAGATAAGACAATAAACATTGGATCTTTTTTTTACTAATCTATATCACTAAATTTATTATACTTGTAGGATACGGTTGAGAAATTTCTTGTATATCGATATTGAGAAACTCTCGCTAGAATTTTTTGCTTCGAATTTTATATATGTAATAAGTAGGATCTCCTATGTAGCTATACATAGGTTTACATATGTAACATACACGTATATATGTATGTATGTACATTCGACTATTCGTGAGAGAGGCACGAGGGAACAACTTATAAATCGATGTGAGTATATACGTTAAGCGAGCATATCTATGTGTCGTCTGGAGGTCAAATCCATTCAAGATAGATTGAGAAGAAGGAGAGGAATATTCGAAAAATGTAGTATCTCTTTTCATCATCCGAAGGTCGAAGGTAAACCACGAAAAAATTATCTTTCTCTCTATCTCTCTCTCTCTCTCTCTCTCTCTCTCTCTTCTCTCTCTCCCTCTTTATTTTTCTTTTGCTTCGTACTACTTTCATGCAACAGAAAAACGAGATAGAGATAAAAAGATCAGATATATTTAAATGTTTGACAAATTTATTACTTTCAAATCAACATCCAGTAAAGTCGCTTTAAATGATGCAGCATCATATAAAATCGAAGGATTCGCATAATCTTCCTGCGACTCGTTTATTTTGGCCTTCGTTGCAACCTGGCTGACAGCCAACTAATCAAGTCCTCATACTTTTTCCAACAACAACAAAAAGAAATGCTTTTATGATGCAATATCCTGTTTTCTGTATTGTGCCCATATTTTCACATACAAAAATGTTCGCATTTTTTTGTTTTGGCTTTTTTTTTTTAAGTAAAATTTCTTTTGAAAGGATATCGAAAATTTTCAAACGAAAGGAAAAGTGATAAGTTGTAAGAAGAGCGCATTATTTGAATGGTGGAAAGAAAAACAGGTAAATATTGATTGAGCAAGACTTGCGAGAAACGGCAGGGAAGATAAGAGATAACCGCACAGCGGGCATAAACAATTTAAAGCTTGGCATGAAAATTGCAAAAATGTCATTGATAAGAATGAACAAATGTTTTACTAGCACAATAGTAAAGAATAAGAGAATAAAACTCAACTGACAATGAGCATAAAAATTTATTACATACTTTCTATGATGAAACTCTACTTATGAAATCATTTTCATGTGATATCGCGAATGTGCATTAAAATGTTTCTAATAAATAATATTTTTACAAGTTATTTGCTTAGACGTATGTTTTCTAAGTAAAATATAATTTATTAATTATCAGGAATAAATGAAAAATATTTATATACTCGATATATACTAGATCCTTAGGAATTGTATGATGTCTCATAAAAGTTTATGATATATGTTTTTGGAAAATATAATATATATAATTGCAATGGCAAAATAACTAGAATATGTTCCACGGGATGAGAGTATTTACTTTCGAGGACAACTGTTTATGTCCACGAAGACATTTGTACATGTCCCCAGGTACATTTCCTATAACATGTCCCCGTGAACATTCTGAATGTCCACAGAGACGCAAGCGTATATAACTCACGTACGAATAAATCGCTTACTTTGACTCTCGCGTTTACCATCTTCCGATATATTTGTTTATAGCATTAATAAATTAATATTTTTAACGGAGGTGTTAAATTATTATGCTAGAAAAGAGTGCGCATTACTTCCAACATCGATAAATTTAATCCGACAAATCATGAAAGATATCGGAAGGCATTGCCAAATTTTATTTCTACTGACATAATGTCAGAAAAATAAAATAAATAACCTATCAAGAAATTTTAAAGAGGATGGCTCTTAATTCATATATATTTTAGTAACGTAATTTATAAGACTTTTAGGAATAGTATGACGTCATAAGAGATTATAAAATATACTTTAGAAAAAATTATTCTATAAATAATTACAATGGCATAATAACCTATATAGTCACTGATAATAAATATTATTATTTTAATTCTTAGGAATAAATTAAAAACATTTCCATGCTCGACATATGGTAGAAGTAATCCTCATGGATATTATGTGTTTAAAAATTGCACGAGTTCTACGCGCTTTTCCTTTTTTTTTTTTTTTAGTTTGTTTTTCGATTCTTATTGTTAGTAATATTTCCAAACTGCAATGTAAAAACAAGAATTTTCGCGACCAAACGAAATTCGTTTATTTCCACTGGTACGTGGAAATCTAGTGATTATTATTTTTCAACATCCGTTCCTTAAATTAGTGGAAACAAATATGAAACCCTTTGAGCTTGTGGTGAGCTGGCAAATTTCGGATACTTTCAGTTGGCTGTGATTAAATCACTTTTTCCGAGAATGTTGAATTTAAGTGGCTATAAATAATAATTTTATACTTATCCAACAAAGATTTAGTCAAGTCATTGATGAACAAAACAACGCCTTTTTTCTGCATTCACGTCATTTGTTTATCGAACACTTTCAATAATATAAAACAACTAAACTCTATTTAAATGTGATGAATAATTAACAACTAATAATTAACGAATTTCTATTTGTATATTTGAATTGTTGAAATTAACGCATGATTAAGAAAAATGAAAGAAGAAAAGAATAGAACAGGAAGCGCCATCTTGCATACTGCGTTGGAAGCCGTCATAAAAAGAAAGATGGTGGACAAGTATGTTCTCTCCTTTCCACTCTTTTTCTTTTTCTCCTCTCTTTCTCTCTTCCTCTCTTTTTCTGTCTTTATTTGGAAAAAGACGGCGCATGTTTGTTTACGAGGCTCGCATAAAATTCTCACTTCTGGATAGCAAAAGAGTCATGAATGAAGACAGTAGAATGTGTCGTATAGTGAATGTCGACTGGTCAACTGACCGTTCGAGAGGGAACGAACGATTACGCAACGTGTTTGACTTTACGAGCGACGTTTCAGTCAAGTCTCTCTTTCTCTCTCTTTCTCTCTCTCTCTTTCTCTTTCTTTCTTTGTCTTTCTTTATCTTCTTTATATTTTCAAGCCTTTTCGTTGGTGTCTCTCCGTTATTCCGATTTTAGACAGACAGTTTGTAGACAACACAGTGACCTGCGACCACGTCGAACTCCGATCTTAAGATGACCTTGATAACCATGACAAGTCATAAACATAAAACGTGAAACCTGTTTAAAACGTGAAACGCCCACGTAGTCTCGTTCCTTCTTTAATTCCTTATCTCGGAAAAAGTTTCCATGAATTTTCGTATATATGCTTATAAAATATACAATAACAAGAATTATTTGTTCTTATTATAAAAGTTTAGTCTCTATCGAATAATTTTGTATAGATTGTGAAGAATGTTTGAATCAAAAGAAAAATCAAATCTAAAGCTTACCATTCGATGGAAAGCGTTTTACCTTAGGAAGAGAAAATTTTTGTCGAGTAAAATTTAATCGTATCTATATATATATACATGTGTTGTGTGAACTATTCGGAGCATCTGTCGAAGAGCGAAAACAACTGTTGGTTATAAGAAGAAGTTGGAAGAAAAAGTTGGAGGAGGAGGGTCTATACAGGGAAACGAATAATCACAAGAACCTTTCGTTTTTACGATCTTTCGAGAGACGAACGTTCGTCCATTCTCAGTCATTTTCTTCCAGACACTCTCCAGACAACAATGCACCTGTACCGCTATCAAATATAACGTGAGCGTAATAACGAAACGAGTCACGCGACTTCTTAACGATATACGAATACTTATTTCAAAATAGAATAGGATATTCAACATTGTTAACATGTGTCATCTTAAATTCAATTTCACTTGCTTCGCGAAGAAATTATTTATAGACATGAAAGAGAATTTTTTTATTATCTTTGTAAAATTTATTTCATTACTTACACATATTTACCATTAATTAAATGATAATTGTGAATAGAAAGAGAAAAGTGAGATTTTTAATTAAAATTAATGTATTTATTTCCATAGAAGATTATTTCCTTATGTGTGAAGATTGTAAAATTAATTTAACTACACTGATTAAATGTTAATTATCAATAGAAAGGAAAATTAAATTTTTAATTGCAGTTACGACAATATATTGGCAATGAATATCTTTTTACTTGGCATATTCTCTGACATCATCATCATCTTAATCATCTAACACAAAGAACTATAGATATCAAACGAGTCGTTTTATTTTATTTTCTATGTAAAAGTACGTCTACATTTTAACCGGTTTGCCATTTTTGTTTCAGCAAATCCGCTTTTCCTTGTCGTATACGATTATTCTTAATTTACAATCGAGATTGTAAAAAGTAAGATAAATAGTCACTTTTACATCATCGTAATATTCGTTCTCTCGTCTGATGATTAATCGATAAGAATTTTATGCTCGTTTATATACTTGAAGGTGTTTTCAAAAATTATCATTCGTTTGCAACGAACCAGAAAAGTACTCTGACCTGTAAGATATAAAAACGATCATTTAAACGTATAACGAGTTCATTGACTGTGTGTCATCAATATAAAAAAGGATTTCTCTTGATAAACTGCATCGATAAAAAGCCAACGATGTAATAATAATGTATTCAAGTACTCGATTTATCTATAAACTATGATAAGAATAGTCAATGTATTTAAGTTCTCGTTTTATCTAAATATAAACCATCATAGGAATAATCAACGTGTCTCGAAAGCAGACATAGAATATCATATTGTCGGTCTTCAATTTAACTCGTTATGTTAAAATCACAGTTTTTTGTTTCACAATTATTTACATATTTACATACTATTACTATTATCAATCTAGAAAAAGCTGTTCTAGTCGTCTATAAAATTAACAAAGCAGAAAATTTCCTATTGTGATTCATTTATTGTAATAAATTCAAAAAGAAAGACTGCTAATCAATTTCAACATTTTACAAGATATAATTAATTAGATATTTATTATTATTTTTTTAAATTTATAATTTTGTATATTTTACATTAGAAAAACAAATAGAAAGCATTGATATTTCTTATAAAATTAGTCTCTTCTGCAAAGACTCGAAGCGTCGGCCGTCGCTCGTTTGTAGGCCTCGGAATAATCCGTTAGGTTCTTTTGAACTCGTGCTTCCAACAGCTAAAGAGCTGGTCTCTCCCTCTTGTCTTGCCCAAATAAAGCTAAACGTCCGTCTTTATGGTTGCCTATAAAGTTTTATGCGTTACCGAAACGGGTTGCGGGGTATACCCGACCTTTGCGCTTCGAGAATTGCGCTATCCTCTGAACGAACCAACAACAACGTGAGCAACGATCATTCCGATGTATATGTGTATGCGTATAACTGAGTATGCTCGTGCTCGAGCGTGTGTGTATACATGTATACATTCACAGAAGAAGTATACGGGCGTTACGCTCTCCTTCGTTTGTCATGGACGAATGTGAATCGATGTCAAGGTCGTTCAGCTAGCTAAAAGTATATAGAGACATACTCGTGAGAAAGTCGGTCGTCTCTACCCGCAGATCTTTACGACCCCTCGGTGTAATCTTTTTTAATGAAGGATGGCGTCAAATTCGTTGAGACAATGAAGAAACTCAGTTGAATCTTCAAGAATTGGAATAATACTGGTAATTTCACACTAACATGGAACAAAAAAACTTTCTCGCGAAATGGAAAAAATCGTTAGACAAATTCTTTTAGATGAACAAAACAAAAGTACATATCCTATAAATCAGCATGCATCTACCGAGGAGTTTAGCGTTAAAAGATTACTCAGTAGATAATCTAAGAAACAAGACCAAAGCTAATAAGCATTAAAAGGAAAACAAGTTCTTCTGCATCGTGTCAACGAATACATACATATTACGAATGAAAGTGTCAAGGTCACCGGATGGATAAGGCTCGACTAATAACAGAAGTACTAGCATCAGCAGCAGTAACATAAGCAATGAGCAATGGTGAGAAGACAGAGAAGGCATCGACGTAACGTGCTCGTTGAGAGACAGGCAGTCTGCGGTGTGTCGCGCGTTTATCGGCTCTAAAACGAGTCTACGACGCTATTATACCTACGTGTTGGATCCGCGTAGAAAAACAGTTAGGCTCCTGAGCGCTAGAGGGGGAAAGAGGGAGAAAGGGGCCTAGGGTAGGGGGAGGATGTGGAAGGGGTGAATCGTAGCGGGCGGCACGCGGGGTCGCACGTCTGTCTTCTTACGTGACGTCACACACGGTACCACTCGGCTTCCGCGGCTTTCCGACCTGCCCCAATCCGGATGGGCGTAAAGGCAAGGCAATATAAACGAACGTTTACAGGCTCGTTACATTTTTATGGGCTCGACGCCACAACTACGCCACTACGGCCATCAACGGAATGTCGTAAACCATCAACCAGCTCGCTCTTTCTCTCTCTCTCTCTCTCTCTCTCTCTCTCTTCCTCTGTCTGTCTTTTACACTTTCTTTCTCTGTTTCTCATTCACGCATTTCCTCGCATTCTCTACTTCCCTCTTCTTCGTCCCTCTCATTCCTAAGGAATGGAGCCCTCCCCGTGACAACGACCGCTTTTTCTCCCTTCCCCTGACTACCCCTGGGCCATCATCCATCGAGTTTCACATGGCATTTACGCGCGACTTCCGCGCGGTCTTTCTCTGACGTCACCGACTCTGCTGTCGTTCGTAGACCACTTAAGTTACGTCACTTTATTGACTGTGATCATAAAAGTTTTTACGGACGGTCCTTCGACATACCCTCGTCTCTCTGTCTCTGTCTCTGTCTCTGTCTATTTTATTCTCTTCCTCTTTCTCTCGAAATCGTCGTCTGTATCGTTCGTTCGCAAAGTCACTGGGTTTATTGTCTTTACGTTTCGTGCCAATCGAAAGAGGGTCAGATTTAATCTTTTTTGCTCTGAGCTCTTACGAAAGATGACGAGCTTCCATTTTTTTCGGAAGGACTCGGAAATAGTAGCAATAAAAAATTCACAGATGTCGTATCGTTTATTTTAATACTGTTTTCTTATTGTGTTTTTTTCCCTTTTTTTTCATTAAGAATATTTATCTCTTAACTTTTACTGTAAAAACGTTGAAAATAAAGTTTTTTGAGAGAATTTCTTTGGTAGATCATTTTCCTTTCGATTGAACAAGCATGTCGAGCTTGCATCGTATTTATATACCTAAAATATACATACATATATAGATATATATAAATAAACACATAGGTGCGAAATATGATGCATATTATATGATACATACTACTATACGTATATACATATATACATATGAGTTGCGCTGCGCAGGACGCCATTTTCCAATTCCCTACTTTTTTGTTGAGTGCCACCCCTGTGACGTCATTGGCGGTTGAGTCGGCCATTGCGTCTCTCATTATGTCGTTTATGCGCGGAATTCATGATGGCCGCCGTCAGGTCGACCAATCAGAGAATCTTTAACGGCGGCCATCGGAAAAGGGTCGATTCTGCGCTCTGTCGGACATTCTTCAAACTTCTGCCTTGCGCTTTCGTACGATAGATGTCTCTAGCGCTTAGAACACAATCCCTAGGACCTCTAGACGTTTCTCAAGAGACGAGGGAAAAGAACTAGGATGAATAAATCGAAAATATTTGGAAGAAAAAATTATTGTTTTTTATCAAATTTTCATTCGATTTAGTTGATCGAAGTAAATCAGATAATTAGATTGATCCATTTATGATTTACTCTTTTACTTATAGTTAAAAGAATTTCGTTGTGTATACTTACTTTCTTGTAGTTTTATTAATAGATCAATCTATACACCCACCATATATATACATACGGATTTCTTCCCTCTACATTTTATATTCAGTTGCTTTGATGCTGATGTCATTGACCTCTTGTCGAGTTCTTAACGCGTTCGGAATAAAACGTCGCTCTCATTTCTGTTCGAACAGCATTTTAGTTATATAGTTAACTTAGTATTAATCTTTTCATTTTTCTTTTTTTAATAAGATCGATTGTTTACGAGTGTTGTATCTATTTATACGATATTGTCGAGAGTTAATTGATTGTTATTTCAATCGTGAAAAAAGAGAGTTCAGAGTTATCACTTCGATTACATTATTTACTTGATTGTTAATTATTTTAAGATGGATGTAATATCAACATTTTTACACACGTATGTGTATATTATATATAAATATATATGTGTAAATAGCTATCGAACGATCGTTCTGCGTATTTTATAACCAGTGATAACGTCCCATCGATTCCTCCTTTACGACTTGAAACCTTAGAAATTTATCGACTCGTCTTGAGAAATCTTTTTTCTCATTGGATATCGTCCGACAAGAGACTCCAACTTGGTTTCACGATCATGACACGAGTTCGGCCTCGATAACTTCAACTGTTCTTTTAATTTCTATCGTTCTTATAAACTTATACTCTAATACGAAAGACAAAGAGAAAGACTAAAAAATGGTCTTTAATTTAATCAAATCAAATTAATGCATCTAGCATGCAATTGATGTTTCTCTTATTAATAAAAATGTTGAAATGTTTGAAAACTCAAAAATTATAATATCGTTCCATAATAACGTGTTTTATATCCTTAACGTTTGAATGAATTTAAAAATAATTTACATTTTGATACGGGGTCTTTTTGAAGCTATCGAGTAACACGAGAACTTGACGAAATTAACAAAAATCTGAAATCGTACTGCAACCTGATCTGCATCCTGGTGTCCCATGTAATTATATAACCAAGTTTATTACTCGTCCTATTTATTTCAATTTTTACGTTGCTTTCTCGTTTAAAGCAAGAGTCAAGACCAAAAAAGAAAAGAAAAACAAATTCTCGCATAAGATCTGTAAATAGATAGAAAATACTTGATACTTACGATAGTAGTAGGTATATAAATATCACGGTACGATTCACAGCGTATATACGAAGTCAATTTACATACTTCGATAGCAAAATTTCTTCTACAGTTTCAATTTAGCTTTTCGATAAGTTGTAAATAAAATCAGTCTTATCTGATTTTATTTCACGATAGAATAATCAAATAATGCATTTGTAAAAGAAATAAGATGCAAGCTAAGATAGAAGAAGAAAAAGAAGAAGAAGAAGAAGAAGGGTAGAAAGCCGATTCTTCCCTTTTTTCTAAGCCTTTCAAAGCCTTCGTACGTGCGCAACTGCATCACCCTGAGAAGAGTTTAAGAAGGGGAAGGTGAAAAAAAAGACACAGAAAGAAAGAAAGAGAGAGAAGTCGACACGTAACTCAATACAAGCGAGCCTTATTTACGACGTTATAAAATTACCGAGTTGATGCCTTAAACTGGAATAAAACGATCGGCAAGGTAGACGAGGCAAACTAGAGGAGAGGGTGAAGGTAAGGGTAAGGGTGAGAGAGGAAGAGAAAAAGGGAGAGAAGGAGGAGAGTAGGGTAAACGACGATTGGCCGTGCCGCAGCATTAGCAATTTCCTTTGGCTAAGTGCCCGCAGGTTAACAATGCAAATTGGCCTGGTGCTGCACCTAGCGACAAAGACGATCGCTTCTTTGGAAACTTGGCTGGTTTACAAAAGACTCCCGAGGACTTTGTTCACCCTTTTGTCTTCATCGTTATTACGTATCCTTCCTGAATGATGATGACGACGACGACGATAGCATCAATGTCTCCAAATAAAGACCTAAAACGTATAATATGTTAACGAATTTTATAGCAATTACTTTTAAGGCAATATATTAATGTTTTACCTTATTTAAAAAATAAACTAAGAAAATTAAAAAAAAAACATTATACTCTCAAACCATTGAGATCAACGACACTCCATGTCGTCAAAAACACTAGGTGGTTAATTAGATTGGTATTTTTGAAAGTGCATTATCTCGTCTTCCTTAACGAAGTTAATATATTGTACAATTAACAAGCATCTACTACCAATGATAAGCTCATTAATTACAGGTTAAAGAATGTTGTCTTGATGATTATTAAATGTTCGTCAAGGTTTAAGATATAAATTAATATATGGATAAATATTCATGTTGATCGAAATACATGTTAAAATAAGAATGCTTTTATTAAATCAGATAAAACGGATCTTTAAGATTTCTTATTCGAACAATGTTAATATACGTGTTGAAATTATCATAAAGATGTCCTTTTTTATCGCTTTATGTTTTTCTTTTTTATATATTTATATGTCTACTACGATCGAGTACTTCCTGTGTTATTTTAAGATCAACAGGATATTTCTTGTTGAGAAACTGGTATATAAAGTATATTATAATTATATATAATATATATATATAGTAAAGTATATTATAATATTATTGTTGGTATCTAATTATGTATTTACATTTTTTAAAACATAGGAGAAAGAAAAGGAGATATGATTACAATCTTATCGTTACAATTTACCAGCTCCTTATTATGTATCTATGATTAGAAATATGTTAATACATTCTTCTTTTATTTTCTATTAATTATATGTAATATTCAAAAAATTTATATCAGCAAAAATAGTTAATAACGAAAGAATCAATTCAATAACCTTATTTTACTTAAATAAATTCTATCATCTCTCTTTAAATACATTCACACATTGAATATTTTCTATAAAATTCATTTCGAATTTTTAGATACCTGTAAACTTAGTATTCTGTAATACAAAATTTTATTTAGATTTCAATAGATTATTAAATCTTACAAGAAGTACAATTGCTTGAAGCTTTTTCTGCGACTTGAAACAGTTCAACGATCCTTGCTAAAAAGGATAAGGATGAACTTGCATAAAAACGAATGATAATAGACTCTCTTCGTTAGAATAGGTCAACAGTTTCTAGTCATGTTAGATAAGTAAAATCGGTTAGAAAATACAAAAAAAATAAAAACAATCAATTCGATCATTTCAAACGATTGACTTGAATAGTGGTCGACACGCGAGTGACTCGTCGTTACGATTTTATATAGAAAGGATGCTGTACGGCACGAGTCAGGCTTGTTATAGCCCTTTTAAATTATGGTAATGACAAGTGGAATCGCGAGCGAGTTTCTCGTTACGTCAAAAAATAGTAAAATAACGAGGAATATCTAAAAGATATATAAATGGATAATCATATGGATATTTTTTTATTAAGCTCATCTATTCGAACTAGAAAAGAACATAATTTATCTAATCGATAAGATCGTATGAATTGTTAACTATGATATTTTTTTCCTTGATTTATATCATGTTGCTTATACACCTTTTTTTTTTGTCTTTCACTTTTTTTCTTTGAATCGGATAAACGATGGATAAAAGAAATATCTCGACTTGTGAAAATATACATAGATTCAGATAAAGTTAAAAATATTTATAGATCGTATTGATTTGTTCTGTTTATATGCCAATTAATTGAATGGAATAAAAAATATATTAACTATTACAGTTTATATCATTAGCATGTCTTTTGTAGTCGTTTATAAATTCAATCGTATCGTTTAAATTGAATTATTTAAGTGGATTGGATCTTAACAAATCAGCATTTTCGAGAGCAATCGAAAAATATCCCAGAGAAGCTTTTTCTCAATTCTTCTTAGTCCTTCCAAAAATGAGATTTTCTTTTCTTATTTCGACGAAACGATTTCTCTCATACCGCACGAACATGGAAGTATAAAAAATAAAAGGAAAAAAGAAATAATTTTCACTTAGTTATTTTCTTTTTCTTATTTCTACGTAATTTCTCTTTGAAATATTTGCATATCGGATAGATTAAAAAAAAAAGCTACACAGTATATCTGTATATATATTTCAAAGAAAACGAAAAAAAATGGAGAAAAATAATACCAGTAATACCAGTAACGTCAGATTCAACGAAATCCAAACTATCTTATTCGAAACTGCATATCCTAGAAGGCCATAAAGATGTAAGAAGAGATGTGATCGTCGTGGTCGACGCGAAATAGGAAGAAGAAGGAAAGGAAGAATAAAATGAAGAATAAAAAGAAGATGGTGTGTCGGTAGGGAGGGAAATAAACTCTCGAACACGGCTAATACCATTTTTAGACGAGAGGAACGGGAAGATTTTTTGCGTACGTGTACGAGGGAGAGCTACGAGACACTCTGGAACATAACATTCCGTATTAGACTTCTTTCACGTAATCGCGACATTCCATAGGACGTCCTGTCCTCCCGTAGGCTTCCCGACGGGTGGCAACGAGAAAGGGGAGGGAAGGCCTACGGGAATATATATGGGACAAGTGGAAATGGCCAAGTATCAATAAAGACTCGAGAGAGTTCTAAACTTATCGAACTGCGCCGCTTGGAGTCGTTGCCTTCGTTGCATTACGCGGCATTGCTTTTCTCTTTCTTTCTCTCTCTCTCTTTCTCTATCTCACACGTATACGTACACTTTCTTTCCTTTCTTTCTCTTCTTTCTTATTTTATTTTCTTCCCTTTTTCTTTTTTTATTCATCTCAGTCCCTCTTGTGGAAGTTCAGCCATATGGCCGAGCAAAGGAATTACCAATCCTTCCATAGCCAACGCCTTGTGGGCAAAACTCGAACCCGTTCCATAAGAAACCGCAACGTTTTTCTCTCTTAGCTCAATAATCCACCATACCCTTTTCTCTCTTTCGTTCCTTCTTTCCTTCCATTCTCTTCTCTTCTTTCTCCTCCTTCGCATATTCTTCTTTTGCTTCGTTTTTAACCGCAGAAAACGGACTCTCTCTCTCTCCATTGGACGGGTCGCATAATGCCCACTTTTTATTCAACCAAGCGATCCTCCTCAATACCCAGACCGGCCGACAACTTATTGGATTCTCGTACAATTATGTGAGATAAGGCGGCTTGTTTATTAACTCGCTTATTTATTCGTTTGTTTACTTCTTCTCTTTCCACCATCTCGTTTAAAAGAGGAGAGAAAATGATAGTTGGTCCGTGTACCAACGCCTACGGTTTTTATTCCTCTTCTTTCTTCGTTTCCTTCATTCGAGTGGAATGCGTCGATGGTGGTAATACTCTTTTATCTATCTACAATCGGCCATTTTTTTGTTGTCCAATCTAACGTTTCTAAGAGAAATCAAGATCATCAATTATTGTATTCTACTTGTATCCTTGTTGGAACTTACTTAGATAAATATTATAGGTACATTAAACAAGAATCTAACTTTCCAGTCTCAGGAAATAATGATTTCGAAAGGAACCACTCGAAGTTAGTTGGTAAGACAGTTCAATGATAAAAATCTTCTCCCTTTCGCCAAGTTAATTTTTTGTTATTCAAATTATCCCTTAATTAAGCCCAACTTAGATCTACGAATTGGCCAATAAATTTTCGTAAGAAACGATGATTACACTGGTTCGCCATCGACTTCAACGACATTTTTTTTTTGTTTCGTATCAAGTATGCTCTTCTTTTAGTTTTTCTCCTTTTTTTTTTTTCTTTTCCTCGTTCGAGTTTGCTGAAAGAAGAAGAACGAAATTTAGTGCGAGAAATCGAATGGTCACGTAACGAGGACATTGCCGTACGGCAAGACGTGTTCGATATTTCCGAGATAAGTGAGTCCAGCTTATTTATCCACTTGCACGTTAATGCACATGCTATCTCGGTCTATATTCACTCGCGTTCGAATTTTTATATTATACATGAGGATTCGAAAGATCCGTTGGAAGTTAATGGAATGACCATATCATACAACCCATATCGAAACTCCGCACGGTAGTGCGAGTTAATGATACTTGTATGATACAGGTTTATAGATATTCTATATATACACACATACACGCACATAAACATATGTATATGTATTTAGTAGGTTGGTAGAGATAAGTATATTTTCGTATTGTCCTTTTTTTCTTTCGATCCACCCCCACCTACCCCTACTTCTTTCACCTCCTCCTCGCAACCTAGGATTCTTGGTGATGTCTTTTAAACCATCTCTTGTCCTTCGATTGGGCCACACTTTTGATATTTTCGATGGCGGCCGACGCGACGGTAAAATCAACGCTTTACGTTTACCCGATCGCATCGATGGTTACATAGCGTAGGAAGTTGTGCCATTGTAACGTGCACCCCGTCTTCCTTCTTTCTTTCTTTTTATAGATCCACCTATACCTACGTAAGGATAATATATTTTCTACTGTTTCATTGAACCATGACTAATTTATATCGTCGTTTGCGAATTAAGATATGAATATGTACCAATATTTTTGAAAACCATATTCGTTGTTTTGAATCGATTGAGTTTGGTTTTTTTCGATGATGAGATGTGAAAAATATTTATATTTAAATGACAAAAATTAATAATATAGAAACACGAATAATTATCGTCGATTATTATCAAAGAAACTGACAAATTTTTTTTAAATATCATCCATTACGTAAATCGTTGCGTAATTTTACGCGTATTTTTAAAAGAAATTTCAATGAATATATTAGTTTATACACGATTTTATTTAATTAATCGAATGTCGACTATTTTTATCTATAATTTTTATTCATTCGATGGACAAATCCTTAAAAATTGTCATATTTATGATGACAAAAATTTTAATAGAAATTACAAAACCTCTTAATAGGTTCTTTCACAAGGTATTATTCATTTCATTAAAAAATATTTTCTATCAAAGAAATGAAAGAAAATAAGTCCCGTTTAATTTAAATCGTTTATCTGCGAGCGAAATATTCTCGCTTTTAAACAATTCGTTAAATATCACTAGATCAATAAATAATGTTCGTAAATTAAAGATTACCCAATTGATTTCTAAACGAGAAATCATTTACAAACTTGTAATAAACTTTTAATAATAAACGTATTTGGCAATTTATTTTTATAGAAATGAGTTTTGAAAAATGATTTTGGAGATCTTCCAAATTTTGCTTGAATTTGATCTTTTGTACACGTGTATTTTGAAATATATTTAAATGTGCGCACTTACAGTTATACTTATTAACTCATAACAACATTGCTTTCCATAAACGTTTTGTTACCCATCGTAATTGCATTTACGAAGGTGATGTTACAAGGGTAGAGTTGACGAACGACGAGAAAAGAGGGTTGACAGGGGTGACGAGGAGGGGTGAAATGAGCGTCTCGGCGCGTCGACGCATCGTAAAAGCATTCTCCAAGTCTTGACGAAGACATTCCTGTCTTTCCTGCTGCAGATAACTGTGTCATTACCGGTGAGTTATAAATGGAGCACGGTTATCGGAAAGATTTTTCTTTCTTCGTGATGGCTAGACGTTTACCAGATAGAAAGGAGCGCGATCGCAAAAGAAAAAGAAAGAAATAAAGAAAGAGAGAGAGAGAGAGAGAGAATACCATACGGTCGTGAGTTTCAGACTTTTACGAGCACTCGAAGAGCATGAAACGGGCTACTCTATTGCCATCCACCCGCGTGCTCCTATACGTCCTTTAAATTAGAAACTTTTCTCTTATGCATGTAAGACGCGAACGAATCGGGCATTTTATCAAGAATGACATCAGCTTTAGATGAGGATAGTACGATTTAGAAAATTTTCTGCTATCTTACCTTACATGCACATCATGAAAGATGTTTCGAATTTTTGTACAAATGTAAACTTTTTCATTTTTAAGTTTACGATATAAAAATAATCAACCATTATATATTATAATTTATATTATTTTATAAACTATTATAACTATATATATATATATATATATATATTATACTATATAAACTGTACTATATATTATATATAAACTATACTATATATAACTATTATATTAAAATAATTATAATGTATACAAAATACTATTATCTTTCTATTTATTTGATTTTTGTAGTAAATTCTATAAATTTAAATTCATCTCTTGCAATAAACGAAAATACAGTGACATCAAATCGGTGTAATATAATATAAATTTCGTGATTTCGATGAATATCGAATCGGAAGTTATAGAAAAGAGAAAAAAAAAATGCATAGGAGTCAGAAGTGAACTCTTTGTAAGGTGGTAGAAAAGAGGACTCGATAACGGAAAGAAACTGGTGAATCGTCAGAAATAGGTCTGCATGTATCGTAAGAGAAAAGTCGCACGAGTTGGAGTAATAGAGTCTGGCTCGTCTCCTGGACTACACACCGGAGCCACGTATCGATCCTGATGCTGGTGGAGCTTGGGAGGGAAAATGGGAACGCAAGCTACAGCGGCAGCACTAACACAACTGAAACTAAAGCACGCCGAGACGAATACCTAGCTTTACTACTACAAACAAAGCCCGTCGGTAGTAAAGTATACACATACTTGGACGGTCATATATATAGAGAGTATACATATACACATATACACATATCAGCCATGCTACAGCCCTGGCAGAGCTTTTGGCGAGGGTTTTCGAGGGAGCTCCGGATCGACCCTGGCTGATGCACGAGAGAACCACCACCCTATGCGAATCGACGTCGTCTACCAGCCAAGAGTTTAGGGTGGGGATGGTTTCCACCCTACGGAGCAAGGCTGCTGCTTCAAGATGATGGCGTAGGAAGAAGAAGCGAGGTAGGAGGGGCGTGTCGTGCACTTTTCACACAGCTGCGTCTACCTACTCCTTTTGAGAAAGACTCGGAAAACTCTCTCTCTCTTTCTCTCTTACATACACAAAGACGCGCATACTTCTCTTTCTCTCTCTTTCTTCTTCTCGCTCGTTCCGTTACTTTCTCTCCACCCTCGTTCAACCTTCTCCCCGACATACACAGCAGGCCAACAAGTTTTACCATTTCGCCGTCTGCCGAGATAATCTACCTTCCTCCTACTCTCTTCACATTTCTCTCTCACGCCAGGAGTTCTGGAATCAGGACTCCTTCGAGAAAAGGGATACCCCATTCCAACCTTTTCATCCTGTACTTGCTCCCGCTTATGCCTCGGCTAATGGCGTGGGCGTTGGTACAGGTGTACGAGGAAGGAATTCTTCTTGAAAATTGCCGAGAATAAAGAAACCTCTTTCTCTTTCTTCCTTTCTTTCTTTCTTTCTTTCTTTCTTTCAACTTCAATATCATGGAATATTAGGGAAATGAATTTTCATGAAATACACGTTGCGGTCCTCCCGTATCGATCACAGGTTTTACATGAAAGAATAAAAGAAAAGAAAAGTACGTTTAGAAAATTCTATGATAACGAATAGAATTTATTTTATTCGTTGAAATATTCCATACAGATGTTATTTTTAATGATATTTTACGCTTCATTAGAAACTTTGTAGGAGTCAAAGAGATACGGACATCGTTATTTAGCGACATTTAACGTAACTTACCTAACTTGGTTTTCTCGCCAGGAATACTTGCAAATGTACAAAAATAACAGTGTATCCGTTCCCTTCTGACCATGCGTTGTCCAATTATCGAAGATAACTATAGAATATAGGTTATATTTTATCATACACGCGAACGAATTATTTGAATAATTATTACTCGGTGTGAGAGAGAAAGATAGAGAGATAAACATTTAATATTAAATATATGCGAAGGTGTTTAATAAAATTAAAAATTTATATAAGCCATTAATTGATTGATATTATTGATATTATTAATATTTATTATTATTGTTATTATTATTATATCAATTGCACGGAATCGTATTATTATTTTTTATTTATTTTTCTTTCTCTGTTTGTTGTATTATGGTAGATAGCAGCTACCAGCAAGTAATAATGAATACCACGATTATTCTTGATAAATTTTATTACGACATTATTAGTGCCTTCACGCACGATCGAATTTTCAATTCGATTTTTAATCGTTTTTTTTTTTGTTTTTGCATAATAATCTTAATTGCTTTTCGCCATTAATGTTATTTACGATCGATACAAGCTATACCTCCATCGAAATACAAAATACGAATAATAAAAAAAGAAAAAGAAAAGGAAAATGAAAATGAATAAAAATAAGAACAAGAATTACGAGAAACAGGGAGAACGATCGTGAAATTAACGCGCGGAAAAGCGTGCAAGCGTAGGCGTCTCACGTGCTAGGTACGAAGTACTTCGTTCGAAAATAGTTTTATCTATAAATAGCAACAAAGTAAAAGAAAAAAAAAGAAGAAGAAAAGAGGATCGTGAAACTTCGCATACGGAAGTATTACGATTTGATTTTTATAATAACGCGAGTAAGCAACTATTATAACTTAATTAAAATAATTTATGTCCTTTGAAGATTTATATATATATATTTGCTATTAAATATTTATGTAATTAAATTTTTTTCCCTTTCGTTTTTTTCAAATGCACACCTGAAATCTTAAAATGCAATCTCGCTATCAGGTCTTTGTTAAAATCTGAAATTTTATTGTAAAGATACAACACACATACAAAACGATACAACATTTAAAATAAATTTAAATAAAAATTATCTAACGTTAGTTAAATATGAGAATGAGTAAGATGTCATCTGTTGTTTCTAAAATTTTCCTTAATGTTAAACAAATACTAACATAATTTTTTTATCTTTTTCTTATGCTTTTATAAAAAAAAAAAAAAAACGATAATAGCTTAATTAAGCGCATCATATAACGTATATTCAAGTAAGTATATTTACCTTAATGTACTGCTATTAGAATTTTAAATGACAGTTCGGGTCGGACATAGACGAACACACAAACATTATAACGAGATACAATTAGCACAATCATAAAAGGGTTTTTTTTTATCGCGTAAGGGGGTTAATCACGAAGGCATCGAACAAACAAGGATCCATAAATTTGTGTTAACTAAGTTCAGTGCTTACAAAATCTAGATTTTATTCTGTAATAATTATTAATCTCTATGATCAAACACAAAAATTTTATTAAATTAATTAAAAATAAAAGAAAGGGAGAAGAAAAATCATTAACAAAAGTGGAAAAAGAGAAAAACCATGAAAAGAATTTTCACGAACTCGGGGATGTAGCCATTGATTTCTCTGCCTCTTCTCTAATGACGTGGGCGTGGATGCAGGTGAAAAGAGAAACAGAGAGGGAGAGAAAGAGAGATAGAGAAAAGAGAAAGGATTCGCACACGAGACGAGTTCGCGAAGCGACCGCACGAAATGGTGGGATCCAATTGCTCCTCGTAGACTCCAATCAGAGACGTTCACTGAGAATTACAATGAACGACACTGTTAGTAGTGGAACGAGAGACAAAGAGAGAGAGAGAGAGAGAGAGAGAGAGAGAGAGAAAGACTATCTTTGCACTTGGCTACTTTCTCAAACAAGAGGAACAAAAGGATGAAATAGGATGCTTTGAGAGACTACGAATAGCACGTTTAAGGATATCACGTTCCTCCTTTCGCTCCGATTTTTAACCATTTTTAAAATAAACTATACTAACCTAAACTTCTTCACGAACCTATTCAATGCTACATCAGGAATACAGAATTTATTTGGATAAACTTTTAAAAAGCTAAATATAATATTACATATATATTATAATAAATAAATAATATATAAAACATATAATCCAGAATTGATATGCTCCAATGTTTTAAGGTTTAATAATATGTTTTATTTGTTATAAAATGTAAAGAATTTTTATGACTGAATTGGAATTGAAGAACTTTGTGTTCTTATCGTGCCGCCTTGTATTATTAAAAGAAAGAAGAAAAAAGGACGATTGATGATAATTTAAGTCTTTTGACGCTAAGAAAAACTCAACTTATTCGCCGAAAGCTATTCGGTATTCTCTTACCGTACATTTATGAGCTTTTTTTAAATTGTAAGACGAACTTTATGGTCGAGGGCTTCTGCGAATATAACACTCAGGGAATGTTCGTTAATAGGTTCGTTATAGGCCACGTAAAGTGTTCTAAACGTACGTGATGCGTTTGTACGTATAACATCGTTCATAATCCGAATGACAATGTTCCTTTTATTACATCTTATCAATTCTCACTTGGATATAGTCATTTTTTACTTTTAATAATACCAACGAAACTTATTTATTCATCAGCGTTGCGATCTATTTCACGAAAAACACGTATAAATTAGAATAATTAAAATATATATCTAAATAAAAAAATAAGAAACAATGTAAATATATTAAAAATAAGTGTTAAATTATCACACGTTGTGTTATGAATATTTCATATACGAGTCTGCATTTATTAGAATCTTAAAAAGAAACGAATTATTTATATATATATATATATATATATATATATATATATATATATATATATATATATATATATATATATATAATATATTTTGTTTTTCATGTTAAAGTAAATAAATAAACGAAATAAAATAACTCTAACTATAATTTTAAATAGTCGACAAACATTTGATCCCTATATCTGAAATTTATAAAAAGACGTTGGTCCCGTATAGTCGAGGGTAGATATCTAAATATATATCCCATGGGAACTGAAAATTACAAGCGATATTTCTTAAAGAAAGAGGAAAGGTATGAGAATGAAGAAAAACGATAGGCCGAACGTAGGACCGAAAACTTGGCGAAATCCGAAAGTGCCGAGTCGTAAAGATACGCTAAGGTGTGGGAGTAAAAGAAACTCCACGTGCGAGAACAGTCGTCATCGTCGTTGTCGTTGTCTGAGAAAACTATGAAATTGCTTATATTTTATAAAACTAGAAAAAGAACGAGATAGAGAGAAGGGATAGAACAAAAGGGAGGTTTTTACTCGTTCTCTCGTCTGACATGAGTCTCGTCTGGAAAAGAGGGAGAAAAAGACTTAACTCTGGAGCTTCTTGGATACTATCGACACGGGAATAAGAAAGAGAGAGAAAGAGAGAGAGAGAGAGAGAGAGAGAGAGAGAAAGAGAAAAATTCTAAGAAGAAGGAAAACAACCGTTGAATAAACAAGAAGTAGTATACGACGTTGACGTCGAATCATGTTGGTGCATGCGCGTTTACTCAAGCATATATGCGAGGGTTAGATATCACATTTGAAGGTGTGGCTGGTTCGACGAAAGATTAGGTACGAAAGGCCCTTTCCTTTTCATTTCGATATTCATTTATATTGGAATATATGTTTATATACCGTACATGTTGATGTATGAAGATGTACGAAAGCATTTGCTATTGTTTGTTAAAATGAGAAGAAAAAGAAGATGAAAGAAATGATTTGGCCAACGTACGAACGTGAATTTTGGGAGTCTTCCAAAGCAAACTTTGTACCCCTCGATATATTGACGTTTGCCCGTGTTTTTTTTATGAGTGTCCTTGATCGAACCTCTTCCAATATCTATATACGTTATCGTTTCGACAAAATGAAATAGTGACGGTTTGTATACGGAAGACAATTTTTTATCGAGGCCGAGGCTTTGTTGAGTTAATAATACTACGATAAGAAGCAACATTTTAACGATAAGTAGTGTATGAAATATGGGCAAAAAAAATAAATAATAATTTATCGATGCAAATATTAGGTTATTTCGGAAGTTTCTTCCTTTTCTTTTTTTTTTGTAACAAGTTTTACGTTCATAATATTTATATATAGAATTTTCTTCTTTAAGGTTATTTTACTGAATAATATTGTTTTTGTATATTATATATTATCAAATAAAATAGTATGAAATGAAATTCAATTATCATTTACAATTATTAAGAAACAAACGAAATTTTTGAGATGACCTAATATTTTCCCATAACGAGAAGAAAGAAATAAGAATTACGCTTAACCTTAATTTGAAGAATTCAAAAATATCTGAAAGATTGTAACTAACAATAAGCATTAATTTATCGACGAATTTTCATGCTTTTTGAAATAGAAGTACCGTTAAAATCGACTATACCTACTTCGTTATGAAAACTATTTTTAAAGTTAAAGAAGGAAGAAGGGTCGAGAAAAGCTACTCGCCTTACGGACGCCATTACGTGTCTAATCTAATCCTCGTGTGGAAACAGCTAAACTAGATCAGCTTTCTTTTTCTAACAAATCTGCTGCTGGATTTACGAGCCCCACTTTAAGAGACTTTTTCTTTCTGAAGATGGTTACTTACTTCAAATATTTTCCGAATAACTTCAAACAATCCAGAATATAGGTAGTTATATTCCCAAAATCTTTGAAAGAAACTGTAAGTTTTAACATTGAACGTTGAATAATTATCAAACAAAAGTATCTAGATAAAATATCACAATTCTAAGTATAAAAATAAAAAGCTAAAAAGATAGAATTTTATTTGACAATTATAGGACGACGACAATGTTCAAATCGATCTAACAAATCCATAAAATAAGGAATAAAGGAAACGATAAGAAGCAATTCATGGTATTCTAAGTTATACATGACGTTTGTTCGCGAGGGTGTGGTTTTCTTTCTCATCGAAGGTCACTCGAAAACAAAAGAAATCATTCGTCGTATTACATAGAAAGAAAGAAAAGAAGAAAGAAAAAGAAAAGGAGCTCTTCCGTTTAATCCAATTCCAAGTGAATCAACAAACCAACGTTGACTTGTAAACACGTTTTCCAGACAATACCTTGCAATGTTTGCGCGTAACATAGTTACATGCACACACATTCAACACAATCACGAATACAACATACACGTAAATACCTATCACAAGTTCGTCCGGCGTTAACGAGATACCGTTGAAGTCACGCTTCGTATCCTTCCCGTAAAATTAGTTGGCGAGACCTTACAAATTGTCTCGTGTTTAACATATACCAATATAAAACAACACTCCTGTATTTTTCGAATTCGATAAGCGAACATCTTTCCTATGACTTTTTCGAGACTAGATAAATGCTTCCGCTGGTATTTTCGACGTATCAAAAAGTAAAAAAAAAAAAAACAAAAAGTAACGAGCTTGCATAAATTTCTTTTTTTCGAACGATCGGAAAATATTATTCATTCAAGCCAAACGTTGAATTTTTTCTTTTTCTTTTTCAAAAAAAAAAAAAAAAAAGAAAATAATGAAATAAACAAAATTTCACGTTCGAGACACGTTCCGTGCTTATATTTATCCATATATCCTGCATATATTTACAAGGAGAGACTCACTCTATCCTGTATGCAGGATCTCATCAGAAACGCGTGTGGGGGATGATACGCGTGATCATCTAAGTTTCTCTTCTCCCATTTCTCTCTCTTCCTCTCCTTTTCAAACAGTTTCTCTTCCAACAACGTTCAGTTTCCACGTTCCTACGACGATCCAATTTATACGGCGGATTATTCCAGGAAATGTCGAGACCAAAGGGATTTCTGCTTTCCCCCTCCCCTCTCCTTTATCTTTCCTTCTCTTCTCTCTACACACTGATCATCATTACCGTTCCCTGCCCCCTTTTGTTTCCTGTCACATTTCAAATCAACTCGATTCAAAACTCAATGAAATTTGGACTCCATCATTGTTTGCTTCTTCTGATCAAACATGTCCAATGACGACGTCAATGTTTTTCTTCTTCATCTATTTTCTTCTCTTTATTTTCTTCTTTATCTGTATAATTTCCTTATATTTTTGTTTTTCTTCTTTACAAACGGAAATCTCCTTTTTCTCTGCGAAATTCAGGACGAAAAATATATATTAGTACCTATTCGATCTATCTTTCTTTTTTTTTTTTGATCGAGAATTGTTACGAGTTAGCTACGGAATTTGCAAGAAGAAATTTTCATTGAAAGCAGAATCGAAATACCGAAAATACCGTTTGATATCCTTTCGTAAGTTTCCTTTCGAACCCGATCGAGAAACGAACGAGAGGAAATGGGGGTAATATTGTTCGCATAAATCAGCAGTCTACATTGCTTGGAACTCGATGGATTTTCAAATTTCTTTTCGGAACAAATATACATGCATATACATGCAAATACGTATGACCAAAATCATGATAAGAAATTATGTTAATTGTTGTTGTTCAACATTTATTTTTAATATTATCGCTTTTCGTGGTAACTAATTTTTTCATTTATTATTCCACGTAGTAAAAATATTTTCAACGAGTTTCAGCGAATGTCGATATTTCTTAAGAAACAATTAAAGCAAATTTGAGAATGAAAAAGATTGAAGAAAAACAAAATAAACGGCAGAAGAAATGAAAAGTTGTTGAAGAGGAAAAGGAGTAGGCAGACAGAGGACAATTGGTATTGGGATAGTTCATAAAAAATTCAGAGCTTGCTGGAAGATCGAACGATGCCAAGAGATACGTGCGATGAAAAAGATAAGAAAAAAACAAAGAAACGAAAGACAAAGAAAAGAAGAAGAGAATAGGCATCGATTTTCGATTAAGGCCGTAGTCAACGAGTGCCCTTAGGCATTTCCTATTCCGCGTTCGTGCGAGCGCCGCCGATTCCAATTCACGAATCAGGATTTCCTTCGAGATTTCCACGACTTTGTCCGAAGGTTTTACGAGCTTCGGATTCGCTTCCATATTCTGTCGAACGGCCAACGATCGAAGTCTTTTTCTATACATAGTCCAATCTCTTTTTCTTTATTTCCATCAACAAATTGTTTAACAAAGCAAACGAAACTATTTTAAACTAAACACTTTCATTTATCTACAATATATTTTAGTTTTTAATCTATTGTTTTATAATCATACCTAATTAACTAATACAATAAAATTTAATTTATTTCTCAATAACATCTAACGTTATTCCAGTAGTCATGTTATGTGGAGGATCGTAAATCGACGACAAAATCTTCGTTCCAATCTTAACCATTCGAAAAACATCTAAATACATTTACAGTCTTGTATATAAATATCGAAATAATAAATAGATAAATAGATTATTTCAAAACTAGTATTAAAATATAAAAAGAAATAGGATGTCGCGTAGGTGGTATAAAAAGGTGAAGGTAAGAGCCACGAATAAGAATACGATTGTACGACGTGGTAAGCGAGAAGTTAGACGGTTTCTGGCACTTTAGAAGGAGGATTTACGTCCCTCAGCCGACGACGTAAACAATGCGTGAGAGTCGACGATAAATCTGCAGGGGTTCCCTCTGTGCCGTAAGTTATCTAGGTCTAGGAAATAACCGTTCACCCGTACTCCATCGTTGGACGTTACATGAGCTGCATTTAGTTACCTCAGTCGCGATATTCCGCGGAGACGAATCGTTGCGAGATGATATCGCGATAACTTTTCCTTTCGTTAAATTCTTATTTTTCCAACCGTCTTAAACCCTTTCAAAAGATATAACAAAGAAAGATTGTATCTACTATATATATTTCCTGTGTAATCGTTAAGTTCTCTATCGAAAAGGATCATAACTATGAGATTTGCTTTTACTTTACAACTTCACAACACCCAACGTTTAATACTCGTTAAATGATAACGCCGAGAAAAATATATTTCCGAGACTTTTAATCTTTTTTTTTTTTTTTTTTAACCATTTTTTTCCCCATCAATTTTCTAATCAATAAAATATCATTCTTTGGTCTATTTTTTTGCAAAATATGTATGTAAATGTTTTTTTTGTTTTTTTTTGTTTTTAAAGGAACGATAATAAACATAAGTTTATTAGTCATCGTGTTTTGTGAGAAAAAAAATAGTTTATTTTTCTATGTGTCATTGACATTATAAGACAAGGTCGGAGACACGCCAATAACGATATCATATGTCTTCGTATCGTTAACGATCACGTTTAAAAAGTTAAGTGGTCTATGACCTTTCAGCAATTGCCTCTGATTGACGCGTTACTCCTTAATTGAAGTAGGCTTTGTCGGATGTTCCGCAGATGCCGTGCTTTGTGAACCTCTCGCCTAACAATCTCGATTTCTATCTAGAAGTATCTTTCATACGAGATAATATTTATGTTAAATATGTTTGAAAAATACATATAAGACCGATATTCATTCACATTTACTCAAACTACTTAGACTGTAACCTATTAAGTTATCGCATTATATCAACGATTATCATAACTCATATTGAATTGATACCAACAATAATTAAAAAAAAAAAGAAAAAGTATTACAAATTATCGTGTAAATAGTACACTTTTAATTGCAAACATTCGTTTTAAGTAGTTCAATTATATTATTATTACATTTCATGAACATACTAACAGTTTCTACGGATTTGTCTTTTCTTTTTGTCATTAAAACTATTCAGTTATCCGTATTAAAAAAAGAAAAAAAAATGAAAGAATCAAACCGTTATTTGCGAAGTGACGGAAGTTTAGTTCGCGATTACGCAGGTGAGAAAAAGTAGCGACGGCGATTCGACGAGAAACGAAGATGGAAGATTAAGAGAGAGGAACGTGTGCCTCTTGCGTTTTTCGCGACATATAATAGGCCAGGGCATAAATAAATTATAGAGGGTAACGATAAAACGCGTTTAATTTATTTTAACTGCGCCATATAACGCGCCCGTATAAATTTTCTGTCACCGACAAGTTGCTTCCAACTTGCACGCGATTTTCTTTCTCCTTTTCTCTCTAGTTATTCTTTTTTTTACTTTTATTTTATTTTATTTTTTACCTTGATTCCTATTTTATTTATTAATCTCTTTCTCCGTATTTCTCGTTCGATCAATATATATATATATATATATGTCATTGATTAAACATTTAACAAAGTTTATTTTTTATTGTCCAATTTACCTTTGTTTTCTCTCGTCAAAATAAATCTTTCCAAATAATTATTACGTCTATAATAAATTTTGTTCAATTTACAATAATAATCTCTAAGAATAAGAGGAAAGAAAAGAAAAAAAGAAGACTCAATGATTGCTGAACTATTACGGTAACTCGTAGAGAAAAACATAGAGAGTCAAGTAAATAGCATTTTACCTTAGGTAGGTATAATTCACGTACTTTACTAACGTTAATTAGTTTAACGATCGTAATGATACTCCGAGGGAATACTACAGAACGTTGTTCCGCGTTAACATTAGCCATGTTGTTTTTCTTCTATTATTACTTGAATAGAAACGTTTCAAGATCGTTCCAACGAAAGGATTGAATTTATCGTAATCTAAAGAAATAGCTTTTACAAATCGAAAGCCTTGGATAACTTTCTTTTTTTTATTGCTTTTTTATTTTTTTCTAGAACTATAGGTAAACGTCGAAGAAAAATTTCGCATCTAACTCGTAAAAAGAAAAAAACGTATTGATGGAAGAAAAGAAGAGAAAGAGAAGAAAAGTTGTCTCGAAGACGATAAAAAACCCTTTGACGTGACGTAACCCTTTTTGTTTCTTTACAAGCACTGCACATAAGAAACTTTCACTTCAACCCTTTTAGCTAAAAGTCAAGCAGCGCATCAGCTACAAGCTGTCCATAAACGCGCTTTCACTAGTTTCTAAATTCTTTTCTTCTCTTCAACCCTTTTTCTTTTTTTCTTTTTTTACGTACTCTTCAGATTTTTTTTCTTTCTTGTACCTTGAAAATCTTAGAAAATACGATTTACGATGACTTTACATTCCAATCTATCAGATATCAACTATAATCGTTTGATTTCATTTCGAACGTTTATTAATTAATATTATTGCCATTAAACACGAGTACGTCGATGATTGTAAGATTGCATGATACTTAATTAACAATATTACGCAAGAGAGAGAAAAGTTAAGTAACTAATATTATTGATATGAAATGAGAATTGTTAAATGATATTAAATAACAAGTTATTGATCAATCGATAAAAATTTTTGTAATAAATAATTACAAATTAAAAACGAGACAGGAATATTTATACATAAGTATAATCGTTAATTAATTATACGAAATAATAATCGTTTACATTATACGATCGTTTATCTTTTTCAGATTACTCGAGGTTGTGCCAAGTCGCGTGAATATTTGATTTTCGCCAGAACAGAGGTGAGTAAGATTTTCAAATAATTTTAAAGATTATTCATTATTTAGTAATACTGAAAGGAGATCAAGAGAAAACGGTATCCCGTCGGAAGTAGTTTGTATGTAATATCGAGTGTAACAGATTCCTTAACATTTATGGGAAAATAAAATGATCGTGCGTCAAAGAAATAGGTTGAATTCGCAAGAAATTGCCCGTAAGACGGTAATAAAGTACTCGAGTAATTTACCTCTTCTGTATGTGTATGCGACTATCGGTTTTCCAACCGACAGCTACGAGAATGAATATGAGAAATCTGACATATTTTTATCATCGTTCGAGAGTTATCCGATCCCGTTGCGATTCGAACGGAGGGACAAGAAACAGGAACAAATGATTTCTTGAAAATACGATCGATGAACAACATCGTTTATTCACTCCATTGGCACGCGAGTTGGTCGTTACATTAAACGGAAGAAACAAATCGAAAGTAGAACCAAGAAAATAACGAGAGCTAATAAGAATAATCATAAAATGGGCCAGAGTTGATTAGAGAATATTATGTAATAAAAAGAGGAACTTTCTAAGGGTTTGATAAATTCGAATATTATTCTTAGTATTGTAAGAAATTAAATACAACGATAAAATTATACGTTTCTATAATACTTTATAAATTATAACAACAATGATTCTAATTACTCAGATTCTATCAAAATAAATACTTAATTCTTTCTCTTAAAAAAAAAAAAAAAACCAAAGAGAAAACCGTGAAACATAAATTAAAATGCAAAGATATGTGAAATCACAAATAAATTCGCTCAATTTCATTGAAAAGATTCGTAAGAGTCGTCTATCAGCCTGATTACTCGGTTAGATGTAAAGCGTTAAAAAAGCAAGTACAATATTAAATTTATTACTTCCTTAAAAGGGCAGTTCATAAAAGGGTTATATATCGGAGGATGGGGTAAGTAAAAAGAGTACACGCGGCATTATAAATTCACTCCTTCTTCGAATAATTTAACGAACGAGACGTTGCAGAGAGTGCGATGGCGGCTATCGTGAATGTAGCCAAGGTGGTGGCTGTTGGGTTCTGGTATTGGCACCGACACCGACACCGACACCGATACCGACGGCGACGTCGGCGGCGGCTGCCTTCGAAACACAAACCAAGAACGCGGTACTTTGCACTTTGCGACACACCCTGTGCCGTTAATTCGTTACTTTACTTCACCCTTTACCACGAGCAGCCACGATTTTCGCGGCAATTTATTGTAGCCGATATCGTCGATGACCATTTGTATTCGCGAACGAGCAAGCAGCCTGACTCTCCTCTTCCTTCCCCTCCCTAACCCCCAGTCTCTACCTCTACCTCTACCCTTCTTCCTCCTTCCCAACCCGTTCCCTCTTTCCTTGTTGTGTTTTTTTTTCATTTCATTTTTTTTTCTTTTTTTTAAACCTCTTTCCTTTCTCGTATGCGAGATCCCAATGACGAAAAATGTCCGATGACCATATTCCCGTCTCGGAACGAACACACTCGCACCTCGACAACGCGATCCGGTACACGTTTTTATGGTTGGCTTGACGCGCGCATGTACTTTGCGTTTCGTGTCAGGCTCAATATCTCCTGTCGTTTTCGCAAAAGAGAAACATAAGAGAAAGAGAGAAGTTAGACAGGTGGAAATTAATTAAACGGACCCGTGCATTCGTTGTTAATTTTAACTTTATCACAGTTAAAGAGGATTGCTCTTTCATTTGATAATATTTTAAATTAATTAACGCCACGAGTATATGTATATACTTCTATGGTAGTCTTTCTTCGTATTACCAAACATTTCGATTAACAATTGTATCCTCATTTTTTTTTTATTGTTTATTATTTTAGCTTTAAAAATGAAAGAAAGAAAGAAAAAGAAAGAGAAAGAGAGGGAGAGAGACAGAAGTAGACATTGTAATCAATACGAAGCGTCCTTGACTAGTTTTGCATTAAATAAAAAAAAAAGTAATACTTAATCTAAGAGACGATAATATAGTAAACGTGGAATCGAACTTTTATTGAAATTCCGTGTTTCTCTTCTGCTCATTTACACTCTCTGACGTTTTAGCTTTGAAAGAACGTCGAGGAGCGATCGTTAATTAGCTTACCACCTTCCAAGCGAGAGAATTTACTATCGTCTCACTTCATTCTTAATACCGCGAAATCCGTTAAGTTGTTATAAGTTTAAATCGTTAAGCTTAAATTATTGCCTGTATATAAGAGAATTGCAATCAAGCCACACGATTACGTCCTTGCGAGTATACATCGACGAAATATGCTCGGGTAGATACTTGTATGCAAAAATTCTTCTTTTTTTTTTTTTTATTTATATACAATATATGTACATATATTTTAAACAAATTTCTCGAGAAGGGTGATATTCTCTCGTAGGACATACTTTCTCGTAGAACAATATTCGCGTTCAAATTATAAATTCTTATTTTATATCGTTTCCTTTTGATTAAAAAAAAAAAAAAAATAGAGAGATATAAAAAATTTGACAAACAAACGAAAAAATACAAAAAGAAGCGTACCTTCTGTAAAAAAATATCGTTCTAATTAATTTTGATGTTTCTTTAACCCTTTTTTCTTTTATCGTTCATCTCGCGATTAGAGTGGCATTGCAAATACGAGTTGATTATATGGTCACACTCCCCGCACTCGCGTGAGGAATATGTTCAATTCGCGCAAATCGAAATAATCTAATCAAGGGGATCATTATGATCAAACAAATTAATGTAAAAACAAGATCGGTACATATCGGTTAAAGTAAGAAAGTCTTTTCGGACACTAAAGAGACGCGGATCGTGCATTTTCTTAACCACAGCATCTCCCATGATGGCTGACTACATGGCACCACCCTTCTCCGTCTCTTCCATACAAGTCTGTTCGTAACACGCCTCTCTTACTTTCTCTTTCTCTATCTTTCTCTCTCTCTCTCTCTCTCTCTCTCTCTCTCTCACTCTATTTCTATCTATCTCTTTCTCTTTCTCTCTGGAGCAAACTAAAGCTATACGGTCCAGGAGGACCTGCCTAACTTGACCTAACTTTTATTTAAGCTCCGTTTCGCACGATGCGGCCATGTTGCTACGAGGGTTGGGCCACCGAAAGAGGACGACGACTCATTGGCCGACAAGAGAGACAAAGATCAGAGATATTCTTGTATTAAAAATAAGATAGAAAAAAATGAGATAGAGAGAGAGTGAGACAGTGAAACATATCTTTTTCTATTCATCTCCCTTTTCTCTCTATCTTCTCTTTATCTTTGTCTCTCTTACTTACTTACTTTCTTGCTTTCTTTCTTTCCCTCTGTCGGCATTTCTTCTTTAATCCTCTTTCTAAATATTATTTTGTTCTTTTCTCCATCTCTCTCTCTCTCTTAAACAATGTCCCTTTTTTTCTTTCTTTCGCGTTAAACCTTCCTTCCCTGCAAAGAACCATTATAGCTAAAGCTTTTAAAATAATTACATTCGAGCACCTCAATATATCCCACGCTTTTTTTTGTTTCATTATCCCGAATTATTAATGAGATGTTTACGCGTTTATCATTATGTATAAAATTCTAATTTTCACAATTTTAGAAATATTAATAAATAGTTCAATAATATTGGAGCTTTTAAAAAATAATTAGATTTGATTTTGAATACGTTAAAGTTTTATTTGAAATTTTATATACGTGTTTTCATTGGAAAAAAAAAAAAAAAAACTATACGAGTATAGAATACATAGAAATAGATAAAAAGTAAACAAATGATCAACTGGGACTAGACATTTAGGAGTCTCGTGAATGATTAGAAACATTTGCATGTTTTGATAAAACTCAGTCGAATGTTATTTTAAAAACTTGACTCACCTTAAATTATATCCATTGACACTTATCTTGTTTGTTGATTGTAAATTTAAATTAAGCTTGATTACGCGATGATAAAACACGAAGTTTGTTCAAGCACGAGCTAAAGAAAACTGAAGAAGTTAGGAGTTTTTTCGAAAGGATTATAAAAAATACCTATCCCTTCTCCTTTTTTCCTTGAGTTTTACGAACTTTCTACTTTTACCCTTTTCATTGATGCTCTTTTCGCTTTTTCCAACCCTTTTCTCAATCTTTTCCTACAGGCTATCTTTTTAACCCTTTAAAATAGGTAACTTTCTCTCGGAGGTGTTTCTTTTCTTTCTTGGGCCATAAAAAAAGGATTTCTATTTTTCAAACATGCTCGTAAAAAAATATAAAGTTGGAAACATCCCTTTATATCAAATTTTTCTCAACGTCCATTTTTCTATCCACGTATTTATGTTCCTACAATTCATATTTTTTTATCTTAAAAAAAAAAAAAGAATGTTATCGTATATAAAACGTATACACATTGACACTCACGAATCAGACCAGTTTGATTATGTCGCGCCGGTTAAAAAAGTACAGTTGGTACGAAGAGTATTTGCATTATTTGATCTGTCGGTCGATCTTGTGCTTTTTATGGATCAATTCCGCAACATTTTTTCTTGTCATCTATTCAAATGCATATAACGTCATGAAGAAAATGCACTGTTTCACATTTCCGAGTGCATTCATTTTAAATAACGACTATGCGTTCATAACCTAACGTTACGGGTGATGATGCATGACCTAATAGCAATTAGGATTACGTAATCGTAAGTAAACGGTTAAATAAAGGCTCTTATGAAACGCGAGCGAATCTCTAATTTAACAGCAGACTACAAACTTTAACTACCGAGAATCATAGTAATTCGTCAACTGACATTCTACTGTAACATCAAGTTTGCCTTGGGAAAACATTCCGTTTGCACGAATAAGTTTTTCATGTTTAATCTTTTTTTTTTTTTTGTTAAAATCTTAACAGTGGGTGTGTTGTTAAAACGATTGAATCAGAATCTTTCAATTTTACGTACAGTTTATTCAAAGAGTCATCATTTAAACTTAAATTGTTCGAAAGAGTAATATTTAAACACGTTTATACATTACGTCGACTTGTGTTATATTACGTCGATAAAAATAATGCATATCTTTGATCGCTTAGTTAATACAAAATTGATGGTCAGGCGAACGTAGCTATTATGTTATCAAGCATGATGTATAAACTTTCCTATAAAATACATATATTACATTAAATGTCTATATTAATTCGAAACTCGAAATTCGCAAATAAATAACTTAAAATTGTTTCGATGAGACGTTCGTCGGAGTTACATTCTAAAAACAACTAAACAAATATTACATCGATCATCAGATAAAACTTATTACAATTAATAATCTTTTTTTTTTGTATACATGAACGATCACGAGTACAACGCTTAAGTATAATTTAATTACACGATTATCTTAACGTCTAATTTCGCACGAATAATTATCGAAGTGTTATCGACAAAATGAATTCGCTGACTTTGAAGAAACGAGGATGAAGATGAAGATGAAGGGATGAAGATGATTCAAGTGATGAGAAAAATCCATCGTAGTCCGGTGTAGCCTCCTGTTACGTATACTGAAGGTATACCGGACAGGAATACACTCAGGATACATTCAGTATACGTGCAGGGGGTTTCACATGCTTCGTCGAAACTTCGTCGGAAATAGAAGATTTGAAGACATTCGTTGATCAAAACATCAAAATCGTCTGGCACTGCGTGTAGCAGTCCGATATAATAATATTTCTGATGAATCTGGGAACTGCTGATCACCGTGCAACGAACGGCCCTGATTTCAAATGTTTCTCGGTACGAGAAACAACTTTAATGTTCTTCCAAATCGACTACGTGTCGGGTAAGTTTCCTCTTCTATCAAATGTTTTATTTCGTTCTGTTGATCCTTGCGAAGTAAACACGAACACTTTCTGGATCATCTGTAAATAAGAAAAAGACAATTATTGTTGTTTATATCGTGAATGAAAATAAAAAAATAATTAATGAAAAAAAGAAGAAAATTAGTTTGATTATTTAATATAGAATAAGAGAAAAATTTGAAAGGAAGTGTAAATAAGTGCGCAGGTAGTAGGGATACCCAACGTGCAGCAATGTCGGACCGGTTGCCTGCTGTTTGGGGATCGCGAGTGGTCGTTTCTCGAAATACGAGTTAGCTTGAGGTAAGAGTCGATCGATACTCGCACGCGTATTGGCGACTTTCGTAGCACGTCCAAGCGCTTACGCGCTCTCTGGTCGAAAATTCGAAGGGAAACGAGGGAAAATCGATTCCAAAGGGAGAAGGTTCTTGTAAGAAAAAATCACTGACAAACGACGAGAGAGAAAGAGAAAAAAGAGAGAGAGAAAGAGAGGACTGACTGACCTGACGTGTGGTCTTTTGTTCCATTTTTTGTTAGACCTTCTCGATAATTTTTCCATTTGGGTAGCTGTCAAAAGTCGGGTAACGTTTCAAAAGACCTCCCGGAACTTTGTGATCGCGTAACTTAGAGCATTTGTTCTTGCGAGAAAATCCAAAAAGGTAGGAAGAGAAAGAAGTTAAGTTGAACCGAACCGCATACCTCGAACGACGTTCACGGTGGATATGCTGCGACTCCATTCGCGAACTGCTGCAAGATCAGCGGTAGCAGCGGAGGCAGAGGCAACGATAGTGGCGGTGGTGGCAGGAAGGAGACGACGAGCCATCAGCGAGAGAGAAAGAGAGACAGAGAGAAAGAGAAAGAGAACAAGGGAAAGAAGAGGAACAAAGAGTTGAAAAAGTGTACGCGAGAAAGAAAGAAAGATATTGAAGAGAATATAGAAGATGCAGCAGATTCTAAGAGGACTCGTCGCGCTAGCTCGAACCGTGACGCGTCTCGCGTTCGACTGTCGGCGTCTGGCAGCGTCGCGGCGCCCGAGGCGGCGTCACGATGATATCGAAGGCTCTCTCCTGTCCGTCCGATGTCTCTCCTCGTGTCCTTCGTAGTTTTCTCCTCCACCACCACCACCACCGCCACCACCACCACTACCACCACCCACCACTACTACTGCAACCAACCACCACTACAACCACTACTACTACTATATCTACTTCTACTATTACTGAACTACTACTACTGTTACTACTACTACTACTACTACTACTACTACTACTACTACTACTACTACTACTACTACTACTACTACTACTACCACCGAGATTTCATCCTTTGAAAAGATCCTTGTCCTCCTTCTCCCGGGAATAAGGCGCGACGAAGACTACGAAGAAAACGGATCTACTTGTGAGTTTCCTCTGAATACATGAAGGACAAGGAGAATTAGAGAGAAAGAATCAGATAGAAAAAAAGAGAGACGCAGGTCGGTACCGGGCTGCGATTTCGACGCCGACGCTCCTCGTCGTCCTTGCGCTCGCGCGCTCATATACATATACAAGCAATATATACATGCCTGTACAGGGGAATTACATCGAATTGGGGTGAAATATCTAAGGGAGGGGCGGCTCTTGATAACGCGCAGGTCGAACTACCCCTCTCCATTTTGCTATCTTTCTCTCTCTCTCTCTCTCTTTCTCTTTATCTATCCCTTTCTCGTTTTCCTACCCCCAGACAACCTTCTCCCTTCGTCCTGGATGATTTCAGTGGAAAATGTGCGCGCGACACCTTTATCCCACCACCATCACCAGCTGCTCGCTACCCCTGGATACTGCGTACCCTGGCGCCACCATACGGTCTCTCATGGCAAATGGCTTCGTCCTCTGGCCACTAACGTTTCCTCTCTCTCTTTCTCTCTTCCTCTCTTGTTCTTTCTTCCTTTTTCTGCTCTCGCTCTGATGTCATTCTTCCTCTTCTTCTCTTATTTTTTTTCCTCTTTGTTCTGCATTGTATGAGACACAGACTCCTCCTCGGCCATTCGACTCACATTCGACCATGTAACTCGACGCCAAGGAGAATTATTAATTCGTGCGGCAGCCTTGCCTTTGCTTGCACTCCGACGAGCACGCAAAGACGTTTTCGTGTTGCGTACTTTTCTATCTGTGGACAAAAATATACCAGAAGCCGAATTTGCTTTTTCTCTTTTACTTTCTATCTTTAGAAAGAACGTTTTATATGCATGACACTTGGCGATCATTGTTTACTCACCATTACGAAGAATGCAATGATAATTGTTGAATATTTTGTATTTTTTGTACAAAACAATTAACTCAAAGTAAAAGATTATTTTATTTATAATAATTTTGTATTTTTATGCAATGCGATTAAAATATATTCTGTTTGTTTGTTTTGTTTACTTTCCTGATTTCATTCTATTCGGAACGCATAAAAATTGTCTATATTTTCTTAATCGTCACCATTTTGTACCTAACCACGAATCACGTGCCATAGAATTTAGGCGCGAGCCATCAAGAGGAAGCGTGCCGCTCGTGCCACTACTCGATCTTTATAGCTTTTTTACGAGGCTTCGAGAGAAACGGTAAAACGAGAAATGGGACCACTTTTGTTGCATCTTAGGTTAGCTAGCGATCGTTCGTCTTTGACACTACGCGTAAAGATACGCGGGAAAGCCGCGAATGAGTTTTGCTCTGAATAAGAAATAGATACGATTACATTTTTATTGGAATATCTTGTTCGTCTTATGTATTACTAATTTTTATCAAACATAGTTAAATATTAAAATGATCAATGATAAATCGAATGAATCATCGTTCGAACTTTTACAGTGATATCTTTTGTCTAATTTTTTATACGCTCTAATATAGGCTCTAATAAATTTTAATAACAAGAAAAAAAAATAAAACAACAAACAAGTTACAATTAGCATTAAATTTATTACAAATAAATTCATCTGTAATTATCTGTGTACGATTAAAAACAATTTATTATAAAAAAATTTTTAATTAAGTAAAAATAGTGTACCTTTCGATTCGAGTGAAACACCGTGCTTGCTGCTGCCATCTGTAGGAGTTACCCTCAAGCGGATCTTTACAGACGCGGGAGCTTCTTGTGCAAGCATCGGGTGTATTGATGTCCTTAAAGAGGAATTTGAGCGAATCGATCCACCGTTAAGTTCTGTGGTATTTGGTTCGATTCGTTGCCCAGCACTTTCATTCTTTGCCCATTTCAAGAAGATGTTGTTGTATATAGTATACCACTAAACCTAGATCGAGATAGAAAGAAAGGAATTTTAGTTTGACCACTTTTTTTTTCTTCTTCTTCTTCTTCTCCTCCGCCACCGATAGAACGGTATATATGTGTGTTAATATTTTATGAGACTTCTTAAATTAGCACGATTAGCAAAAGTAGGATCAAATTGATTATAAGAAAAAGTCAAATAAAAAGAGGAATTAAAGTTTAAATCTCAACTAGGCCGTTTGTATATGATTTATCTTTTTTTACAGTTAGACTGAAAAGAACTAACTCTCAAACAGGTAACTCGGCCTACCTACCTTCCGCATTTTATTAGTCATAGTTAAAACGTTAAACGCCTCTTACAATGGCTGGGCACCCGGAAAGCGTATTTTACGAGGCGACTAACGGAGTGAAAATCGTGCTTCCACGGAGTATTCGGCAAAAGGGTACTTTTATGGATGCGAATCGAGACAGGTAAAACGTGCCTTTGGATTCTTTGAAAAATACTTCGACTAACTTTCCGTTTAGAACGAAAACCTCTCTTTTCCTTTTCTATCATATGGGAAAATATATAGGTTCGCTTTGAGAACATGAAAATAATAATTGAAGGAGTATCCATAAGTAGAGAAATGTTTTAGACTCAGACAGCGTCCAATAACATAGATAATTCTAGACGCCATTAAAATTCTACGAGATTGCTCGGACGTCCTTGGCCTTGGTTAATCGTAAAATTTTCTCTCTCTCTTTCTTTCTTTCTTTACTTCTATTTTCTTTTTATCGAAGAATAATTTAAACGAATAGAAAAGAAGTACAAAAGTATATACTGGAGCACGATATATTCAAATTTCTACTTCAGTTAAAATCTTAAAATACGAAGATGAGAAGAGAAAGAAAGAAAAAAAGAATGAAAAAAAAAAGAAGAAAAAGAGAAAGAAAAGGAGAGTGCACTTTAGAGATTCGTGACGTCTAGTTAAGCGATACTGCATATAAAGAACGGGCGCCTACTATGGTAGGCGTGAGCAATGAAAATCCGAACTTAATCGGCCGGCTTGGCTAAAAAGAAAGGAGAACGAGGCCACCGGTAGAAAATTCGATCTCTCGTGGGTCTTCTCTTTATCTCTTTCTTTCTCTCATACATACATATAGATTTTTTCACGTTTTTTTAAGGCTTCGTGCTTCGAATGTAGTCATAAGCAAGGTGGCTACGCTAAAATCGCTGACCAATAACTTGGCGCGCGCATCGCTCGGTAAACCGTCGTAAAACTCGAAAAACGAGCAAGTAAGAAAAAAAAAGATATAGAAAGAGAGAGAGAGAGAGAGAGAGAAAGAAAGAAAGAAAAAAGTAAAAGTAAAAGAAAAAAAATGATTTAAAGAAGCAAAACGGGATAATGTTTGCGGCAGAGTAGTAACGATCGTATGGGTGTGGATATATGTATACCAACCACGTAAATCTTAGAAGTCTTTGGTAATTATAATAATGACTTGGTACAAGCACTAGCTATCCCATCCATTGGAATGTATGTGTATAGAAGTATATTTACGTAGAAAACAACGATCGGTCTACAAAAGCAAGTACAACAATAACAACAACAACAACAGCAGCTACCTTCTCCTAAATTGTTATTATATTTCTCTAAACTCTCGACTAGCGATACCGTTTCAACTCGTGTTCAGCTGATGCTACACTAGAGTCTATAGTAATACAGGCCTTATTACGTAATTACCGCTACGTGTAATTTCAGTTTAGAGAAATTCCCTCCTTTCCGCTTGCGTCCTCTTTTCCTGCCGGAGGACGAGGAACCCGGACGTTTTGTATCTACTAATTTTTACCAAGAAAATGTTCTCTGAGTAAAGAGAAACGCGGATGTTGTGATTGGTAAAAGATATTTCGACGAAAACGTATTATGTCTTATGAATTTAACCGATCGATTTCTCAAAGAAATAATTCTTTTGAAAGATGAAATAATAATAATAATAATAACAATAATAATAATAATAATAATAATAATAATAATAATAATATTATAAGCATATTATAATATTTAAACAAGAATATATTTTATTTTAAATTCATACAATTACTTTGAATCTCTTTGATGTCGTTTTTACTAAATAAAGATAGGAAAAGAGACAACTTTAATAAAGTAAGTAAATAAATATCAACTTAAGTAATAATCGAAGATAATTAACTCACGAGAGAGAGAGAGAGAGAGAGAGAGAGAGAGATCGGTAATGAGCTATGTTGGCTTAATTGTGAATCTTCGAAAAAATAAAAAGGTATGAGTTAGTATACGCACTCGATAGAATAAGGTTAAGGTAGTCGTCAGTCTATAGGACAAGTTGGATGCAACGCAGCAGCGCCACGTTTGGATGTTGCATTCGAGTATCCCTTCGAGGAGTGAAAGAAGAAAAAGAAAAGTAAAGAAAAGGAGGGGAAGAAAGTATAGAGAGAGAGAGAGAGAGAGAGAGAGAAGGGTGGGAGGACTTCAAGAATTGGAGAGGGGTCAGAAGGACCGACGAGGAGTCTCCGTTCAGTGGTAGGGGTTGAGCCTACAAAGCGAACACCAGAGCGGGCAGACAGGTTCGCACAGATGCACGGCGGCCATCATGAATGCCTGTAAAATATGTATTCTCGTGTGGCTCGCTTGGTAAGAGACGGGAGTGAGAGTGAGATGGGGAGAATGAGAGAAAGACGAGGAAAGAAACAGTTTTGGACGAGCAGTGGGACGAGCCGAGAAGAAGAAGAACAAGAAGAAGAAGAAAAATGTGGTGGAGGGGACAAGAAGGGAAAAGGGAGATTGGTGGGTTAAGAGGAGAAAGAGGGGTGGTAAGAAGAGGGTAGGGTAGGGTGGACGAGAAAGAGGAACAGAAAGAGCAGTATGCATCCGCAGTTTCATTTCACGGTGAGATAGAGAGAAAAAGAAAAGTGAGAGAAAGAAAAATAGGTATATTGCTCTCATGTGTTTCTATTTCGTTCTTTTTCTCGCACATATGTGCTTTCTATTTCAACATATGTATATATATACATCTATATATGTATGTATATAAATATATATGTATATAAGTAAGAGTAAATAGATATGTCCTGCGATACTTGTACTTACTCCAGTGCCGCAAGGGACACCCTTTACATGGAATAGAAACTGGCGGCCACGTTGTAATGTCCTCGTGCATTGCTTTCCTCGTATGCTTCAGGAAAATACGGTCGTGCTTATTCTCGGATGCATGAAACACCGTGAATTCTGGTATAGTTTAGATGCGAAAGAGAAAGAGTAAGGGAAAGAGTAAGAGATAGAGAGAAAAAGAGAGAGAGATAGGAAGACTTCGTGGGTGTCGACTAGAAATAAGAGCTAAGGGAGGTGCGATTTAAATAAGCACGGGTAACGAGTGCGTACCAACGTATCAACGTTTTTGACGATGGAAGTACGAGCTGGAGATACGAGTATAGGATCCATCTTTGTATAATCCACCCTGTTTACTCTTTTCGTCGTATCCTACATTACGAACTATACGACCGTGCGTTAAAAGTAACCTAAATGTATCCGTAGGGCTAAAAATGAATTAACATTTTTGGCTGTGTTGCATTTTTTCTTTACTTTGCCTTTGAGAAAGAAATGAAAAGAAAAAGGTCCTTTCATACGATTCCGATAGGATGGACAAATCTGGACGAAAACCATATATCGTTAGATTTCGGGATCATATTTTAACGACAGAAAACAGACGCTTCGAGTGAGCTTTGAAAGTGCATGTGAAAGAAAGAACGTGAATACACTCGAGTGGGTACTATCTCTAGGAGTTTCAGCTTTGACAGCTCACATATTATGAGATAACAAAACCGACTATTGTGTATTCTCATCTCTTAGACATTTTTTATGACGAAGAATAGACGCGTTCTTCGTTTTATTCATTATTATCAAGTAACATAAACTAAACAATTGAAAAACTGTAATAACCCTTATTTCGAAACTCCGACGGAAAACAAAAGGATAAAAAAAAAACTCTTTTCCGAAAAAAGTCATTTATTTTCTAAAAAAAGAACATGTTTATAGTACCCACGTATTTACTTAGGTGTATACTTATGCTTCGGTTTTAGAGAGTGGTCGTTGGTATCGGTAAGAACGTTTAAAGGTGCTTTTTCGATATTTCCACCTAATGGCCATTTATATATCATTGCATAGCTATCATTGGCCTCAAGGAGAAGCGTTCTCAAAGTTCGAGAGTGCAAACTGGAATAACATTGAAGCAAAACAAAAGCGCACTCTTGGATCGACTATGCGAAACGATTTCAATGTCTTCAGAAAGTGAGAGAGAGAGAGAGAGAAAGAGAGAGAAAGAGATAAAGAAAGAAAGAAAGGATTAAGGAAGAAAGGAAAAGAAAGAAAAAAAGAAAAATTCTCTTCGTTTCTCGAAGTTCATCGAATGTCGACCACCCACGGAGAGAGTTGTTGGTCGCGTTCTCTTAATTAATGACTTTTTACAACGTCTCCTTCTTCTTAAGCTTCTTAACGATCGCCTTTACCTTTGCGGAAAAATTATACATATAACTTATATCTATGCACGCAAGAAAATAAATAAATAAATAAAAGCAACAAAGTCAGATAGATGTAAGATAAAAGTAAAGCAAATAGGAATCTACCGACTTATGCCTGCAACGAATACTCCAACGTTTAACTCCTTCTTGATGCCAATTTTATTCGATTTCTTTCGTCGAGAAACTACTTACAGCGATTTAGAGAGCAAGTTAAGTAGGAATGCGTATCCGACGATAACTATTCTAAAGTATACACGATTTCTTTTTCTTGCATTTTTTTTTATTTTTTTGTTTTTTTCCAAGAAAGAAACTTCAGCATGGCAGGTATCTGGAAAATAATATTATACGTTTGATACAAATATAAATATAAATGAATGAAAGTACGTAGACATGATTATGTTGTGAGAAAATCTGAATTACGTATATCTAAACTCTTTTTTTTCTCTTTCTCTCTCTCTCTCTCTCTCTCTCTCTCTCTTTCATTTTCTTTTTCTTTCTTATTTTTTTCAAGCAAATACGACAAGTCTCGAAGCTCTGAAATAACTTGAAGATTGTAAAGTAACAAGGGCGGATTTAAGCATCGAACTAATAACGAATTTAAGGAGGGAAGCCGGATCGAAACTGGTAAGGGGTGCGTAATACTACCACCACTTTTCCACCCCTTCCACCTACACCACCACCATCAGAACTACTACAACGATTACTTCTTTCTTTTCCAATTCCGACCCAGGTAACACGTTCTACGAGTTTACAGCATCAGGTAATGCCAGCGGCCTCGCCGCAGTAATATTTATGATTCACCGCAAGATTATAATATCTTATTTCGCGTGACGTGCTCCAGCGTATCCGGTTCTCTCTCCTCTCTTTCTTTCTCTCTCGCTTTTTTATTTCCTCTATTTTTCTTGCTATGTCCTCGTGCGTGGGCATCGAGCTACGAAATGATTCAAATTTACTCTACATTTTATATTGAACGTCATCCTCGTTGCTAGAACGCACGTATGCGAAGATGTCATACGGATGTATAGATTCGTAGCTCTTGGTTTACCTTCCTTATTATTCGTCCTTCGAAAGGTGAATGGTCGTATAGAATAAAGAAAAATATAAAAAAACAAGAAAAAAATGAAGAAAGAGTTTTAGATCTAAAGGAGAATATTTCAGAAAGAAAAAGAGATAGATAGATAGAGAGAGAGAGAGAGAGAAAATTCAGAGAAGAGTACCGACAAGGATCCAGCAAAGGCAGCACTCTGGTCTCCTTCGCAAAGCTCTTCTGGATAGTCGTGCATACCTAAGGATAACCGTGGAAACGAGCTCTCTTGGATTAGGCTGTTATTTACGAGCAACGTGAATCACGGGGACGCTAAGATAGAGCTAATGCTCTACTCGCGGACCACCATATACGCGATATTGTATGCATAATGTATGTCTAATATACATGAGGTTAGATACTTACTACTAAGATCGCATTTATTCACTTTTCTCGGTTAATATTATTTTTTATCGACTCTTATCATTCGACAACATCGAAGGTTATATAGTAGTTCTGCTTTTATGACTAATTTCTCACTCGGTTAATTTTCTCACATTCTAAATATTTCTGATTTATATTTTTATTATTTTATCTCTTTTCTTTCTTTTTATTTTTCTTTTGTTTTTTTTTCTTCATTAATATTATCAACGTTTAAGTTATACTAAAATAATATACTTATAGAAGTTAATGTGTCACGCTTAATTAAAAAAGAAACGTATATCTCTCATTACGTATGTATTTCTATGAGGTATATCACTTTCCATAAAAAATTTTAGCTTTCATTCAACCGGTATCTTAATGTAACATAATATTACATAACTTTAAAAAAGAATACAAGAATTGTAAGAATAAAAGGGGACTGTTTCTTTCCTGCCATTTGCACACACAATTAAGACGACATGCATAAACATAAGGAAAAGGAAATATACAAATCAGAATACTTATTACCTTTTATTATTCTTACTTATATCTCGAAGAAAAATAATAAATTGTTATAATTTATACAACAAATACTAAGGAATGTTAAAAGAACATATATTTTTTTTCCCATACTTACATCTAACATATAGACAAAACTTACATCAGGGTGGGTTTACTTTAGTTTTATTCTGAATGACGATCAGCTGTCCTTTAATACGAAAAGCTAGCACACACCGTGCGGCTTCGTTGGTATAACATTTCCTCGTTTCTACTCATCATATATCCCTTTTTGTCGTTTGCCCCCTTGCATCCTCATCTAAAGAACACACGCGGTACGTTTCGCACGCTCTTCCACTTATAACATTTCGCTATTTCTCTCTCTCTCTATATATATATATATATATAACCAATAAAACTCCCTCGTGCTACGAGTGGTGGGGAATGTCTACTATACCCTGGACTACACTCGGTTTCATGGGATGGTCACGGGGAATGGTCCATCCCCCGACACCTATACCCTCGTCTTTATTTCCACCGGTTCTCTATGACTTCCTCCACATACAAACACTCTTCCTTCTCCTCTCTCATCTTCCGTTCTTCTCTTTCGTATATATCCTGGTTTCCCAGCCACGACAATATAGATAGTAATGCATGCTCGAGGTCCTGATTATCGTTGAATATCGCTACATGAAAAGTCCGCTTTCGAACATTGAACACTGTTAATGAATATTATTGTTTTCTCATCTATCTCTATCTCTTTCTCTTTCTTTCTATATCTTGCCCTTTCTCTCTTTTTATTTTTCGTAACAGCAAGAGTACGATACATATTTACGTGCGTACCTACGCACAGATACGAGGAGAACGATGTAGGAATTACGATAAGGGTCTCTTCCAGCATGTACTTTAAAGTATATTGTTAGTTGTGCCTATAGAGAAAGGACCTCAGGAAACATCGAGGAAACTTGTATCTTGCTAATGGATATTATCGCTTCTCTCATTTTCTCTTTTAGAAATCTTCGTGTTCGGAAAGACAAAAGAGAAAAGGGTACTTTCGTGAAATGTCGCATAAACGTTAGAGGTGGTGGTCGTGAAGTGTCGACGAATAGAATCGCACCTACTCGCGAAAGTATTTTTCTAATAATTTCTGTCGTCATCCTTTCTCCTTTTATTTTTATATACGTTATTACAAGGATCCTCGATGTTATCTAAAAAGAGGCCCATCTTCGATAAAAGAGTTGCTACATATTCACAGATTTTCAAACGATGGTAAAATAAAGAATAAAAGAGAAAGATAAAGAGAAAAAAAGAAAAAGAGAATTGTCGAAAAAAAAATCTGGTTAGAATAAGAAAAAAAAAAAACAAAGAGAAAGAAAGTGAGTAGTGTTGAATTGTCCAGAAAAAAAGCAGCTATGATAAAGTTCTTAAAATACTAGTAGGTTAGCTGCAATCGAAAAGACTGCCGCCGATAGTAGATATTCGATGTTAATTTAAATTTTTATCCGTTACTTAATTATGGACTTCTGATAGCAGAGAAAAGAAAAATAAAAAATAAAAATAAACTTAGTTATATTCCCTCTCATCCTTTTCTTCGTTAATTTTTTTCTCTTCCCTTTCACCCTTTTTTGCCTTCCGAGGCAAATAGTTACCTACTTACAAAAAAAAAAAAAATGAAAAAAGAGATCTTTCGTCCTTTCCCTAACGATTTTCTTTCAACCTTTTTTCCTTACGTTAGTACGACTCCAAAGTAAGTTTCTTTCCGTCGAGAGACAAGCTAATAATCTTCCACATCTTGCCGGACTTCTTAATCTGCCTGTTTAATTTCAGTTTTCGATTAATGCAAGAAACAAGCGTGCAAATTTTGCAGAACGATTATGTTTTTTTCTTTCTTTCTTTATTATTTATTTTGTTTTCTTTTAACTTTTTCATTTTCTTTTTTCCTGTCTCATGGTTGCAACATGAAATTATAAAAAGATTTATATACGCGTAAGATAATATCGTTAGTGTTAATTATCCGATATTCGCAGTTTTTCAGGATAACGCGATATTAAAAGTACTAGTACAATAAATAACGCGACACGGTTATATTTAGATAGAATTTTATTAACGAAGGAACGTATTCTTGTTCTTATTCCTTCTTTCTCGTCTCGAAATCATACGTAATCTAAGTAAGTACTACGTTTCCCGTTCTACCCTCCCCCGCAGTGCTGTCCTGCGGGAAGAAAAATTGTATAACTTCATAAACGTACGACTCGCGTTTACGCGTGGGAGGCTAAAGGAAATCATATCCGGCGCGATCTCGACGACCCCCGTAAAAGAATTCACTCGCTACTTGAGACTCGTAAAAACAATTTTGTTCGGTTAGAAGAGAAGGAGGAGGAACGCGATGTCTCTCGCGGTCCACTTGATAAAAAGGGAAGCCGCGGACCGGTCGTCAACTTCTGATTTTAATTAAAGCAGGAAGGAGAGGACGACTCCAATTGGAACGCCGGATTCTCTTTTTCGTCGAATCGAGGAACGATCGTTAATGCTCGGCCTGTTTCTTCTCCCCTACACGTTCCTTGGGTCTCTTTCTCTTTCTCTTTCTCTTTCTCTTTCATCTTCACTCGATATCTTTTTTGCTCGCGTTGCCTACCACCGACAGAAATATTCGCAGAGAGCTCCGCCTCGTTCGGCCATCATGCTTTCAGCCAGCAAGACGATTATTAGGTACCATAATGCGTATTTTCTTAAATGACACTGATTTTTCTAAAATCTCCGATCGAATTTTATGCTACTTGCGTCCTTCGATAGCAAAGTATAATCTATATCACGATTATTTCAGCTTGTAGCCTAAAAGCAAAGATAAATTAAAATAAATAATCTTACCTTTTATCTAGATCGATTTACAAAGTATATAATTTATTTGAATCTTTTCTCGATTCGAAAGCTCTTTATCGTAGAGACAATCAAAATAGTGATATTAATTATCAACCAGAGAGCCATTAATTATGGATAGTGTTCGTAAACCTAAATGCGAGTTAAACCAGTTATTTCTGAATATCGTATCGCTAGAAAGACATACTCAAACCGCACGTTTTAAATCCGGAGTAGATCATTTCTCGTGACCACGCGAGAAGATATAAATGATCGTTGTAAACCATCTAGATCGTTAAACTTTAGACGATAGTCATTTATTTATAACACACTTTCTATACATAGGAGCTCCCTATTTTAACTCATAATAATATAATCCATAAACATAACATTGTCCGGCACTCACTTATTGTTAGTCTTATTTCTCCTTTCGTGAATATCGATCAACACAATATTGAGTCACGAATGAGAGATAAAGACAGAAAGATAAAAGCAATAAAAGATAAAAGAAGCTAGTACGCACACAAGACTACTTTCCAATGTCCTTTTTCCTCATTTATTTTGGCCGCCTACAAGCTCTCTAGGCGAGGATTATATTTTCCCTCACTGCGAGCCAACCAAATCGGCCATTCTCGTTCAGGAATCTCTGCTATCTCTGTCTCTTCTCTCTTTCTCTTTCTTTCTCTTTGCGAAACTCTCCAATGCCGATTTGCATATTTGGGTAGGTTAAATCTGAAAACGACGCTCGGTATAGCCGACCGCCAAGATTGGGTAGACGGTAAATGAGTCCACTGCAACCTCGTTGCTCCGGAGAATCCGCGATCGGCGGACGTATGGCAATATCGTAAAGATTGAACAATGTTACACGGACTCTCCAGAAAGCCGATAAAATCGTTGAATTTTCTTGCGCACTGCTGTTCCAATCAACGAGATTGTCATTCCAAAAACCCAACATGATACCACTTATCGACTCTTTGTGTCTCGTTAACTATAGAATTATTGATTTATCGCTAATGATAAGTAATTTGACCTGTGTAACTTTGTGAATTATTTCAAACATTTTGATATAATTGTCTGAACGATAAACACATACACGTATACATATGAATTGTATTGTAAACATCTAGAAAATTGTCGAAAAACACGTGAGTTTGTTATTGAATAAATTATTATTATTTAACAAACTCTTAATTATAGGCAAAGTTATGTAGCAACTTATAAACCCTTAAATTAATTAAATCTTACAATTTTGTAATTTTTATTTAGCAAAAAATTATTATTAACCCGAAGAACAATGTTTATATAATACAATTATTAGAACTACTAAACCGCAGTTGGTAATATTGCTAATTTTAAATATTATTAATTAAATGAACAAAAGATAAATATTGTTATATTAAAATTTTTCAATTAAAATGACTTTATTTTAGATCTTCAATGGCAAGTTTAACGTTGTTACTTTGTATGCGATACTTTACCAATTTATTTGTTGATGCCGAAGTATCAAAAGGTTCTTTAATAATTTGTTTCACGTACTATAATGGATTGCGATCGATCGGTGATCAAAAACAAAGACAAGAATTGAAAAGATCTCTATGTAGTACGTAGTAAAAGTATATATGTAAAAGCAATGCTCGGTATTCACAGTCCTTTTTCTCACAAAATGTCCCCATTTTCACAATCCGCGTACCACGACGAAAGCTTTATGGATTTTTACCAATTCAATCTTGTCGCGAGTTGGCTCGAACTGGCTAAGAGTATCTCCGTTATTGGCAATGCGATAGGAATTTTTACGGCCACTTAGTACCATCTCCCAGCTCCAATCGTCCAGTTTGTATTTGCACTTTGCTATCATCGTTTCTCTTTTTTACGTAAAAATCGAGAGACAAAGAAACAGACGTACATAATCGTGAGAAAAGTCTAACGTGTATGGGTTTTGATATCAAATCGAATTCTCATTCTCTTTCAAAGTTTTATTACGAACTAATTGTAAACGTAAAATTCGATTCAATTTCGTAATGATAGTTTAATATAATTAAGTAATCAGATAAGAATCATTAGTTAAGAAAAAATTTGCATATTTTGAATAGTAATCGTGTAGAAAATTTTGTCTATAAATTTCATATATTAATTATAGTTTTCAATAACAAATTTTCGTCGAAATAATTGATCTCTTTGCATATTTTAATATTTTAAGTTGGCTCATTTATTTTTTCGTATCACGCTATATGAGTTATGTCTACCCTATATTTTGCTTTTCATATGAAAATCAATGAAAGTGAAATAAATTTAATACGAATAAGGCGGCCGTTCCTCCCTCCCATTCTGTAGATTCACATTAAATCGCTTTATCCAACGTGAAATTCTCATAGTTGGAATACTGGAACGGAGTAAACGACCGAGGCTCGTTGCACGATCCGTTTTCTCATCTAGCAAGAATTTCAGCGGCGAGGTGACCGACTATAAATGCTATTGAGAATTTACGACTAAGCTTCCTGACTTTTGACGATCCTTCTTCAACCCCTCGTATCTCACCCCGTTCCCCGCAGCCCACTCCTTTCTATCTTCTCAAATTCTAGTCTCGTGCTGTGTCTCATTTATTCGCTATTTGCAGGACCATAATGAGTTGAAGATGTTTTCAACTGCAAAATTCCATATAATGAAATAAAATCTTAGAATGTGAATATGTGTATCTTCTATTATTCTGATTCGTTATTTTTACTTTCCATGAGGGACATTAAAGTTATTTTTAAGATAGAATATAAGCAGTGATTTATTTTTGTTCTAAAAATAAAGCTATCGGAACTGACTTCTTAAGAAGCTTTTTATCAAAGAAAATTATATTTAAATGAAGAAGCTGTTTTTCTTGCGCCACGGAGCTCATAAAAAATTAAACATAATTTTTATGAATTTCTTTTTCATTTTAAACATAATCAAGTCTAAGTCAATAAGTCAAGTCTCTTATTTTTTTCTTATTTATTCTTATTCCTTGTTAAATATTTTTTATTCGCTTTGAAAGCATCAAAAATACTGTAAAAAATAGTTGCCGAAACGCCGTTATAATTCGTTCATTAAAAAAAAACAACACTGAATATAAATAACACAAAATTCGATACCAGAACGTGAAAAATGTCGAGTTAAAAGTTTAGACTTAATGACAGAGTGTTCATTTCCCAATGTATCGTCCGTCTTGCAACATTTCAACGATTACGAGACGTCTGGCTGCAGCTGCTAACGAAAGTTTCTCATTCCGTCGAGATTTCAACGCATACATAGGGGAATATATATATACTTACTCTCTTCTTTGAGAGACGCAATAAAAAGTACTCGTTATAACTTGAGGAAACATGTGTCTTGCTATCTCTAATTAATTCGATATAGTAATTAAAAGGATATATTATTATTAAAACTTTTCGATCGTATCATAAGAAATTTATAAATAATTAAATATCGAGCGATAAATTTTGGAAAAACAAATTATACATTATAAATATTATTTCGAATCAAATTTTGATTCGTTAAATGTACGATATGAAATATGTATATACGTGTTTCATTGTTTTTTATTGCTGTCATAAAAAATAACAGTACTTTAATTATTCGAAATGTTAATAAGAAGTGATATAGAAGGAAAAATAGTGGAAATAGGAAGAGAAAAAAGATACTAGGAGGAGTGAAAAAGAAGAATAGCAAGCCCTCGAGAAAGTTTCGAACTAAACGAGTTCAGTTTCTGTTACATACACATGTATATACCTCTCTGTATATTTATATATACCTTGATACATACGCATGTATACGTACGTATATATATACCTACAGTCAGTTGTGAATCCAAGCGTAAGATCCTGAGGTAGAATCCCGCCGGCGGGATTCTCCATTTTCCATTCTCAGCGTGGCGATAGCAAAAGTTGAAAATCGTCGGCCATTGCGAGCACCCTGCGCGCTTTTAACCAGGCTCCGACCTTCCTCCTATTCACGCTGAGGTGCTACGCGAACAACGAAACGACCAACCCATACAGGGCGTTTCATTTTATGCTATTTCGTTTGCATAATAAGAAAAAAAAGTACAGCCTAGTCGATATATACTTTTCATTTGTTCATTTATTAAATAAATCATGGTATTTGAAAAATTACTATTCAATGGCGAATAAATATGGAAATGGTTTTCTCTAAATATGAAATAAAAAAACATATTACATAAAAAAGAAACGTTTTATATAATCGTACAAAAGATTCCAATACCCATTGATTATATCTGACCGTTTCAAACGAATTTAAATAAAATCCGAAATATATTGGAGATTGCCTTTACGAAATCAAAATAGAGAATATATTTTGTAAAAGGGAAGATAATCGGTGTCGAAGAAACGACTTAAACGTTCTACGAAAGTATATAACTACGTCGGGACAAGGCGAGGTATTGGTATTTTTAGAAAGCACGAAGGTTTACGCCCATAAGACGTGGCTAACCGTTCGACGTCCCTTAGCCTTCGTCTGTAAACCTCAGACGCATTGTCCCAAGATAAAACTCGGTAGCACGGCCATTATCGCCATTAAAGTCGATGATTTCATTGGATGGAATCACCCTGGACAGATATACGCGACTATATCGAATGATATACGAGTCTGATTTTAATAAGAATAAATAGATAATAATACCTACTTGGTATAAGTGCTTTTATCTTTTAAACATATTACTCGTAACAAGAGTATTGCCAAGAATCGTATCAGACTTATCATTTGGGAGCGTTGTAAAGTTGAAAAATTAATGTTTTTGTGATGACAAAAAAAGGACCTTATCTTATCGACGGTGGTAATGTCGAATAAGAGATGAAATTGAAGTTAATGAATGAAACGACCTGTATATCCTGTATGCGTCTAAAAGTTGATGAGAGAATGTGTGTAAGTGTATATATAAAGATTTTGTGCTCGCGCGTGTATTCTATGTAAACGAAATGTACGCCGAGTAAAAGGCAAGCAAACTTGGTTGGTACGGAGGCACCGACACACGCTTTTATGTATACCGCCTCAGCGTAACCCGGTTCATTTCGCATCCACTTTATATGCAGACCATCGTCCTCTCTTCCTTTTCTTTCTTTCTTCCTTCCTTTCTTTCTTTCTTTCTTTTCTTCCTTCCTGCCTACCTTCCTTCCTTCCTTCCTTTCTTTCTTCTTCCCGTCCTTCCTTCTTTCTTCGTCTCACCCTTTCATTTACTCGCACCTTGCCGTATTTTGTATGTTAAAGCTAACGTCGATCGTTTCTTTTCTTCCTTAGTATTTTTCTTTTCTTTTTTGTTCTCTCTCTCTCTCTCTCTCTCTTTCTCTCTCTGTCTTTGTATCTCCCCTACTCTCTTCTTGCTGCTAGTTTACCAAGCTCCTTCGGGAGCAGGACTCCTTCCTTTGTTTAATCTTGCGTTTGCAATTCCAACAAGATCTTTAAGAGATCTCTCTCTCTCTCTCTCTCTCTCCCTCTTTATCTATCTATATATCTATCCATTTATTTATCTGCCTATCTTTATTTCTTTCATCTTCTTCCTTCACCTTTCTTTCTCTTCTTTCCTCAATTCAACAACCCGGTTCGTTTTACGAGCACCAACTCTCATCTTTTTAACTCACTCGCCATTCTGTAACTATTTTTTTCTTCTTTCTACAATTTCTTCCTTTCTTTTCTTTTTCTTCTTCTTCTTCTTCTTTTCGAAGAATTTTTGATGTCCGTTGGGGTTAAGTCGTAAAAAAAATATGAATAGAACGTTCTCTTCTTTTTTCTTTAGGAGTTCAGTATTTAGAACGATTCAAAACATATTTGTCACTATAGTTTCAATACTTAATGAAATATGAGACAGTTTCTCGATATTAATGAGTCTCTAAAAGCTCATAAAAGACGTTTTGCCGTTCATATAATTTCGAAGACGAGAGTGGAATGTTGCATAATAAGTGCCTTTCGATGTAACGAGCGAATACCACTTCGTAAAACGAACGAATACGAGTTTATAAGGCGACGACGTTCGACGTCTTCCTTTTCTCACTCTCTCGATGATTTGCCCGTTTTATATGCAATGCGTTAGAGCAATTACGACACGCAAAGTTCGTTTTGCGTTTCTTCAGTCGAGACTGACTAACGTGTTCTCTTATTTTACATTTATTTCTCTTTTCTTCATATAGGAATATAAGACTGTTAAGATCATTTTCGTCAAATAAATCCTTACGTTAATGGCTATACTCGTTATTTTTTTGGAAATTTATACGTAATAAAAAAAAAACATATGTGTAGTATTTATTTACTCGTATTCATAAGAAGTTATTAGCATAAAATTAAGCAACGTGAAATATATCAAGAAACACATTCGTTAAAGTAATTAAGAATCAACGTTTCCGTTTGAAATATAAAGTACCATCCTATCTGAGAAAGTTGAAATTTCAGTTGGTCGTATATTCGAATCGAGTATAGTTATTCAACGTTTATCAACGCATTTTCGAAGCAAAAAAAAAACGACGAGAAAAATGGAAAGGAACTGATTCATAAGACTAATGAATTTTTCTCGTTGAATCCCCATATTCTCGTATAACTTCCTATATATCTTCGCACCTTCCGTCAAACTTGTTAGATCCTCTCGATGAGGCAAGTTGGTGATGAAGGAGAAGGAGAGGATGGGGGAAAAGGGGGAGAAGATTAAAGGAGGAAAGGGAGGATTCTTCTACTTCTTCTTCTTCTTCTTCTTCTTCTTTAACGAAAGCAACATGCCGCATACCGGCAGTTTGAAAGCACATCCACCTCCTTTCGTATTTACTATCCCGCACCTCCTTCTTACCGACTATATACGCTCGAGTTTCTTAATGTAATTTTCCTTTTTTGCCTCCATTCGTTTTACGAGCGAAACTTTTCTCTCCTTCCACCACCCTTTCTAGATACCTTTACGTGTCTCGAGTATCCTCCCTCCATTTTCTGTCACTCTTTTTCTCTTTTTTCTTTCTAACCCCCACCAGTTGTCGTCAACCTTCGCCTTCCTTCTCCCTTCTCCATTTCCATTTCTCTACTACTTGAAAGTAAGAAAAGGAAAGAGAGTGAAAGAAGAGAGAGAGAGAGAGAGAGAGAGAGAGAGAGAGAGAGAGAGAGAAAGAGAGAGAGGCCATTTACACGAGTCGCGACTCCACGTTGCACCTCCTCGATTTTCCTTTTACGTTCTTCGATGAGCCATCCACCTTTATCATCGTCTAATATTACCAATATTTTTTTTTCCTTAATTTTTATTCTTCTCATTTCAATGTACTTGAAAGTATTTGATACGAATTTGTCGTATCGGTTTTTAAAAGAGAATGAATAAGAGAGTTATAAACAATCACGTTTAATTTTCATTTTTTAATGTAATTTTTTAGAAGGTTGGATTTTATCGTAAGGACGAAAAAGTAGCAAACTGGTTTCTATATTTATCGATTTAACTCGATATGAGGTTTACGAGCGGGAGTTCACTATAAATACCGTATTAATGCGAGCTTCATTAGATGACGTCATTTAACGATGTATACACTGCTATTTCAGCGAAGCCGCAAAAGCCAAGAGAGAAAGAGAGAGAGAGAGAGAGAGAGAGAAATGACGACTATCATCCTGCACTTTCGTATTCTTGCAAGCACAACGTGCCAATGAAAGGTGTACCATAAATAAATTCCTCTTATGCACTCATCTTAGAGTTTCGATCTTTTACGAACTTATTTTAGTGATCAAAATTATTCACATTGTGAGATTCTCTCGTAATATCGTTTACTAATACATATTTTATAAAAGATGGGGACAAAATTTGAATGATTTTCAAATCTAATTTTAAATTTATACCGCCGAAAATTATATAAATTTTTTATTTTGAAGATTATTTTTCTCATCAAAATTAACACCGGTACTGTGGGTAATTAATGATCGGTCATTGATAAAATATTACATCTTATGTAAGAAAAATAAACCTCCATATATATTCCTTTTCTTTTTTTTCTTTGAATTTCTATTAAATGTCGACTCAGAATGTATAAAATGTCCTCCAAAAGAAAAAAATACCAACGTAATATTATATACATATTAGTAGTATTCAAAAAAAAAAAAAAAAAAAGAAGAAAAAATAAAAGATATAACGAAGACTTCGTTTTATTTTAACCAACCATTTTGACAATTTATTTCATAGTCCTAGCTATTTAATCTATCTATTCTTTTTTATTTGTTTATTTATTTTATTTTTTTTTTTTTTCATTTAAAAACAAATTTAAAATCTTATATAGAAAAATATCGGTCCACCTTCGTTGTGCGTCATGAAAATCGTCGTCGTGCATTAACTTGAAATTGCGTCGTATCGTCGTAGAAGGGATTTTCGACGTCTTTCGAAGATATCTTTCTTCGAGCTTATCTTTGGCTCGGCGCCTCTCTTAGAAGGGACGAACAAACGTTAAGAGGCTCTCGTGTAGGAAGATAGCAAGAGTCGATTTTCCTCTAGCCCCGTAAATGCTCTCCCGTTCATTTCTTCGCGAAATCTGAGAGTAGACGTTTGATTCGAAAGGAAAGAGAACTTTCTCCTCCATAAAATCTTCAACCTTACTAAGGATATTCGAATTATAACAATATTGTTATGGGGATCGTTAATGCGATCCTAAACGTCTTTGCAAATATGTGATTTCGAGTAATATCTTTTATTACATACGAATTGCTATACATTTTTATTTATATTCTTATCATTATCTAGATCGTTTGTATGAATCATTATATTATTTAATTCCTTATAACATAAGAAAATAATCGATGAAAATCAGATTACTATTTTGTATATCATATATTCATATATACATTAGAAAAATTTGATCAAAGTAAAACGATAAAATTCTTGATTAGAATATATATATTTAACAAGATAGTGACTATACTTAAAGCATGTATGATATTAGTTTATTCTAACATAAATCTTTCCTGATAGCAACCCATTTCTACTCTTATCAAAACGATTCAAAATGGATAAAAGGCTTCAGCAGGGAGATTCTTATAGTCGTGAAGAAGACGCAGAAGAAAATGATCATCCGTAAGAGAGGCACGAACGAAGAAGGGATTTTCGCGGGCAACTATTTTCCTCCCATATCTATCTTGGTAATTCGAGGAGAGACAAATGATCGAGTTAAGCGCCCCTAAAGTAGGAGAACGTTTGAAAGTAGCGAGGGGTTGTTCGACGATATAGAACTTTTGGTTCGTGTTTGCTTTATTCTTGTTAGAAATTGTGGAGAAGAAAAATAATCTTTATTATGGCGCGAATATACAACATTCGTGCCACGATTCGACTAGAAGGGTGGTGGGGGAGGTTGGTATAGAAACACCATCGGCGACGTCTGCTCGGTCAACGGGGAACACGCCCCTTGTCGGATGCGTTAATTGTTCAAATGTTATTTACGATTCCGAGAGCCCTGACACGCTCGGCTGTCTCGCACGCTGCTCGAATGGAAATGCGGTTAACTCATACACAACATGCCAAATAGGTTTTATAACTTTTCCCCTCTTGTTATACCCGTCCTTTCCCATTTCTTGGCGAATCCCTCGAATCAGGAATTTTTATCTACCAAATAATCCCATTTTCTGCTCTTTCGATCTTCCCAATATATTTTCGTTGAAAATAAAAAAATAAAAAAGGGGGAATAAATGTATTCCAATGATCACAAATTATAGACAATATTCGGACCTATTTTTTTTTCCTTTAAAATATGTAAAATGTGATTATCCCAATAAGAATTTCCACTTAGGAAGTGTCTACTTTTTCAAATTGAAGTTTTGAAAATGATTTAATAGACGACGAGTAGTAGACCAAAGAATAGCCGTAAATTTGTTAGAAAGCGATAAATTGTGAAGCAAAGGGATATGGTACATCTTGTGTACGATAGGTTAACTTTAAAGTAAGAAATGTCAGGAATAATAAGGAACATTGTATATCAATGACGGAGACTAGAGAAATTCCAAACGTCCCGAACTAATTGGTGAACCGTTCTTTACGGTGACGGGCGTGGTAGCGCTTGCGAGCTAGCACGTTTCTAGAATGGAAATGCGGTTAACCTAAGCCGAGACGCCAAACACGCTTTATTACGTTCCCATGTGAAATTATGCGCCGTTCACGATTCTGAAACAATTGCTACTCCAGTTGCTGCGAGTACCCTTTATTATCGCTCTTCGGAGCTTGGAGGAAAGTTCCACGATAGGTTGAGAATGATATAGAGTGTTCATTTTAAAAGATAAAGGGCGAGAATGGTAAACACCTTTTTAATAGCTTATTTAACGTTAAAAATATATCATTACACCCTTAGGGTATATAATACTTATACAATATAATGGTCTACGTATAAGGAATAGAAAATTCTATATTTTCTCCTTTCCCTCTTTTTACCTTCCATTTCTTTAAAGTAATTGGTAGAGCAACCCGTACTTCTTTGTACTTTTTTTTATAATGAATGTATCCAATATTTTCTCATTAATTCTACATCCTATTACCCTTATGTTCAAAGTTGTTTCGTTTTAATGGAATCGATTGGAAGGCTAGAGGGATAGTTAATCAAATCGAAATCACGAAACATAGGACTATCGAAGAACAGCAGCCCTTTTTTCCTCGGATAAGTCAGTAACGTAATAGCTAAGAATAAATCCTTTCGTGGAAAGCCGTTTCAGTCTTCGTACAATTTCTTTTACGACAGCCTAACTTCTATTAGGAGCGGCCGTAATGCTAATGGCTACTTATAATACGTATTGTACAAACACTTAACCATCATTATCCTTTTACCATGCGCCATTACCGACGTTCAGTGCAATTTATCCGTATAGTAAGCTCCTCTCAAGCTACTGGACCGTGACTTTCATCGTTCGACGGAATTTCTGTTGAAGCTTGCGCGATTGGCGGAGGTCCTTTGATCTGAAAATTCCTTGCGACGAATCGCATAAGATTCTTTCAAGCCTAGCAAAGATTTACCTTCGAAGAAAATTCGGTTCGATTCGTTTATCCTTCTTTCTCCCCTCTTCCTTCTCTCTCTCGCTCTCTCTCTCTATTTCTATATTACTTGATATTTTTCCTTTTTTTTCCTCACAAGGATAACGAAAACTTTGTTTGTAATATTCTAACGATATTTCTTTTAAAAGATGGGAAAATCTTTTTCTAGAAGTAATGAACTCAACCCTTTTTAAAAAGTAACCGCATGTACTTGATCGTCGTTGGATATCAAACCGGTATTTCTTTCTATTTAATAAATAAATCATAAAGACGTCCCTACGAAGAAACGTAACTCTTAATTAATAAGACTCGTCGTTAAAAGATCATTAAGAATTAACAATTTGTACCTTAGGTAAAGAAGGTAATGATTTTCACTAAGGAATTTGTTTTTTATATATGTGTAAATACATATGCATAGTATACCAATCATAATGTAATCTTACGGGGCGTTACATTTTTCGCTTATTTAACGCTAAAGAAGTATAGACACTTCGTTAGACGAGCCGTACTCTTATCTCTTTTATGTTAGTTCAGTATAAAAACAAAACAAAAATGAAAAGCAAGCGTGTGTTCCTCGAAATCGCATGCGAGTAAGTCGTTAATAAAGCACACTGCCTCATAAGATTCTTATCGTTGACTATTATCCATCGCACTTACCGACACACTTCGGAAGAGAGCTTATAGAAGATAGGTGGTTGCAGTTTGTTCTCTTCGATAATTAAGAAACAATATGGAATATTTTCGTGTTTTCGGTATTTAATTATAACCCCATATATACGAGCTAGCCTTGGAATATCTAATATACTGTATGTAAATACGTATATATAAGTATAATATGCAAATATAGATACATACGAGGTTCATATAAACGACATAATTATGAAATATTTATAAGAGATACATAGAATACATTCCCTTTCCTGTATAACTGCGATATGATCGTCAAGTTGAGTGCTACACGGGCCACCGGTGGCCTATATCGAATTTTTCGTTAAGATCGTATTGCTCATTTTATATAAAATGAAACATGAACATAAAATGTTTCATAATATCGTAAGTTGATGCATAATTATCTCGTATAATGTTATTTTCATATCATAGCCCATTGATGGCTCGGTAATGACGCGACTTGTATGGAAAGTCATGGGAAAATAAGCTCGGTATTCAACATATTAATTGAATTCTTGAACCAACATGTTTCTGGCTTATGAAAAGTAAGACAAGACAAAATCCGAACAGTCTTATCAACAATTTTACGCAATAAGTAAGAGAGAGATTCGTATTTTACAATTTTCGATACATTACGATAACTTATCTTCTTTTCGAAAATGTAACCATAAATTATAGTACATAAATCGAAATGCATTTTGCATATTTCATACGTGGGATTATACTAAGTGACACACTTTAATCTACTAATGACTTGACAAAAGTCTTTGTAAGCATTAAAATTATTAAATCGTCGATTTCACTTATCTTTCTTCGTTCAATCATTTTATCCGTCGAATCATTTTAAATTATCAGTGGTCTCGTAAAAAATTATGTTTACTGATTAAAATATGTCAACCTATATAATTGAAAAGTCACGATAAGTTTCTTTTAGTCGATTTTGCACATCACTTGCGAATCCGTAATAACGCGTTCAATTTACCAAATATATAAATACTTATAAATGTATTCACAGCGTCGCTTAGTATTTGCCGAGGTTAATGAAGATCATCTCATATATGGCGTAGAAGACATTTGCATAAGTATATTTATCAACACAAAGTAACAAACCCGAAGCTATCGACACGGTTCGCGTATTTTTCCTTTCTCTTACGTATATCGCCAGGGACTTGGAACAAATGAGAAAAAAGAAAACAAAAAAGAGAGAGAGAGAGAAGAGTATACGCCCACTTGATTCTCGCTGGACCCGGATGTTGCGATTCTCGAATTTCATTCTATCTTCCTCCTTCCTCTCCCCTTGCTCTCCTCTTTCTCTCTAAAACACGCACACACGTATACTGGCTTAGCTAGACCCCTTCGTTGCTCGAAAACGTTTTGGCGAAATTGCTGTCGGCGGCCAAAGAGAACCTTCCACCTTGATGCTTCTATATACTGGAATCCGCTCTGTAACTAGGATTTCAGATCCGTAAGCACGTCTCTCATTCTCCCTTTTCTCTCTCTTTTCTCTTTTCACAAAAGTTTGCCTCGATACACGTAATCCCATCGTGAACTCTTTCGTTTCGATAAGATTTTTCAGTCACGATAAGAGACACCCTTTTCCGGTGACTTTAGACGTTCGATCTTCTTCTTCAATGGTTAAAAAGAATTTTGAAATAAAGCGTACAATTTCATTTCTCTAATGTTTCTTTTCTTTTCGCAGAAAGCTTAGATACCTTTCTTCTTTGTTTAAAATAATTATAAACGATAATTTGTTCGTATAACTTATCCGACGTATATACACGATTAAATTATAATACTAATCGTATGAAACTGATAAATGATAGATAATAAAACAAATTGATTGCATCATTGATCAAATATAATTAATTATTTTTCTATAAAAATATCAAATGAACGTTAAACTTGTTAATGTGACATTAAATAATTCTCTTATTTTTGAATAAAAGTATAATATTTTGATGTTACTACTTTACACTCGATAGAACATACATAAAAAAAGAAAACTATAAAATAAGGAAATGCAGTAGGCAAGCAAATGCATACTTAGGCATTTCTTTGTTAGGCGAATTTCATGATTTTGATTTTATTCGACGAACTACGCGTCATAGAAACGACTCGTAGATCTGCGAATGGGAGCTTAGTCGGAAAGCATTCGCGAGCATACGAGAGCAATTTCAAAAAGCAATGAGATTCTGAAGTAGAGTAGAATGCATTCAATGGTTTCTGATCTGCTTGGGATGAAATCGATATTCAATAAGAACGTTCGGTCTTCGTCGATTCGGTTTGATTTGATTTTAGATTATCCTCTACATGCATATATACCGTGTGATGACAATTCAAAATGTGGAGTAAAGTAAAGAATATTAATGAAATGAAACAATATTTTTGTTAAACTAAAATATCTTTGACATGAAAAAAATCTTATTAGAAATTATATATGAATAAATATTTACAAAAAAATCTATCAACTTTGATTTCATCATAATAAATATTTTCTAATTTATTACGTATGTAATATCCAAAAAATTTTTATTCGCAATATTGTATGTTTTATTTGTGTGTGTGAAAGAAGAATATAAATAATTAATTCAAACAAAAATTGAAGAAACCGAAAAAGTATATAAACTTAAGAACATGTAGCCTGATTTTTTGTACATACGTTTAGACACAACTTTTACCAGCGTGTCAATAAAATTGAAAAAATGATTTTCTTATTAAAAATTAAATTAGAATTGCACATTCGACGATTTTCGTCCAATTTCATTTCAGAAAATAACAATCTATTTGTTATAAATTCGTTGAGATCTAATAACGCACCGCGAGAGAGAGAACAAACGAATGAATGAACGAACGAACGAACGAACGGACGGGCAAGAATCAAAAGCAATGGCTGGAATGCCGCGCTTAAATAAAAGAGAAAGGGTAAAGGTGGGGGAAGTAGAATTCCGTTGTCTCGAAATTGCTAGCGTTGGGCAAAAAGAGGGAAGCTTTCATGATGGAGGCAGAGACCCGCCCTGTTGCTTGAATTCGAGATGCACGAACTAGATTCCCTTCTAATGGCAAACTACACGAGCTACTTTTCTTTTTCTTCTTCTTCTTCTTCTTTCTCTTCTTTTTTCTACGTGCGCACGATTGAAAACTTTAATACGAGTCCAACTTCTTCATTTTATTATTTTTTCTCGTATTATTTAATTTTGGATACTCACAAATATTTTTCAAATATACTATCGTCGAAATTGAAAACAATAAATAGAATTATTTTTAGTGAATAAAAGTCAAATTGTAATAAGACTTACAATCAAACATCTACTTGTAATAAAAATGCTTACGTCTTTTAGAAAATAATAAATGATCCTTTGTTCGATTTTATAAAAAAAAAAAAAAAAATAATAATAATACACTAAAACTATTTTCGTCTCTCTCTACTGCAAAAATATCGATTATTCTAATGAGATTAAAAAGTACAGAGACTTTTTCAAGTTAACGTTTGCAAATACTAATACGTTCGGTGGATTAAAGCAAAACGTAGGAATGATTGTACCCGGTCTAACCAGTAGCCCGGAACGGGGACTATGTTTTTTTCTTTCTCTCTTTATTTCTTTCTCTTTCTTTCTCTTTCTAATACTCTCGAGTGGGTGAACGTAGGAACGAGAATGCGTGAAAAGATGGCCGCTCCCATAGTGCGTATGGGTGGACTTTTCGAGTGTGTGATCGCCGGCTGCTACGTTTAGGACGCCCTTTAGGGTCAAACAAAGAGCAGAATGGCGTCTGACGAATGAAAATTCAACGTTACTGCCTTACGTTATACCATATATATATATTTTGTTTTTTATTAATATTATTCTTTCTAAATAATTTGAGATTTATTCATACGTTACGTTGCAAAAATATCATCATGAAAAAAATAAACATTTCTGTGAAATCAACTATGACTATTTATTTTATGATTAAGTAATAGTTAGGTCCGTTTGAATATGTTATTACGAAAATTACGTTCTTATCATTCGATCAAAGGTTTCAACTATGTACAAAATTGTACAGTTTAATATGTTACTGAAGTATTTATCGTATGATCAATAACGTTTACATGTTTTTTTCCTTATAAATTTCTATCGAATCATAATTATTAATTTTATGTGGAACGAAAGTACGTTAATTTCATTTGCGAGATTTTTTTTTTATAGGCATGATTGCAGAAAGTTCATTATTTTATAAATCAATGAGTGGAATGAAATCTGTTCGAATGAAAATAAGAAGAAAAATAATTTCAAATTAATCGACTAACTGAATTAATATTAAAACATATTTTTCGATTATACGAAAGGAAGATTACTCAGTGAAGCCTTGAATATATTCAATTTAATCTCATGAATGCGTGATACTAAAAATACATCGTTATTTCGTAGAAATGACGATAAAGTATCCCAACGTTCATAAATCACATGATTTAGTAAAGAAAAACAAAATTTTATTAGAAACTAGTAACGATCTTTATCGGAAAATCAACGAGACAAATAATATTGTCGAAAAAAATAAAGTTACAATGAAAGGAGTGGGTTGTCTGGAGTGATTTATCAGATTTTTTTTTTCATATTTCAACGAAGTAGTAAATAAAGACAGAAATATAACATTGATCTGTTTGAGCAGGGAAGCGTAACAATATTTGCATTAAGTAACTATGAAAGCAATAGTAACAATTTACGTTGATTTTCTATAAAAATGAGAAGAAATGTTGAATAAAAATAGTATCTGCCATTCTCGCAGCTTTTCACTAATTGTCCTTAATCTGTAAATATTGAATTGCTTTTGATAATCTCGAATACTTCTGCGAAAAATAACTTAAATTTCATTAAGAGTTGTTTTCTCATGAAAATTAACTAATAAGAAAGAAAATAAAGTCAAAGAAGTTAATAAAAGAATTTTAAAAAATAAAAGAAATTAGTGTAGAACGACATAACATATTTAAAAACTATTCCCATAATATCTTATTTCGATAAAAACTATTTCTCTAATACCTGTATAAAAAAAAAAAGAAAAAAAAATACAAATATTTATCTACATATCTTATAATATAAATAAAACATTAGTGTAATTAGAGATAATTAAATATGATCCTTAAGATCTTCTCTTTTAAAATATCAATGAACCTTTAAAAACTCGTAGAGCAAGTATTAGCTGTTAATTAGTTAGGCTATATCATTTATACGGAAAATATTTGTTTTTTTCTTAGTGATCAAAGATTGACTAAAAAGTAGTTCAAATAGATAAGACTATTTCCTTCGTCACATAAATCACAAACACGAGTAAACGAAAAAAGCATACGTATAAACGTATAGGTATATGTAAGAGTGTTGTAATCACGTGGACGGACGGTAGTGGTCTTTAAGAAAAATGGCGGGACGAGGAAGAAGCTTGAGAGATAAGGAGGGTGATTCGAATTCGAAGGAGCATTGTTTTCGAATTCGATCCAATTGTTTTGTGCGGTCTCGGGAGAGTCACGTATCCGTTCGCGTAAAATGTGAACGCCTTGTTGTAAAAAGGTAGCCACGCCTTACGTAAATCGAAGACGCCGTCGGAAGACGACGCCACGTTCAACCCGTTTCGATCCTCTTCTTATACTCCCCTTCGAGTGTTGATCGTTCTTTCTATCTCATTCTCTCATTCTTTCTCATATTTGCTCTCTCTCTCCCTCTCCTCCCACTCTCCTCCTCAATGGCGCGCTAGCCACGCACGCTCGTGCACCTTTCTAAACACGATAAGGATTATGGCTACTTGCGCACCAACCTTCGATTTTCTCCTTTTTTTTTATTTTATCCAAGAAAGTTTCTCTTTCTTATTTCTTTCCTCGATTCTCGAAGTCTCGACTCCGAACGGGGGAAAGAACACTTCGATGACACTTGTTCGCGAACTCGCGAGAAAGAAGACGACTGTAGTAGTAGTAGTAGTAGTAGTAGTAGTAGTAGAGTAGTAGTAGGTCGATGCGCGACACATACACAAACACAAACACTTCCGCGCACACACATATTCACATGCACATATATATACTAACACGTTTCCGTAGAGATTCGCGGCGCGAAATTCAACTCTCGAATCTGCGTTGATCCATGACGTGCTACGTAGACAAACTTCGGAGATGGAATGACAGAAGCGCGGCGACAGGGCATACACACACAAACGCACACCGAATAAGAAAGAGAGAAAGAGAGAGAGAGAGAGGAGAGACTTGTCATGTAGTCGTCTGAAAGAGCAACGAAGACACACCGATATGAGCGTGTGGGAACAAGACGGAGATGAACGAGCGAACGAACGAATGAACGAACGAAGGAACGATGGAATGAAGGAACGAACGAGCGAGTGAGCGAGTAAGCAAGCGAGCGAACTATGGGGGAACATTAGAGTCAAGGTCCGGCTCGAGGAGGGCTGATTACCCCTTTACGACCAGCCAAGGACGACCCACGCGTAGGCTTCTATCATTTCGGCAGTTACGACGCAACGCACCTTATACCCGAGTCATAAAAAACTCCTAGCTAAACGTTCTCTCCTTTTCTTTCCCTTTCTCCTTTTCTCTATCCCTTTCTTTCTTTTCTCACACTCACTATGCCTTTTTATATTTTATTTTATTTCTTTTTTTTTCGCCCCTTTTTTTGTCATTTCACTCTTTCATCGTCTCTTGTTCATTCATCGCTTCCTGAAAGAAAGGTGCGGTAAAAGGGTCTCATATGATCTTGAATGCAAGGACATGCAGTTAACTCTTTGAAGGATCTTCTCAGTAGAAAAGAATTATAGTTGCGTTGTATGCGGAAGGAAAGATTGCCCATTTGCCACGGTGGTATTTCCACTATATTTTATGTTTTTTCTTTATCATTTTATTGATTTCTCCTTTTTTTATTTTCTTCTTCCCTCCCGCTAAAATCTTGTAACTCTTTTTGCCTGTTCTTTCGTGTTTTGGAAAAAACGATCGATACAATCCTTTCTTTTTTTTTTTTTTGTCTATTCGATTCCTTGATGCTGTCTCGTAAATCTCCGACATACCATGCCTTTCTCGGGGGGTAAGTTTTTTATTTCTTTTTTTTTAGGTTGAAAGGGGTAACCGTCATCTCATCGAAGGTTCGACATTCTTTGATCCAACTTTTAACAAAAATCGAAGTCGAGGTGATTTTTTTATTTCCGTATTTCTCTCTCTCTCTCTCTATCTCTCTCTCTATCTCTTTCTTTTTCTCTCTCACTTTCTTTCTTTCTCTATTTATCTCTTTCTCATCGTTTTGGTCGTTCCATCTTGTTGCGTTCGTCGAACTTCCGTTTGCAAGCTCGTGCCATATTGTGGAGAGATATGGCGAATTTTCGTATCCCCTTTATGGTTCTTGAAATATCATAAAACGTTATTGGACTTGAAAGTTCTCGATTAGAAATTTCATTCTCTATTCTCGTAGCAAGTACTTTAAGTTATTTTCAAAAACCAATTTTATCCAATATTGAAGAAATTTTATAGTAATTAGTTGGACCACCAAGTAGATAAAAAAGTTTGATTGAGATACTTCTTAACAAAGTATATAAATATATCTACAAAAAGGAACATTTATATTGAAACTTTGTACTTTCTACGAAATGAGTTTTTACCCGTCATTTCAGTCATCGATATCTCAACTTAACGTATTTCGTTATTTCCTTAAGAGAAAAAAAAATATCGAATTGTCATATCTCACGTGTGTTTCCAGCATGCGTGTGTGGTTATCGATATAGAAATATCGAAGTAGTAATCTTTTGCAACACGCTACCACTAACTCATCTAAACCCTTCGAACTGAATTACAGTATCGACGTTACCCTTGTAGGAAAATCATTTACGTGAAGGTCTGCCATATGTTTATACCGTTTCCAAATTTTGCGTTAAGTTTTCCACTGAACTGACAACCCCTCGCCTACCAGCCCCTCTTCTTTAATACCGATACGAAAACTTTTCTACGAGCTCTACCAATTTTCTTACCTTATATCAGAGGGTTGATATATAGTAGCTATCTCAACTTAACCATTAATTACTAACTCAGTAGAATTTTCTTCATATTTTTCATGGGACTTACCTAATTTGAAGTTGTATAGAATTTAATATAGAAACTTTGTAAATCTTAATAATTATTATTTTTCGTTTTTTCTGTCTTGATCTACTTTTGTTATACTTAACCGTTTGGATTCCCACACAGTGCTATCTTGCTGTTTAAATTTAATGTAAAAAATTCCCAGTATATACATTTGAATGATATGGACAACTGATGGTGAATTTTTAATTTGTCGAAATAGTTCGCTCAACTATACAAAACCTATGTAAATCGCGTTCGCTATTGTGCTGTTTGGCATTATTAGATAATGTTTTTTTCAAAAAGCTCTAAGATTCAAGCGGTTAATTCAATTGAAATTTAATTTCAAAGTCTTCTTGGTCATTAAATTTTTTAACATTTTGATTTTTGTAAGATACCGAAAGTTAGTTGAGATGTTTTTAAACGAAGAATAGGTGGTTATCCTTGAAGAACTTTCAATACGCTTTTGTATAAGGACTATAAGGGTTTTATAGTTTTCCTAAAAAGTTCACGTAGAGTTATTTGTAAGGGTTGTCGTAAAGACAAGGTCAACTGCATCTTCCTACCTCTGTATCCTTCAATTTTTTACCTGCCTAAAAAACAGAACGGGGTAGAAGAGAGTTAAAGATTCAGTCTCTACAGAAGAGTGCGTAAGGAAAGGAAACGACACGTTGGTCACTCAATGTCGTGATTTTTTTCTAACTCGATATATACTACAGAAAAAACGTGAAAATGGAAAAAAAATCCACGAGTGAAGTAAGAAAAATACGCGTAACACAAATTCTTGCATTCGTTTAACATTATCACAAGTAAAATACGTTTCCATCCAAGCAACCATGTATTTATTCAAAATGGACGATACGCAAGACACGTAATCGGTGACCGTCGGCTGAAGTCATGCGAGAAAATCGTTTATATGAAAAAACAAACATTCTGAAAACGTGAAATATAAAACGAGACACAATTTCGTGATACCGTTGTTTCTTATCTATCGACAAATGATCGAAATGTTCCCGGCAAAGTTTCGTTCGTTGTTGTTGTTACGAAAGTGGATACGTGTGTTGGGTTTGTTCAGTGTTTCAGAGTGAACTGAACAGCGGTGTGTTCAAATTTTTCGTGCAAACATATACCTAGCTACTTAGTTTAAACGAAGGTGACTCGAACGATCTCCGTTTTGCGGAATGATTTATGTTAGTTTGATGGTTTGTGTGTGCAGTTGGTGGTTTTATGCGAACGTTTTAAATGGGAGATAAACATAAAGAGGCCTTTTATGGCACCATCAAATAAACAACTTGACTCCTCCTTCTGCTTTCTTTTTCTCCTTCGACTCGTCTTCGTACTTCGACGCTTTGCTCTGTCATGTGTCTTTTCTCGGTCACGTCGAATCCTTCCGAGAGATTTCCGTACCAATCCTTTTTTTCTCCTACTATCGTGTTCTTTTTCTCTTATTCTAACTTCATGTTGGCACTTGTCGGTACGCCGGTAGCTTAAATTTATACGCGAACAGACAGAACGTTCTGACTCCAAAGTCTTCTCCCCTTTACTTTTCAACAATCTTGACGAAAGGTCTTCTCTCCTTTGACTTTACTCCAAGAATATGTGTGTATATATTTTCTATTATTTATTTTATCTCATTTAATTGGAAATTATTATAGTACCCTTTTTATTTTGTTTATTTTGTTAAAACATGTCTATTCTCGTTTGATTAGAAATTTGAAGAGAATAATTTGATATTTATTTATTTATTTATTTTTCAAATAAATTTGTTTAACTTCTTCTATCGCAATCTTTTCTCGACACAGATGCGTAAATGAAATAATCGATTAAATTTAAATGATAAAATGCTTTTATAATCTATCGCGTATTAGTAATCGTTATCTCGTGTTGTTGAATGAACTACGTGATGCTCAATGTCGGATCATTTAAGATGCACGCGTTTATTGCCATGGTAAATGATGTGTTCTTCGTGGCAATGGCTTTTAGCTTATAAAAGACGAAAGACCGTTCTTCGAGTCAATTGAAAACCTTCTATCACCTCTTACTGCATTTTATCGCGTTTCTCCGCCATCTCAAATCTGCTGCATACTCCTCACTATTCATTCAAGAATGGAATGTTGTTTTAAGAAAATCTATGCAAAACGTAAAGAAACGTAGACACGAATTTTATTAGCTTTTATAAAGTATAAATTACGATTATTGATATTCAAATGACGGTCATTTCTCATTTAAAACTAAGATAAAGCAAATATAATCTTATCTCGTTAAATAATACTTAACTCTGTGCTATCAAATAATTTTCTAACGATAGATAAAAGTTTTAATTATTAATTAATAATCTTTACAAAAATTCTAATCAAAATGATAATCATCTCATAAGTCACAAGCACAAACATTTCTAGATAAAATCCAATCGTTTATAACTCCAAAGCAAATTTCTCCAACATTTTGCGAGATGCGCGAAGAAAAAAAAAAGAAAAAATATCAAACGAACCGTTGCTGAGAAACGAAAGTGAGAAAATTCTACGATTTCGCACTTGACTAACGAAAAAAAAAAAAATAACAAGAAAAAAACAACACAGACGGACGTTTTAAGAAAGCGAATAAAAAATCATTCTTAGAATTTCTTCAAAATTAACGAAAAAAAATAATACACAACGAATATATAATAAAAAGAAAAAGAATAAAAAAAATAGATAAATAAACACAGACGGAAGGATATGGCAAAACAGGAGAATAACAAAACTTAAGGGAAAAAAATACAAGAATATAAATATATATTGGAATATCGGAGAGAAAGAAGATGCGAATTAAAAGCAAAATTAATGTGTACTCACCGGGTGTATGTAAAATGTGATTATCGGGTGGACCTTTGTCGATGGTTGGGCTGTTATATCGGTCAACTGGATGAAAAGAGAAAGAAAGAGGAAGCAAAAGAGAGAGAGTTGAAGAGAAAGACAGAAGGAAAAAGAGAGAAAGAGAAAGAGGGAGAATGAAAGGGAGAAAGAGAGAGAGAGAGAGAGAGAGAGAGGAAAAGAGAGGGCAAAACACGCACACGGAGACTACCGGAGGGCGGCCATGACAGGCGCGGAATTCCGGCGTCGCGACGCTCTTCCGCGACGCTCGCTTACCACGAGGCACGAATATCGACCATCGACGCCGTCGTCCTAGGCGTCCTCGGCGTAGAGCGACGTCGCCGAAGCGGCGAAAGGGCCGCCGTGCAGGAGAAGGGGAAAGAGGGAGCTATGCCCACCACGCCCAACCCCCAGCGGCCGATCTTCTACCCCTATCTTCACAAGCCCCTTCTAGAAAACCCCGTTCGACCCGCCGTTCGACATTATCATATATCTCCTTTTCTATCTCCTTTTCTATTCTCCTTCTCCTCACCCTACTCTAACCCCCTCTCCACATATTTTTTACTTCTTTTTCTTTCTTTTATCTCGTCCCATTTCTCTATGTCGTGCATCGGTTTCAACCGATTCGAAAATACGAGTAACTATTGCCTACTGTTAGAAATTAAATAACAACGTTCGATCTTCAGGATTATTCAACCCTAGTATAATGCTAGAATATGTTTTGAACGTGTTGGTAAGTTTTTTATTCTTGTTTTATTTTCATTCGATAAAATATGTCTTGTTTAAATTGTTTATTTTTATGATGTGTGTATTATTATATTATGTATAAAGGAACATGTATATATCTTATTGTAACTTCTTTTTCCATTCGAATAAAACAATGGATATTCTTTGGAAATGCGTAAAAAATGTTCGTATGAATATACATGGCATAATTAACAGTTTATTATGAAGAGAATCGTGTTTTTCGAATCGACAACAAAGATTGTAGTTTGATTTGAGAACGGTAATAGTAAAATCGAAAATAAACCTTCATTTAAGAATATAAGTTTCCTGAAAGTATGTAGGATAGAGGATCGCTTTAGGATAAGAAGGTGCATTGGCACGTGTGGGTAAGGAAAACGCACGAGTATTCAGTTCGAACGTAACATCGTGAAACGAAAATCGAATGGTTTTTCCTGTTCGTACAAACCAAGAACGGCTTTATGGTATTCCAATGATAATTGCATCCGGATTTCTTATCTTCCTTTATTTACCATTCTTAGTTTAAGCGCTCACGTGAAAAATTAAACAAGATTACGAAGATACTTAATTCGTGTATTAAATTTAGATTACGTTATCGTTTTTATATATACATTGAAGCGAATAACCCATGTTAGTTCATTGTTATCCATGAAATCAAATCCATTGCCCATCTTTTTTATTCATCTCCTATTTCATATCTATAGTCTACTAATCGAAATTTAATTGGATATCCTATCCTTGACTCAACTATGATCTAAATTTTATTTTGTTTTATATATAGTTCAAATTACGATCGAATATATTAACATTTATTCAATGATTTTATATAATAAGAATATTCATGAGCAACAAATTTATGTAGAAGATATCTACTTTATTATCACCTCTATCCTCGTCACGGTATTACGTAGAACGCTAATTATTTTCCTTTCTTTTTCAATGCTTGATATCATAAGAACTATATAGAACTGACTGGATACGATATCGAATTAGTTTCTGTTTAAGCAAAATTCATCCTATAAAAACTATCGAGAATTCGTTAGACGGTTAGATTATCAATTCGACTTACGTGTATAGACATATCGATGATCAGAATTTGAAATGGTGATAGCACGTTGACAGCAGGATTTGAAAATACGTTCGAGGACTTGTGAATGAAGCACGACCTTGTCGGTATGTCTCACACGAATGTTTTCCTTGCCCACGCCTCTTTTCTCTCTTCTTATTTTTTCTTCTTCTTTTTCTTCTTCTTCTTATTCGTCTTCTTCTTACTTCAACTATAGCCATGTGCGCGCATAGCCATGTGCTTCGTGTAAATGGATTATGAGATACGTTGTTTTCATCGTGGTCTACGTCGACCTCATCGCGAGAATTCTTTCTGACTAGGCTAGCAAAGAAAACACTAAAAGAAAGAGAAAAAGAGAGAGAGAGAGAGAATCTTCGTCATAGCCATTTTATGACACAAGGCCATGGAATCGAGAGCGATCATCCTTTCAAGCAACATCGTAAATTCTACAGAGGTTCGCAACCTTATCGATCCTTTTCTTCTCATATCTTTTATTTATATTACTCTTTTATCATCCACATACGATATGTTTTCAAACCACAAAGATAAAAAAAGAAAACATTTCGAATTTTTGTTATTACTTTATATATTTAATTTCTATTAATCTCAATATTGATTATTTTAATTTTATTATTGAGTATAACTTAAGCGTGCATAAATCTTATCTTTGCATAAATTGATATTATGAACTTTGACATTTGATGTTTAAAAATATTCATTAAAAATGAGCATATTGAAAACGTATGTTCATTAGATTTCGTACATTATAGTTAATTTATGAATCCTAACTAGTGTTATCACAAAATTAGTAACGTTATCTATGTTGTTGAACAAGTAAAAGAAAATAAAATAAAATAAAATGAATGAACGAATAGTTGGATGGAAAGCAATATAAGCGAATGGGAGGCATCGGGGCGTGTCGTAACGCGCGAACCCGGCAAAGCTTCGATGTGCTTCGATGCTATACACCGTCTTTGAAAGCATAGGGAAAATGAAAAGGCACCGATTCACCTTGAACTTGCTCGATCTCATGTAATAGCTTTTCTGTTATCGATCAGATTCTTCGATAAAAAAAAAAGAGAGAGGTAAAGAAAAAAAATAAATATATATGAAAACTATAGTCTTTGTTCTCACAAACCATCAAAGTTCAACTTTAATTTCCCAGTGAAAATGAAAATGTGAAATGTAATAAAAAAAATGTCCAACTTCTTCGAAGATCCTAACGAAAATTATAATAACGTTTACCTTCAACCTTCGTTTTAAAAATATAGATAATAATATCGTTTCTCTTTGCATAATTTTAATTTAGTTTTACGAGAAGAACCGGGTCTACTACTACCTAACTCAAAACTTTTAACTTTGTCTATCTCGCTTATAACCTAGCTATAAGAATCTATAGATTGAATCTCGATGATGATTGGATATCTTAAACTCTTTTTTTCTATTTTTTTGTTTTTTTTTTTTATTTATATTTACTCTGAGTACATGTTGAGACCTAATCGAATCTATTTTTGAATAATCTAAGAACGTTGAAAAGTATATAATCATTTTTGTTATTTAACATAAAGTAAAATAATTCATTCGTTGATACATAGAAATGATATCACAACCTTGTACGAAGGAAAATTCTCGACTTTTACGTGAAAAATCAAATCGATCGGGTATTTTATGACCGTTCAAAGAATAGGTTTGAGAGTAGCGACGGTAATGGGTTGTCATCGTAAAATAGCAAAATTATTTCCGAGAGAATTATAAATGAATCAATATTGTATAATTGAAATGGAAAATTAAATTCGAATTAACAATTAAACGTCGTATGTATGAATGCGTAGATAAATTTGGTGTTATGCTTCTTAGTACTATTATTTACATATGACACGTTCATCCTAACTCGTTTTCTATTCTACGTCACACCAAGTCGTATATATTCTTCTATATTGACATTCCTTTCTTATGAGAACGCACACCACGATTTCTGGGACTTCCGCGAGCATTCCTATCACGTCACAATAATAGTGGCTTGCATTCGACATGAAATCAAAACGGCGATGGTAGCAGGATGTAACTGAGACGAGTTAACGACTAGACACCACGTTCCGTCTTCCTTTTCGGAGACTTTAATAATGGGTGCTAGATTACTTCATATTAATAAACTTTCTTTTTTATAACACGATAATTTATCTTATTGATAAATTTCATTAATCATTTTCAATATTTTTATTTGAAAATAATTTTTAACGAAAGAAAAACAAATTCCTTTATACAATTAGTATAAGAAATATTTAAACAAAAATAATTGAGAATAGCAATGATGAACAATTTCCGTTTGAATATACAAATTCCTTTTTCGTTTTTTAAAATGTTTTCCTAGTAATGAGGAAAAAAAAATTGAAATGAAATAAATAAGAATATTATCAACGAAAAGACAGAATTAATGCAGAAGGACGAGAATTTAACGTAGCCAACAAGATTCGTGCATTCCTCGAAGAACTCGAAACAGCAAGCGATCGGAGACGGTGCAAACGACCCTCCAAGGCCAACCTCTAGCAACCCTTTCTACAGATCCAAACAACTGCTCACCACTTTACCTTATGTTACCCCAACGGTGTAACTATTGTGGCCTACGCCATGACTATTCTCAACTGACATAATTAAGTTCGTAAGACAACCTTTTCTTAGTAAAATTGCTTCTTAATTCTTAATATGTTTGATCACAAAAAGTGATGGTGATATTTTCATAAATTTTATAACTTCTCGTATATTACCTTTTCTAAAAAAAGGTGAAGAAGAGAGCAAAACTCATATAAAATATTATATAATACATCAAAGATATTCTAATAAAACTTGTATTAATTGGTACATAGAAAGAGGTGCATATGTTGACTTCAATAAATAAACATTTTTTAATTTAATTTGAATTAACAATATGTGTTAATCATACTTTTTTTCACGTACATATTTTTCACCAATTTAATTTCGAAAAAATATATCAAAAATTTAATTGTCACTTATCGTGTGATTTATTATTACTTACCGTAGTTTTCCATATTCGATTTGTGATCATATAATTTTATATTTTAAACTTTTCTAATAAGACCACAGTTATGAAATAATTTGATAAGGTTCTTATTTGTGAATAACGTCGTAAGTAGTATAATTAAATACTGAAGACATTCCAATGTATGAATACTATGTATAGTAAGTTATCTACCAATTCACTAATCATGTATCTTGAATATTAATGAACGTGCTAAATAAAATACAATAGGATAGATAGTGGTAAAATATGCCCAGCTAAAACGTATAATGGAAAAGAAAAGAAAAGAAAAAACAAAAGAAACAAAGAGTTCCGGAGGTTATTATCAAAGAAACGGATTGCAATAAAGATGTGCTAATTAGTACGTAAACGCATAGGAACGTTTGCATAAGTAGATTACTTTTACGTGCGGCATAATTCTGATTTTATTAAAGCGTCAACGTACATATTTACTTATACACAAATATCGTTGCAAATAGTCCGAGAAAAAAAAAGGTTTTTGAGGAAGTATAACAATTTTATCGATAACCGATCGGTAAAATATTTCACGCGTGTCTCCTACGAATGGTCCTTAATTTTATCCGAGAAATTAAACAGGACCATTCGAAAATACATTTTTCTTTCTTCCTTTCTTTCTACGATCAAACACGTAGCATTTCTAAAGAACAAGAAGAGATTAAGACAATTTACATAAATAATTTATTCTCGAAATGGCTTCTATAATATAATAATACGTAACTTCATTAAAGTGTATTTATGTAAATCATCTTAATTAGAATTTGCTATTATTATGAAAAGAAACAAAAAAAAAAAAAGAAAAGAAAAGAAAATTATCATGCAAACAACTGATTAATGTATTCGATTTAAACGATGTTCTTTGATTTGCGTTTATTTGTTTATTTTAATTTTTCGTTAATTTTATAGCTAAATTATCCATTAGTTTTATTTGTCATAGTACACGAATGTTTCCGTTCGTTTAGAACTAATTCAACGAGCAATGATTTCGACTTTGAAGTGGTATTTTTATTTTTTCTCTCACTTTCTCTTTTTCTCTCTCTCTCTCTCTCTATCTTTTCTTTCTTCTTCATGCCGAGACACTGACTCGTAAGCACTTTTATTAAGTAATTAAAGTTTTATGCCGCTCGTCGTCCTCGTCGTTCCGTGACGAGCCATCCACGGAAGCCGGCTACCGCCGGAATAGTTTCTGCATTGTTGAGCGAGCATGGACCGCAAGGCACGCGTTTTAACCGAACGTCACGAGATGTCCCAAGCGGCGTTTGGGTTTCCCTCAAAAGAGAAAGAAGAGGACTTTTTGGATATACGTACACCTATATATTTCTTTCCTCTGTATTTTCAACGTTTTACCGAAGCCAAAACCAAAGCAATAAAGCATAATATTTATCACGAAAGGATCTTTCGAATTTAACAAATATCCGTGTAATTTAATACGCAAACGTATAATAGTATAGATATTTCTCATAAATATTCATATTCGAAGTAGAAATTAGTTTCTTTAATATTTATACATTATATTCGTGCATTCCATCGTTAATCGTAACTGCTGACTAGTACGGCTATTATATTTAAGATATATATTTTAGATAATTTATACGTAGACACGTACTTAGCATAAATTTCATAATATAATATAGAGTAATAGTAATGTAGTTTCATTATCTAAATTATTCACAAACGATGTGATTATTTTTCTAAAAATACAATTACACTTGTTCTATACTTTTCTACAAGATTACTAATATTTGTTCGCTTTTCGTCTTTCTTGTTTTTTTCAATTTGAGACTAACTCTAATACAGATTGCAACCCCTCCAAAGGATAGTTTTGTTTCTCGTAAATCTATGCTCTAAGGAAGTTTCATTTTTAACTGAGACATTTTACAAGCAATGAAATTGATTCATGCAACATAAAGATTCGTTCCTTACGTTACTTCTTCCCTTTTTGATTAACGGTCAAGTTCAGAACAGAAACGTGTATATATTTATGTATATGTAAAGTACATATGTACGTAAGTACCACGAAGTATAAGAATCGTTTAACGATAATAGACAAAATTAAAAACGTCGTTGCTCTTATAGGAACGCTTGCAGAGAAGCGGACACCTTTATGGCTTCTTGACGTTTACTACCAACAATAAGTGTACTCGTACGGATGCGAGAACGATGATCGGTTATATTTATATCTATGAAATAGTCGGTGCTACTTGTTAGAAGTCGATGCATTTGTAAAGGTGAAAAAACGTATAAATATGAACAACAAAATTTCAATGTTAATTATTATCATCTTACACTTTAACGCACTTAAACCACCATTTCCATTGAATATAAACTTAAATCGAAGTACATTAGTTAATCATGTATTCATTCAAGGTAAATTGCTATACCTAATTCATAACCGATCTAATTGTAAGTAGACATTATTTAAATTCCTCGTCTTTAACGAACGATCGCTAAACTAACATTAAATTAAAATTGTCACCGCTCTGGTGAGATTTTGAAGAACTAAGTGTCTCCGAAGGTATTCCCTGGATTTTCACGGAATCTACGGGGTAAGGGGGTAAGGTTAAGGGAAGATCTACCAATTGACTTCCGTTTAACCAGTCGGTTCTGCAGAGGGGTTGGACTAGCTTGTTGCATCTAAAGCTGCCGAGAATGTCGAAAAGTTGGGCCACCCTTCGGTAGATGACGCCACCACTACCCTGAATTTCTACAAATTTATAAGAGAACTTTGGGGAATGCTAATCATTTTATTTTCCATAACATCGGGATAAATTTGTGTAAATTTTATACAGAATTATGGAAGTGATTTCAATGAACAACCTGGGAAAATTTAATGTATTGAATAATGTTAAGAAAGTAACAAAAACCAACTAAAGCCAATTTCATAATCCTATTGAAACATAACGTAACTAAAAACAATGATATGTTACAACGATTAACATATACTAAACAAACGTAAGAAGCATCCATCAATAAATGGAATATTGATTTCCATCAAAAAGCAACCCTTCAATTTTTTCTTTATTTATCTCTAGTACTACTGAATTAGAATCTTGCAATTAATTTCGCTAGACTTGAAAATATTAATCAGTCTTATTAAAATTAATATCCATGATTTACATATCCCTTAAACACATAACAGATTTAAATTTCAATAGAAAGAAGATAATATGCAATTAATCACAAACGTTTAAATAGACGTTCGTGAAATGAATGAAATCAAAGATAACCAAACCGATGAATAAATTGGAGAGTGAAACAGTAAGAAAAGAGGGGTGGGGCGGGTGCAGGGGAATGGAATAAGAATAAAAGAAGGATTGTTCTATACAGCAAGCAATCGAAGAATCGGTTGGCCGATTTAACCGGCAGTTGGTGGTAAAAGTAAAGTGGGGGTGTACCCACGCGTGTGCACGCTTCCCAGCCGAGCATTTTATGTTTTGATGGCGCAATAAACCGCCGTAAAGCAGCAGTAAAACGCATCGAATCACAAGTCCGCTCACTCTGTATTCTCTCTTTCCCTCTTTCATTCTTTCACTCTTTTTCGTACTCCTTCCTCCCGCATTCGAAGTCGTTTAAGTGGGCCGCTCCATTCGCGGGACCGTCACTGTAGCCACACACTCCATTGCATGTCCCGTCTCCGGACCTTCCGCTACGTCATTACGTCACTAACGTCACTCTCGACGGTTATCACATGACCGACTCGATCTTGTCACGTGTTTCGCGCTCCTATCACTTTCAACGCATTCTTTTACTACGACTTAGTTGTTACTAGGACTTGTTTGTCCTTTGAAAGTATTTTCACTCTTTAGAACCCCCATAGCATTTCTAATCTGTCTACTTGAATTTTAGAAAATAAACTTTTTCGATCGCTTATACCTTCTTTTTTTTTTTTTAACTCTACAAGCTATATCTTACAATTAGTCTTTTTGTTTTTGTTTTGTTGTTTCTTTTTCATTATAATATGTAAACTTGCATTTTGCCCTCCAGTTATTTTTTTCACGTTCACCATGATGAAGAAATGTAGAAGCAATCATGAAGTTAATTAGAAGAACCAACGATTTTTGCCTTGGCAAAAGTGTCGAGACGAAGTAACGCTTAATGTTTATTACTTTAAGAAAAGCGTTCGTTGGCAGTAACTTTAACAACGACTTAATAACCACTTACGTTCCACGTACCTTCATTCTCGACGATCTTGCTTTCGAGAATTTGTGGTTATAACGATTACGTGATCGCGGTATTGTATCTATCGGTAAACGTAGTTGTATAAAAAAGAATAAATCAAAGACTCTTTCTTTTTCTCAGAATTTTTATTCTTTTTTTATTATTATTATCTCTCTAAATCTGTGTGATGTAAGCGTAATTATGATAAAAGTCTTTAAAAAAAAAAATTACTGCTTGCGTTATATTACAGTTATTTCTTATTAATATTAATAACTTGTAATTTCATTTCCCATCCACGGATACAAATTATGCATGGTCCTGGATGTTGAGTTAATCGATTTAATAGAACTTTAGAAAATAATAATGTATACCTATTAGTTAAAACAACTTGACAGTTATTTTCCATAACTTCAAACTTTTTTTTGTACATAACTGTAGTTAAAGGAGATGTGGACAGACGAAACGCGATGGGATTATATATTAACTGTGTCTCGTCGACGTATTGCAAATAATAATCTCTCTCTTCCCCTCCGCCGTTTAACAACTTCAAGATTTATCTTAAATTTGCAAATAACGCGCTAAAAATTTAGAAACTTTCCTTACAACCTACTTCCTTATTATCAAAATATTTATCATTTTTGTTTATTGAAAAGTTACATTTTAATATTATTATACTAATTTCCATATTAAATCATTTTATTATTAATAACGGTACACTTCGTAAAATGATAGAATTGTGAACAATTTTGTATAAATTTCTACAATTTTAGATACTTACCCACACATACCTCACAAGGTAAAAGGTGACATCCGTTTAAAACGAACTCGGTAGGTAACATAGATCGAAGTTCGTAGACCTTGACCTTAGTACGCACAGTATTTGTAATAATAAACGCTATTTAAATAATATTTTTCTTTTCGTTACAAGCAATTTGTTAAATTTTCGCTCTTAATGCTCTTTTCTTTTGACAAATTACGGGCAACAGTGAGAGATTAGATATAACTCGTATTTAAAGTTTAAAAAACTATGACAAATGTTTTTTTTAATCGTAACTTTATGTATTATTTGTCGTATATCCTTACAAAATAATGACTTCATATTTATCATGTTACTTATATCGCTAATAATAATACATATGTTAAAATAGATAAAATTTTATATTGGAAAAAATGTATTACATTTTGCATATATGTTTAAAAATAAAAAAAGAAAAAAAGAAAAAAAAAATAACTAAACAAAAATAATGAAAATGATTAGCCAAAGAAAGGATCTCATCGAGAAAAAAATGAAAAAGGATTAGCGAATTTCCATGATCCGTTCGAAGATGGCGCGGCAGGTGTCTCTACGAATTTCTGGGGTACCTCCCTTCTTCCAGTTCAAGTCAAAGAGACAAAAAGACGAGAGAAATCCTCGCGTGGATCAGACCACCGCCCAATGTCCCTTTTGGCCTTCTCTGGTCTCTTATTTCTTTTTTTCTCTCTCATTCTCCTCTGGAGGAATCACAAGAAGGGACGGAAATATCTCTCCAGGAAACGGATCGAAGAGTTCCCAAGTTGTTGGTGTTGTTCCAAAGCTGACTCGGTCGCTGGACCGTGGCATGTTTTTTATCTGGACCGCATCTTTTTAAGAGAACGCGAGGAGAACCTTCGAGAATATGTACTTTCCATCTTTTTCAATCTTAACGTCTTTGAGAAAAGTACAACACGACAGCCGATTTACACCCCGTCGCGTTGTGTCGCTGTTAGAAGAGTTGTCTCTACGGTCTCACGTCTTTCTTCGTGGTGTTGGTAATAAAGAAAAAGAGCTTTCGCGTAACTGGAACAGACACTGTGATCCACGAACGAACGTTGATATAATTAAACTGGTCCACTGGTATGGCGCGAACCAGTTTCCGAGGATTTTGTGCTCGAAAATTCTCTCTCTCTCTCTATCTTTATCTCTCTCTTTCTCATTTTCTCTCTTTCTCTCTCTCTGTTTTGACTCTGGGGTTTCAAGCGATTATGTTTCTCGTGTATGAATACCGTCCTACTAGCAGCTGCTCGTGAATCACGAAAGCGACTTTGCGAAATTTGTTTAACGTTGCGTCGTTACCGTTGTGGTTAACTCTCACGTGCCTGCCCCTTGTGACCGCTTTGCCGTTGGATTACACGAAATGATTTCACAATCTTTGTATATCTAAATTATTTTATTCATTAATGTCATACAGTCTTTTTATTTTATAATTAGTAACTAATTATACAATTATACAAGTTAGTTTATTCAAACGAATAATTTAGATATTAGCTACAGATAAAATATGTATTCCCGGATCTTTGGAATGAAAATGAAAGAAAAATAAATAGTAAAAAAAAAGCTGTTTTTCCAATTTTTATTAAGACGTTTAGCCGACGGTCGGAATAATTAATAAATGTATCGTTTCTTTTATCCGCTGAAAGAAATATATGACGTTTCTTTTTCTTTATTTTAATTTTTTTTTCATTTCTAAAAAGTTCTAAGTCATTGTGCATTGCGTAGTCGTGATCTATCCATCTTGACGTGGCTAACACCATACGCCTACGTGAGGAGATAGGAAAGCGTGAGTAGAATTAGCAAAACTCTATTGGAATGATCTATCGATCCCAAAACTGCCACTTCGTGTGGGAAGGTAGTAGAAAAGCTCGGGTTCATCGACGATCGACATGGGTGGCGATAAGCGCCATCAATAAGATCTCCTTAGGGTATCGTAATAGTCGTTTGTTACATACACAAGACATTTCCTTTTTTTTCTATATTCTACAAACCTTATTATTTTATTATAATAAATTACTAACTGTAATAGATCTCTATATGTTATTCCTTATAACTTGAAGAATAAACAAAATGAAAGATCCTTGAAGAAAATTCGAAATTCCTTCTGTTATTTCCAATCGACTGGATAACAGATGTCCTTGAAATCCATGTATTATAGGGTGCTACGAAATGGAGAAGAAGGAAGGAGAACGCTATTTATGATCTTCATAATTCTATACCCTGAACTCTTTCACAATGAAACACAAGTCGTAAACTAAAATTAGAATAAAAATCGTATCCTTGAATTATATGAAAGGGGAATTTTAGTGAATATTTTTGAACGATTATTTTTTATAAAAATATCGGTTGATAAACTATAACATATACCTATCTGTAAAATAAAAAAAAAACGATTTATTATCAAATACATAGATATACGATTATTCTAATAAACAACATGATCGAAATCTTTTCGTGGTAATAAAAAGGGTGGATAAGAAAAATTCCGCTTTTTTTTTTTTTTTTAAATCATCGTGAACAAAAATTTAAAACGTAAAGATAAATAAAGGTTGAATAGAAGGAAAGAACTCGATAGATTAAAATCTTTTGTTCGTGGTAAGAGAGAGAGGATCATCTATTATCATAAATTATATGTTCTTCATCGTGATTTAACAAGAATCGTTTCGACGCCTCGATGAAACAACAATGGAGAACATTTATTTTCTTCTACTTTTCTACTTGGTGTCTAACATTGAATGTTATACGAAACACAAGCGGTATATCAAAGGATGGATACAATTTCCCGCGGTGCCTAGAAAAGTCAAAAAAATACAAAACATTCGTCTTCGTAGATTAAATTTTCAGACAGAGGATACTTCTTCTCTCATATTTGGAAAAAAATTCTTCCCCTTCTCTCTGTTGTCTCGTTGGTACCTGAGGACCACGCCTTTTCTGAATGTAGTTCATCGTTTCTTCTCTCCAAAGCTTCCATTCAAATCTTCATATATGGAAATCAAGTTTTTTTTTTAACAATCCTATAAAACATATCAATAATTTTTATTATTTAATGTTTAATGTATAACAACAAAATTATGCAAATATTCTTCAATCCTTTGTGGTTACATTTAATTACAAAAAATTGTTCATCGAAAAAACATTTGATTATTTTGATTAAACATATTTTATTTTAATATTTATACATTTTAATGAACTATTACTATGACAAATAAAATATTAATTTTGTTCAGAATTATATTATGCGTTATTTTGTTTATTTGCATCTTTTAACACGATTACGTGTGGCTTTAAGTTAGCGAATATATTTTTTTTTTAAATAGAGATCATTCAAAAACATCAAAAATATTTGATGGATAATTTGAGTGAATTTCTATCATGTGTTTGTAAAAAGTGATTTACGTTAGAATTTAAGAACGTACACGTGGAGTTAAAGCAGAAATGTTTGCTCTACACATGCGTTTTCTACGTAGGAAAAATTAATATTTTTGAGTTTTTTCGCATATGTGTATTAAAAGTACGTGTTTATTAATAAATATTATATTTAAACGAATATGAATATTTTTCATATAGAGTTGATAAATTAACATACATTAAAATGCTCAAACAATTGTTTTATCTGAGTTCTTCTTGACTGAATGGGAATATTTATTTGTTTGAGATAGGTATATGTGAACAGATTGCTTTAGCAAATATTCATTCATGAAAATTTACCAATAAAAATATTTATATATGCATGTGTGTGGAGCCTGGGTGAGATGAAAGAAGAGAAAGGAGTTATCTTTTTTAAATTTCCCTACTGAAAAATTTAGTATCATAAGTATTCTACAATGAAAAAAGTGTTTTCAGTAATTCTACAGATTTTGTACATATTAAAAAAAAATGTTAAATATAATTTGAATAATCATGTGTTACTTCGATTTTACATAAAAAAAAAAAAACTTATTATCGTTGTACGAGAAGAAGTATTAAAATATCTACAATCTAATATTAATTATATCAATCAACTTACTAATCAACATACTTTTAAATGTTATATTTTTATTTAGACTTTAATAAAGAATAATAATTTTATTAATTAAGTACTTACATGTTCCTTACATTTAATCGTAGAATAAAATATTTCTTTTTTCCTCCACAAAAGATGATTAGAAGCAGATTAGAAATATTAACGTCAGTTATTTTGTTTCAGATTCGATGGATCCGGTTAGACAAGGGTAAGTAACCAGAACCTATTTACCTAGGAATTTCTTAACATAACGATCGCGTTTCTAAGACTAGTCTTAGGACTGGTATCGTGAATAGCAACGATAAAGCATAGCTAAGTTGGCGTTGTAACGATTTTTATGATAATTTGTCTCGGTGGATTGACGCCGTCGAAAAAGAACAGCTAGCCAGCCAGCCATCTATCGGTCGGTAGGCTGAAAGTCTAGATACTTGAAATTTATCTAGAAAATGGGGTGTGTAAAATGGGCTGTCCATCGTAAGGAACGTCAAAACCGGCTAAGACTTTTCCCGCCCTTGTGTCTTTCAACCCTCCGAATGCGTACCCTCTCCCTTATTCTTTTCCTTTTACCGCACGCCCCTTTCTTCTCCATTACCTCGTACTTTCCACTTTTCTCTCAAAGACCACCAAGATACCTGGATGAACCTAACCTTTCACATAAGAATATCTAATGGGTACATAAGTATTACTAGTTATGCTGAACGAATTCGATACTATTATTCGTTGGTCTCTCCGTCGGCAAAAACAACCAATAGGATTAATCTTTAAGAAACGAAAAGCAATTATTTTTCCGAGAGATACGTTCGAACGTTCCACTATCGCGAGGTATGAAGAGTTTCAACGAGTTTAAAGTAGTCGATAGATAGGATGCAGAAGAAAACGAACGATTTCTCAATACGGAGGAGAGAGGAAGAAATGATGGAGTTGCTACACCGACGATTCGCGATTACGCTTCGCAACATACAAAAGCGAGAAAGACGATCTCAGAGAGATAGACACATAGAGAGAAAGAGAAAGAGAGATGGAGAAAGAAAGAGAAAGAGAAAAAGAAAGAGAAAGAGAGATCTCTGAGGGAGGCAACGAGCGACTCGCAGAGTAGTCGCTCGTCGAAAGGAGCGGACCGTCGGCTGAGCAGATCGTGCAAGGTATAAGCTCTCTCTCGAAACATACACACACATGTATGTTCTTGTACACATATCCACATATTCATATATACTTACGTGAAGAGATAGACGAAGAAACATACATAGACACACACACAAATAAAAAGCCAGAGAGAAGATCGGAGAGAGGCGAACCTTGCTACAAGAAGGAGCAAGTGAGAAAGAGAAAACGTGGTAGAAGGAGATAAAATGAGAAAGAGATAGAAAGAGAAGAGAAAGAGAGAGAAAGAGCCATTCATCTTGGCGCGCCTAGCCTGCGCCGGATTGGCGGGGCTCGGTAAAGAGCGCGCGTCGATTGGCCGGCAGTGTTTACCAGCTGGTGCCCCCGGCAGCCGGCGCTCCACGCTCGACCGTCGAAGAGAGGGGGGCAGAACGCGGAGAGACAAGCGGCGCCATTATTGTAAGGGGTTACATTTAGCTGGCCGTGGGTTGTAGTACGCGGCGTTCGGTATAGGGGGCTATAGTACCTTCATGCATGGCCCATAAAGGATTCGTCGACTATCCGAGAAGTACGCAAGAAACGGCTTCTAACACCTGACAGAGGGGCCACGGCTCTTCTCTTCTCTCTCTCCTCGCAGTGGTGCGCCGTTCCATCGGCTGCTGGCTGCCATCGTCGCTACCGTCGCTGCCGTCGCTGCCGTCGTCGTCGTCGTCGTCGTCGTCGTCGTCGTCGCCGCGATTGTCATTGTCATCGGGCCTGCCAATTTCGTGAACGAGAAGAGTGAACGCGCGCGCAAACGAGTTAGTTAATATCTCGAGAATGGATCGACGGTGAGATGATGATCGGTTCGCAATAGTCGTGATCGATCTTTACTCGCGCGCGCTAATCGCGATTTTTATTATCTAATTATAGTCTAATACTTGTGACAAGGAAAAGAAATGTGTTGGCTTTTTGGCTAAGTGGCGATAGGTAGATGTGAAGGATAGTCTTAGAGGGAAGAGAAGAAGAAGAAGAAGAAGATAAAGAAGCATATTTAATAGAATAAAAGAGTGAAGGAGAATAAATAAGAGGAAGAGGAAGATTAAAGAAGTAAAAGCAATGAGGAGGGAGCCGCCGGCGAGGAGGACGGCACGCGGTTGCCGGCGTTGAGGACGTCGCTGAGGACGTCGGTTGACGTCCGAGCGAAGGCCGACGCCGGACGAGGAGGGATCGCGGCGATAGGGCTCGATCGCTCATCGGCCGGGCGATATGAGTTCGAAATTCATAATCGATAGTATGCTACCAAAGTATCACCACCAGTTCCATCACCAACAACTGTTCACTAGCACGAATCCCGGTACGATCCAGGCGTGTACCGCTGCGAGCAGTCCGGCGAGCGCGGCTGCGAGCTTAGAATCAAGCCTATCCGCGGCTGCGGTCGCGGCCGCGGCAGTAAATTACGCACAGCAACACAATTCGCCGAGTCCGACGGGCTCGAGCCCTCAACACTCGGGTAGTTCGGCCTCGACCTCGCCGGCGGCCCGCACCACATCAAGCATGTATCCTTACGTTTCGGCAGCAGCCGCGCACCATCATCACCAGCAACAGCAAGCGGTCGCGGCGGCCGCGTTCGGTGCGACCTCCAGCATGGTACCTGGGTTCGGTTCGAGCGCGGCCGCAGCCTCGAGCGCTGCCCTCGCCGCGGCAGCGGCCGTCGATGCCGCGACAGCAGGTGACAAATCTTGCCGATATACCGCCAACCTTGCTGGCAATGTCGCACCCACATCGGCTGACCCGATGGTCAACTACACCCTCGGCCATCATCATCAAAACGGTGCTACTCCTGGTAGCCTCGTCTCTTCCGCCTCAGCTTCCTCTGCCGTCTCAGCCGCATCCGCATCTATGGCCGCGGCGGCACAATTCTATCACCAGGCTGCCGCGGCCTCGGCTGTTGTCGACCCTCTCACCTCCTGCCAGCAGCCTACCACCGGTCAGCCTGGTATTTCGGACATTCCTCGCTATCCCTGGATGTCCATCACGGGTGAGTACCTTACCTTTTTTTATCCTTAGATTTTCTATTTTCTACTATGTTTACAAATTTACTCTTTTACAATCTTGACTAATTAATTTTTCAAATGTATAATATCGTAATCAAAATAAAATATTATCCGTGTCTACCTCGTGACACGATGTTGCACGTTTCAAAGATAGCTTTGCCTTGCTCTACACTTCTGTTTTTTTCTTTTCTATAATGAAACTTGGTAAATTCTAGCTCACGCCGAGGCGATAACTCCTATTGTTTAACGAGAAACTTATTCTGTTCGTGTCGTACATAATGCATTATCCGTGTACCACCTTCGACGATACTTCTTCGTTAATTTATTAGCTCGAACAAAGTATCGATGTCGTGTTTTTGCGTCGCTAATGTTACTCAAGCGTGCACCTTTGTAAACTCGTGCAAAAAATATGTCTTTTCTTATTTCTTATCTATCATTGTTCCTTGAACATTCTCTTAACAGATAAACATTTTAACTGTTTAGAATATTTCACTGTTTTACTTAATTCAATCGATCCTGAAGTCGAATATTGTTGTTATTATATTTTTGAATATTCATTAAGCTATGGATAAATTTCTTCTCCTTAAAATTATCAAATTTATAACTTAGATTTGCAAATGCGATAATGCAACGCGTGTTCATTAAGTCATGAATTTCGTAAGATTCATTAATATTCCAAAATTATACAACTTTCACAAATATCAAATTATTTTCATATTTTTCTTCATAAAGAGACAAATGGTAATAATATAAGGTAAAGAGTAATTAAAACGGTATCTGCCTACCTTTAAATATACTTCAATTGAGATGTAATCGTAGGGTATATAAATTATTAGACAGAGTTTGTTTCCTGTCGCTGTTTTAAAATAGCGTAACGATTGGATGTTAATCTTTTGAATTTTGTCTTGCCAATTGACCGTCCAATCATCGAATATATTCGTCTGAGTATTCATTTCGTGCCAAACATTTAAAGATCACCAGCTATAATGATGATTACTTGATTACCGAATGTAAACTTGTTGATAATAAATTCAGTGACAAAAAAATATTAATAAATTAATATTTCTTCTAGTAATTGTATATAAGTATCATGCTTAACATTTAAATGAATAAACATACTATATGAATAAAAGTTATTTCCGTTTTAAACTCATTGGTATACAAATTTTGTGATCAGTATTCTTTTTTTTTTTTTAATTGTTTCCGTAATTAAATTAAATGCAATATTTCCATCTGTCAATATATATGTGGGTTATAAATAACCTTATCATATAAAAAATTCTTTTCAATATTCATCTTTATTCAAAAACAAAAAATAATTGCAAAAAATCAGATTATTATGACCTGATCAATTAGATTCAATATAGATTATACAAAATAATCAACTATAATTTCATAGAATTTTAATTGCCATAATGTAGAGATATAGAACGAAAAAGATAACAATAAGAGAGAAAGAAAGGAATGCGCGGAAAAAAATGTCGTCATCGTAATCGTGGTCGCGCCGGGGGCGTAATCCGGTGCCGCTTAAATTGAATCGGGAGACAAAAAGGATTACGGGAGATGTGCTTTAGCAATGCCGATCCTTCCTTTAATCCTTCCCCCCCCTGCCACCTCAAATTATTGCGAGCTTTGTGCGTCTCACTGCTAAGAGTTTCCTAACTTTCTAATTGCATCTTGTTGGAGCAGCAAAACATATGAGACGTCGAAAGCCCCCTTCTGTCCCACCTTTCCCTTTTCCTATTCTTCTCTCTCTCTCTCTCTCTCTCTCTCTCTCTCACTTTATTTCTCTTTCTCTTACGCTTGCATCTCTCTGTCGGCTTAAGTCTCTTAACTCTCAACGTTGTATATATCTATTTACTTATATACTTACATTTGTGTCTTATGAACGCGAGCATCCGCTAAAAAGTTCGACGAACGTGAATATCTTTCTCTCTCTTTCTTTCTCTTTTTAAGAATAAAGAAACCTTGACTTGCTTTAGCTTCGTTTATCTTTATCTTTTTCTCTTTCTCTTTCTCTTTCTCTTTCTCTTTCTCTTTCTCTTTCTCTTTCTCTTTCTCTTTCTCTTTCTCTTTCTCTTTCTCTTTCTCTTTCTTATTCGAAAACGACACTCGCAGAATGTTCTGGGAACGTTGTCGCCCGATGAAAATATCGTAACATAATTTACAAGGATGTCGAGTCTTTTAATCAGCGGATGCTCACGACTTTCGAGTACGTCTCTATAATGATATTTTTGTTGTTTTGCAGATTGGATGAGTCCCTTTGACAGAGTCGTATGTGGTGAGTAAAGTTCCTTCCTCTTTTTATCTTAAGATCGCTCATATTTATTCCGCATTTCTCTCGTTAATTAGAATCGTAACGTAGTACGTTATACGACCGAGGAGATTCCGCTAAAAATATATTTGCAAGAGCTACCGGGTTTCAATAAAATAATACATAGTATTCTTACGTATACACATACTATGTCTACGTACCTCCTTACCTATACTACATACATACTTATGTGCATATATACATACGTCGGAAATACGCGACAAAAGGGTTCTCAAACGATATCGTTATTAGGGGAAAGCTTACGAGAAGTCGCGTATAAGGATTTCTCTTCCTTGCGCAGGACGCCCTCATACAGTTACATATGGTAAGCATATTTTTCTTCCCTGATTTCTATTCACAGGGACTTACCCTCTATCTCGTGTATATTTTCCAAGCTTAAATTACAAAAAATCTTTTTCTTTTAGTTCAAAGTTCAACGACGCGACGACGACAGTGTTTTTAGCATACAATGCCCCTATCTAGTTAGCAATTAAAAATTATTACTACATCTATTGATATAAAGTTATGGTTATTAATTATCAAACTATGTTCAACGTATTTATTAGAATAGTTTTTCAAATGCAAATTAATCGAAATTTATGAAACTCACGAAGAATACTAACAAGTTTACATTTACGTACTTAGTAACCATTTGCATTGTCTAATCTTTAGAGAAATGAAAAGGCTCGCCTACGTAACTACTACGTAATATATGTGGGATCTTTTGAACGCGTCAAGAGCAAGGTCATGGTTTGGGAACGTTCACGTGAGTCGTACTACCGGCCGCACGCGCGAAGTTGTATCCTATTCATTTATGATACTTGTGCATGCAAGAAGGACATGTATACGGCCAACTACACCTGTCGTCACTGTGATAATGTTGCTGGCAAATAATCCGGCGCCTATCTTTTATAGAGCCACTTACGGCCATACAATGGCGTAGTAAATAGCGATTAGATAAAATTAAAACTTCAAACACTTTTTATTTTATTATCTCGGTTTGTTTACGCTCACCGGTTAATAATTTCAAACGGACCTCGTACTCCCGGATTCTGAATCCATGGTCAAGCCTATCGTTTCTGTCGGAGGAGAAAGGCTTAGCTAATATTTTTCTTTCCTATTCGATAATATTTACAAGATCACTAAAGCTAACACCGGCCGAGTTATATATGCACATATGTAAGTATCTATAGTATGTAAGTATGTATAGCATGTATGCAAAGCATGCATATACGTTCTGCTGAATTCGCAATATCTCTTCTTTTTCAAAGATTATGATAACTCCTAAAGAAATATCTTTAATGATGAATTGCTAAATATTATTATCGTAATAGAATTTGTTCATACACATTTTTATTATAATGAATAAAATTAGATAGATAATTTTAAGTTTCTTAGAAAGTTAAGATAGATGTCCTAGATCAATAAGATGAATTATTTATTATTCTCGAGAAAACAAACGTATTTTTCACGTAACTTCCTTACTTACCAACATAAAACGTTTATGAAGGAAGAGTGAAAAAATTGTTAAGTGGAAATCTCACGAGCCCGTTTCGCTCACTTTCAACGATGCGTTTATATTACTCGAGCCAAGCTTAGGGCCGAGTAGACTGTTAAAGAGAGGAAAGAAGTAGAGGGAAACGATGACGGCGTGACGAGGAGTGGGCGTAGATCGTGCTCATAAAATCATTACCTATCATCCTTTACACTTTTATGGAGCGAACCCGATCTTCGTTAGTCGTTCCAACGAGGCCGCAATGCGAAAACTCTACAATCTGACTTCTTTATAGTCGTTGAAAGAATGTAATCGAATTACACCGATTATTACATTACGGCCTCTTGAGAATTTTTCAGATTTGCCACTTTTAAAATACTTCAATTAATCCTTCTTCCTCTCTTTTACTCTTCGTTAATACTAATCATGTAAATGTCTTCCCCTCTCAAATCTTTCAAATTTACAATAAACAAATATACATAAAGATATATCAACAACAAAAACAGAATACATATATATTTATAACATTCGATAAATGTATACCTACCTTAACCCTAGTGGTCATAATTATCGACCACATGTCGATCCGTCGTCGTGAAGAAACAATTTTCTAACCGGCCTCGAGAAATTGTAGTAGATATATCATTGATATGGCAAGTTATAACCGGAGGAAAAGTTTTCTCCTTCAGGCGCACGTACGAACTGGGAAAGATGGGCCATCCATCCGGAATTCGTCCCACGAAGCGTACTTCGAACGAAATTGCAATAGGTGTCATACTTTTTGAGGGAATATTCGATGGCGCCTTCGATGCAGAAAGAAAGCAAGAAAGAAAGGAGAGTAAGAAAGATAAAGAGGGAGAAACGTAGTTGAAGCGACGGCGCTAAGAGTGACTATGGTGGAGGAAAAGAGAAAGAAGGGGTAGCATTGGTGGAGGATGGGAAAGGTGGAGAAGAGGTCCAGGTAGGGGAGGAACAAGCAGGAACGATGAAATGGGATAATACCGACGCTGCAGGACGCGGCAGCCATCATCGAATGCTAATGAGGGGTTGCCGGCTCTCGGGGCGGAGGATTCAGCTCGTACAACGACGCAGCTTCGGTCTGATTATAAATTATACATTATCTCGCGCTAACCTTCTCTGTACACACCGAAATCCAACTAGGCGTACGCGTTTCGTTACTATCGCGTGAACACCCCGTGACCAGCAACCCTGTTTTACCCTCTCGGAAAACTACGACAATCCTGAACTCATGAAAACGAGTTTTGTGATCGTTTCGAACGTCGACGCCTTTTTCCTCTGTTCTACCCGAACATTACTTCGACTTTCTTCCTACGCGTTTTTTCCCTTTTCTTTTATCCTTTTTTTTAAGGTTTCATTCTCTTCACCGTTCCTTTCAAAAGAATAAAAACCGTTCGACCTGAAACGACGTTAGCTTGATCTAACTCATGGAGAAAATTATTGAGTATTTCGAAGGACGAAGAGGAAGGGTAAAAAAGGGGTATAAGGGAGAGGTGAAAAGGATCGGGGAATGGAATCGTGAAGAGATACGAAGGGTATGGAAGAAAAGGCAGGTCAGAAAGAAAAACAGAGAAAAAGAGAAAGTGTGAATGTTTTTGTATGAGTGAGAGATAAAGTGAGAGAAAGAGATAGATAGAAAGAGAAAGAGAGAGAGAGAATCGTGTTGTCACAGAGATTATTGAAACTGCAGTTTTATGGGCCTTAAAAGCAGTTTAATTGCCGTTATATAAGTGTTTATGCGCTGCTAGCTTTGGCCTCCGCCTGCGCCACCCCAAACGTTTATTTTATGGTCATACGGCGCAGCGCGTACCCCGTTTTGTCGCGTGCCGAAAGCATCATACCAGTCAAATCCCCAGGACGACCGGTCGATTCTAAACGTCACCGTACGTTTACACTTTCCTGCACCTCCTCGCAAAGGCCGCCTTACTTTTATCTCCTCTACCTTAAACCGGGCTTTTCAACGCAGCATCCTCTCTACGTAGGCAGCCTGCTATCGTTGAGAATCGCGTGCCCAACCGATCTCGCTGGGCCCCAACTTATTTTATCGCTTCCCATTCGTGCTCCAATACGAACGGAACTGGAGCCTGTGCTTGCTCCTGTAATTCCCGAAATTCGATATTAATGGACGTAAGTGCAAATTTAATGAAGCGCTACCTATTCGACCTGAATATCTTTACTATCTTTGCCGACGGTTGCTGCATTTTTATCCTTTTCTTACTAAAATCCAAATTTTTGAATGATTCTATTAGATTACGATGATGAGAAAAAAGTAAATTGAATTTCATTATTATGTTTTCTTTTTCTTTTTACTTGTTTTATATTTGCTGTTTTAATTTTACTCATCGTCATAATAGCAACGTTCAAAAATATATTTCTCTAATATGTTTTTATTTTTAAAAATATATATCTAATATATTCTAAATTAGATTGATTAAAAAAAAGAATGAAAATAATAAGGAAAAAGAATTAAGGCTTATGTACACGAAATTAAATAAAATTAATTTGATATTTAACATTAACTATTATCTAAACGCGAAATGTATAAGTGTATGTCGCAATGTTTCTCAGGGTCATGGTAAGTCTAACAGGGAATCGTTTCACTTCGAGGCACGTCCCGTTCGCGACGACAGAATCCACGAAAAAGTTTCTACGAGATGTTCACATAAGTATGCAACCGATGTACTTTACCTGCATAACGATAATATGCATATATGCAAACGGTCAAGAGAGAAGTATCGTGGACATTTGTATAGGGCACTCGTAGGAATGGCGCAATGACACGTGCAGCTGCATCTCGAGTTTCGTCGATAACATTACAAAATAGCTTAGGGGTCGTTCCACTTAAAAGTACTCTTTCTCTCTCGTATTTCATCGGACACGAGATCGCTATTTTATTTTTGTGTCTATTTTCATTATATTTATTTTATTATTACACCTTACGAAATATAATTTTCACTTTCCTGCTTTTTTAACAAGAGACCAAAACTCGTATAAACGGCCTACAACAGGATGCTCCAAGGAAACTTCCTAACTTTCTTTTTCCTTTTTTCTTTTTTCAAACACTTTCGTTTTTTGTCTGTTTCTTTTTGTTCTATTCTGTCTCTCGATACCAACAGCGAAGAGAAAAGAAACGATACCCTTTTACGAGAAAAAAAAAATCTCGACTTTTTTAAGGAATAGCTGAGTTTTTTAAGGAATAGTTGAGTTTTTTACGAAACTTTCACCCTATCTTTTTTGTCACGTATCTCGTCATGGCTGATTCTGAATAGTCGAAAGTCAAGTTTACCTGATCAAAGGATCGAAGCGTGTAAATCACCGATGCTTTTTTAGTATCTTGACAAAGTGAAAGTAAAGGCTTCGTTTGTTTGGCCATGACTCTCTGGAAAATAAAAAAAAAATGTGTGTCTTTAGGTTTAGTTACATCTGATGGGGGCGGTGAAGGGGAAGAAATTCAATATGTTATATGAATTTTATCACGAAGATTTTAATAATTATCATATATACTAGTTAATATTATTAAAGAAGTATTATATATATATATGACTACTTTAAATATTAATTAAATTTTAATAAACGAATGAATATTTTTATTTGTCAACATGAATTTCTGTTTAATTTGATAAGATCACGATTCATCGGACAACGACATTCCTACAATGAAATTTCGTATTTGAAAACATTACATATAAATGGAACTATTACTCAAATAAATTTTAACGATTCCTATATTATTATTAATTAATTTTTTAACTCGTCAAGTAAGTTTTGCATCGTGTTCATTAATGTTACTGGCTTATCTTTTAAGCGCGATAAATAAATAGTAGATTCTTTGAAAGAAAAAAATATTTCACAGGGTATTTAAATAAATTCCTTTAAACTTGTATGCATTTATGTACAACATTATAAGTCGAAAGTAGTCTTTATCAAAAGCCATGAAATTAATAAAAAATAAAGGGAATGAGAGAGTGAGAGTGATAGAAAGAGAAAGAGAGAGACAGAGAGAGAGAGAGAGAGAGAGAAAAAGAGAAATAGCATCGTCGTCCATCGGAAGTAATCGTTTGAGTTTTTTACGACGTGCCAGATTTACCGATATCCTCGTAAATTTCTACTAATGCCGTCGTATCGTTTCGCTGCCGTATAAACAAAACGCATACTACCGATTGGTTGTTCTTTTCCTATTACCAAACGATAAACTCATCTTATATTCTTGATACATTTTAAGATGATGACGTAACGAGCGTAAATGGTGGCTTAACGAAGTAGTACAATTTTGAAAGAACTTTTAAGTACGAAAATAGAATACGATGTGAAAAAAAGGATAGTCATAAAATTTAGAAAAGAAAAATACATTTCTTAATTACCCCAACGTACATCTATAAAGAATGCTCTTAGCCGATCAAAGCGTATCGCGAAAGTACTTCGATAAAACGTAACGTTGACCGCTTCATCGTCTCGAGTATTTTTTAAACAACAGCCAGATAGGATAGAAAAGTTATTTCGACTCAACGAACGTACGAACGACGAACAAACTATATATATAGTTTATGTTTATCAAGCGCTAAAAGAAATTAGATTTGTGGTCTTAATCTTTTGTTCTAGTATGAAGCACGTGCGATCTTAACCGATAAGCAGTCTTTGTGATCGTTCGAGTTTTAATTTAGAGAGGCAACCATTAACCTTAATGAACTGATTACCAAGGGAGCTTGACTAAGTGGTATATATATATAATATATACATAAATGCATAGGTATGTAGGTATTTATTTAAGTAGATATAGAATAGTTGCCGACTCTTGCCAAAGCTTTGAAATATCGAAATGTACGTTTACACGGATGAGGAGCCCCCCATCTGTTTGCCTGCGTACCCAGCTAATTATTACCGGATGGTATAATTTATCGCAATTATACCATCACTTTTATCCCGGAATCTCGTTTCTTCTTTTTCATTGCATTCGATTCCATATAAGGTTAACCCGTTCTTTTCATTCGCGTTACCTTTACTTTTCGATCGAGTTTAAAGTCCTGTTCGCGTAGCCTTCGTTCTATTAATTTACTCGACTCGCCATTTCCCTCGGAAATATCGAATGAATTGTAAGATCTTTGCTGTTAAATTATAATATGTTCGTTATACGATAGGTAGGTAGGTATATTGGCGTTCGAAATCGCGGATTTCAATTAAAATAATCGATTCTCCAAGTCGTGTAATAAGCAAAATGAAATCTATCTGAAATAAGAACGAAGCACGTGCGAAACGCGATTGCAAATTCTTACATATTGGTCGGATACGCCTACTTTCTATGCTACTGTATTTAGTCCTATTATCCGAAGATCCTTATCAAAAGATTTTCATTGATTTTAAATAATTCGTTAAATCATTTGACTCAACAGACGTGGGAATATTTATTCTATAATCGTTAATTTTAACTTAACTATTAATTGCAATTCTCTGTATACCATAAACAAATAACTTTTTACATTCTCCATTGTTCACTCAATCTATACGATGTTGCAATGTTAAAAAATTTACATACACGAGAAATATCGTATATTACTTATTTGATAACCAAATATAAATACAATATACTATTCCACAATCTGATTTATTAAACGCTTCTTTCTTGAATTTCTACGAAAAATTTGTATTCGAATACATTATATAGTTCTCTCTCTCTCCTCTCTCTCTCTCTCTCTGTATCTCTAAATGTTAATTAATATCGAATGGCTACTTTCATCTTTTTTTAAAATCTCGCTTGTGAAATTCAAATTAGAAGATCTGACCGTTAGTTTCGGTTGTTCGTTAAGGAAAGAAAAAAAAAGAATATAAAGTCAAATTGTACAGGAAGAAGTCAGATTTCTAAAACATATAACGAGTATCTACCCTTTCCACTTACTCATGACGATTCGGACCATTCGCGTTTCCGGCTCGCGTTTGGCCCCTTTTAGCTAAAAGTTTCTCTTTCCCGTAACAAACATCTCGTTTCGGTGAGAGTTTTCAACAGATATCGTAGTCCTCCGGTCGGTTGTCGTTGCTGGCGTCAAACTTCTCTTCATCTCTATGCCGAAACTTTAGTTTACCGTAGTGTTTAAGAGAAAAATCGCCTTTTCTCCGTAGCGGAAGTTCGTCGTAGTAGAGTAGAGAATATCTAACCCTTGTCCCTCTACGCCCTTTCACTCACACTCTCTTTTCTTTTTTTTTCCTTTCTCTTTCTATCTTTCTCTCTCTCTCTCTCTCTCTCTCTTTGTTCTTTTACCTCGTTCGTATTCGTCCAACGACGAATTCCAAAGAAAACTTTCTTAATGCAAAATGAAGACGATGCTCCTTTACATTTTATCTTGATAACCTATCCCCATCTATACCGTTGGGATAAAAGGATTAAAGCTGGAGTATTTTTCGACTAGATTGTTCTAACAATCTTCGGACTTTTCTTCATTATACTAACCTCGGGCGAAACTAATACTAAATGTAAAAGAGAAAGAGACGCGTTTTTCAACGCAACATCAGCGAGTGCAGTAAATCGGACTTCCTTGAACCGTTTCTACATCTTGTCATTCTCTCTCACTCTCTCTCTCATAGATTTCAAGTTCATCGACGGCATTTCAAAGGGAAACGAGCACACTGGATGGTCGTTAAAATCGAACGATACGATGATGCGCCGAGCGGTGTCGGTTACACGCTCGATAAAGTTTTACGACGAGGACAGAACGATAGCGAGAAACGCCTGACGACTGACGAAGATCCGCGATTTCACGAATTTTCGAACCTTAGAGATTCCTTATGTATTACCAACATTTTTATTTTTTTGGTTATCTATATAACAATCAAATTTAAAAATTAATTAAAAACATCTACAAAACGATTAATTAAATTTACTCAAATATTCTTTTTCCAAGACCAATTCTTTCTCTGTAAAGTTTAATGAAACTATTAAGAGCAAAATTGGTTAGATTATTATTTAAAAATGAAATATTTTTTATGTACAGGATTTATTATTTTTTCAATATTTACTGAATAATATAAATAATGAAACACACACGATTTTCTACAGAGTAAAGAATTCACATTTTTAGCCTTCTTATTGTTAGACGAACTAAATGTATGTATATACTTACATGCTATCAAATTTCGAGATAATAATTCGACCTTTGAAATGTTTATCTATACTCTTTCTTTCCTTCTCTTTTTCTCTGCCAGCGTGTCATTCATAGACCTATAAGAAGAGAAGAAATAAAACATTCGTTAGAAATCATATGACGAAGAATCTCAATTCAAAAGTAAACATTTGTTTATCTCGTCGAGTAACAAAAGATATAATACTCTCTCGGACCTTGAGAGGTACCCTTGAATTCCTTTAATAATATCGATAACGTTACAGCGATTATCTATCGTTGCAAAATTAAACAAAATCAGAATGGAATGATAATTAACCATTATTATTATTCCACGAAGTTTTATTTTATTTTATTTTCACGATTCTTCTATACTCGCAATCAGTAATATCCACATAAATGCATATGAAAGCATGCAATGGGGATGGAAGTTAGTTCTGACAATGAGAGACTATTTAATAATAAAAGAGGATAGAGAAAAGATAAAATTTTTCCTGTTGACCGAGGAGAGACAAAAGAACGTGTTACAGAAGCTTAGTGCTGACATACGGAACGATGTTGACTTTGCTGAAAAAGGGTAAGAAAAGGCTGCCGGCACCTCGAGCATTGCTTGCTCGAAGGCACTCGGTTTGAATCGTGGCCACGTTCGACTGAAACTCAACTCGCGCGATTATTCTCTTTCTCTCTCTTTCTGCTATCCTCTATATGACTGTGTTACTCTACGTCTCTACGACATTGTGGCACGGCACTGTAGTGGAGAACGACCCCCTGGCGAGCACTATCGTAACAAATGTGGCCGTTTGCATAACACGACGACGAGCAATTCGGGCAGGTTTGACGGTGCGCGATATAGACCTTTAGCCATAGCATGTAAAGAGAAAGCAAGCGAGAGAGAAAAAGAGAAAGAGAGAGAGAGAGAGAGAGAGAGAGGTCAGAGTTAAAAGGGAAGAGAATAGAGAGAAAGAGAGATAGAGAGAGATGAGGGCGGGTCGTGGTCGAGGTACAAGAAGAGGGTTCGAAGGTAGATAGTAGGGTGGTTCGTTCTCCCAGAGGGCTTCTGTATAATCTATGCTCCAAGATAGCCAATACCGAATAGGGAGCTGCATACTTCCATCTCTTGCTCTCTTTGTCTCTATAGTTCTCTTTCTCTTTCTCTTCTCGTACAAGCCAGCCGCATTTCGAATTGGTTGGAACAAAGTGTGCGCTTGACGTTTACCGAACTTTCCTTTCTATTCGCAGCTTCGATTTCATTGCCGACTCTTCGTTTTAACCGTTCAACGGTGGGAAAGGTTCATCGATACCTCGAGATCTGGGAATAGAAAGATACCAATGATCGAGAATACAGATCGTATCTTTGTTTCGAGAGTAATGAGATAGATAACTTAATGATCTAACTTTTAAAGAGTTAAATGTTTAGAGAACTCGCTAATTAGTCATTCGAACGATTTATGTCTATGTTTATTGCGAATAAAGCGTATTGGGTTTCATGTAAGAGCTTACAGTTCGCTTTCAAAGTATATTTATACTTCGTATCGCATTCTACGCTTAGATCAGCATTGCGTATTGTACAGTGACGTCTTTATCCGCATTCGGTAATGACATTTTATGGATCATAGCTCGATTCTCTTTCTCTCTCTCTCTCTCTCTTTCTTCTTTCAACTCGTATTTCTATTGCCATCTTCGACGTTTTTCTATTATATTCTATATCTCCTTATTACAACACTTTACAAGGACATCTTGCAATTAACCCGCATCAAATGTAACTCCAATTACCGACGGCCCGCATTGTCCTTTCAGTGTGCATTGTTATCCTACTAGTGAAAAGGGTTAATTTCTTGATATATTCGTTATCTTTTTGACAAATTCTTTACCATCCTGTCTATCGCAATTTCACCAACATGTAAATAATAGAAGAAAAACACACAATGAAACTTATTGTTCGATTATGCAAAAACACTGGTAGCTGCGTTTCTTCGAATTAAAGAAAATAAAGGCACGGTAAATATAATAGAAAAGAATTATAGAGCTAACTCTAGTCAGAAGGAAAGGGTCACGTAAGTCCATTGAACGAAATCTAAAAGTACGATACGAGGCTACTTCGAAGCGACGAACCGTTTTACAAGATATTGACCCTTCTACAAGGTCTATAACGAAGGAGTCGTAAGGGAACAAATTTAACGAATTATTTCGATGTCGAGAAAGTGGTCTGATCGAGAAGAACATTGCTATCCTTTTTTTTATCTACTTTCTTATATCTTTTTGAGTTTATTTTCTCATTTAATACGATCGTTAAACTTGATATATAATGAACAAAAAAAAACTAATTCTTTTTCTATTTCGAAGAAAAGAACGAATAATACTGTCAGTCTATTATCACAATTCAGTTATTTATAACTATTTTAAATTTTTAAAATAAATTCACACTATCTGCTTACGTTCTCGTTACTTTGTCTTTCTTTTATTCGATGGAGGAAAAAAAATCGGTTGGATCGAAGCAAAGAAACGATCTTCAATGTCTACACCAAATCCGAGATGGCAAGAAAGAAGGAGTAACACTGAGAGGAACGTATATACGCATATACATATAGTTGGCGAGCGATCTGGTCTGAATATCAGGCAGGTACGTTGCTGTGCTCTTTCACGGTATACCCCTGATACAGCTTATCACGACTTTTATCCCTCGATAAAAACTAAAGGCCCCATTTCCAGCTTTTGTACTGCCCGCGGCTCTACTGGAAGGTATTGCGCCTTCTTCTCCCGCGTACACCTCTACGTACCTACGTGCATAGCCAACCGGTAGCTTCCTTTTCTCTCTCTCTCTTTCTCTCTTTGTACATATACATATATAGTATATAGAAAGAAAGAGAGAGAAAAGAGAGAAAAAGAAAGAGATACATTTTCTAGTTGTGCACAGCAAATACGATAGCTGGCAAGGTTCTACGTAGACTACGTGGGCTCGTGTCTCGCGAAGGAGAAAAACATGGAAACGTTCCGATGGTATGTACGACGAGCCTCGGTTTATTCGTGTTAGAGTCCGTTGTACGGAGTTGATCCTATATCCCTCAACTGTAACGCTCGGTAGTAGTAGTGATTGTAGTGGTGGTGGTGGTTGCCGGGTGATCGAGGACATTGGTGGGGGGTGCCAAGTCATAACGACGAGGTCGGGAGGATGGTGGAATCGTTACCGGAGCCTGCGAACGAGAGCGCATGTGCGCTCTATTCCCTTTCTGCTGAGCGCGTTGCATCCAAGGGAGCAGCCATGAAGGAACGAGGATGTGGAGTTCGGAGGGCTTGCTTGCTTGCTAGCTGGCTGGCTTGCTGGCTGGCTTTCTGGCTGGATAGCTGGCTGGCTGGCTGGCTGACTGGTTCAAAGGTGGGGATAGAGCCCGTGGGAGTTCTTCTATCTTACTGCTTTTATTATATGTGTGTTTGCTTAACGACTCTTCCTTCTTGGTGCATGGACCGTGTAGTCAGCTAGTTGCTCCATGACCGCCCGTAGATCGCCCTTTTACGAGATGCCTTTGAATCTTAGTTTCTTGACGATTTGATAATGATACATAGTCAATTCATTGTAGAATGCAAACCTTTACTTTGATTATTCCTTCATTAACAATACTCTTATTCGTTCAATCGTAATTTCCGATCAATTTTTTACACTTATAATACAATTGATTATTTTATTTATTACTAATTGTAAGTATCATCGAAAGTTCAGTAAAATCATTTAATTACAATATTATAGAGAGTTAAAAATTATATTTATATTTTCTTATTTTTTCCCAAAGAAATTCTTTGAATAATTTTTTGTGGTAATAAGAGAGCCGAAAATCTACAAACTTTCTGTATCGAGTTACTGGAATTAATCAGTGTCTGGAATACGACCACAAAAGATAAGATTATGATCTCACGAAAACATTCATTTATATATACTGTATCCCCCTTGGAAATAAATAGTGTTTCTTCGTGTGATACGCGAGTTTCATGGAAACGCAAAATTATCAGGGATTATTTTTCGTTGGCACTGTCTCTCTCTTTCTCTCTCCTCATCTCTCGGAGTTTATTTATATGATACGAAGGTTTTAAACATGTTGTGGTCGCCTTGAACTCAACAGAGATATTATAAGCCATCAGGCAGAATGAACTTAGTAGACCTTGCATTATTGTTTAAATGTGCTTAAATAACGTGTCGAGGGAGAAGGGAGGTAACACGATACGGTGGACCGTCTAAACTAGGCTACTAGACTATTAGAATAGCAAGAGGATAGCCCTCGTTTATCTTTTTCAAACGTCCCACAAATATAATATTGTCTCTCAGCAAATTTACATAACGTATCGAAAATTCTCCTAAATTTTCAATAATTCGGTTAAATTATAGAGACAATATTTTTTGTATTTTCTTTTTTTTATTTTATTGCAACACTTATTCAGAAACCATTTACCTTCTCTTTCCATTAGATTTACAGTTATTGTTTCTGACGTTAAGTATCGCGTAAACGCGTAGAATAATATGTTATGCGAAAGAACACGGGAAGTTCTTAGATAGCCGAAGGCACGTTTGCAGAGATCTCAATCACATTGTTCAACGATATAAGACGATACTATCATGATTGTCACGATTTGATGGAGCGGTAGTGGCTTGGCCAATATGTACATTCTTACCGAGGGTTCGCCATATATTATGTATATGCCTAACTATATGGCTTTGTGCATATATGTGAATTTGAAACACGTAGGGAAGAAAAAAGAATGCATTACAAACACATTTCAGGCACTTCCATGGTGCAGGTTAAACATCTCTGAGTTGTAAAGTCCATTGACGCAACATCTTGAGTCGTCCGAGCTCTTACTTGCTGGTGTTCTTAAAAGAGGGTGAAAAGCAAGAGAAAAGAAGAGAAAAGAGGAGGGAAAAAGAGATAGAGAGAGAGAAAGAGAGAGAAGGGAAGAGAAAGAGATTAAAAGGAGAAAGGGTGCGTAACACGTTCTAATATCGTAAAACCGCAACGTGCTCCGATTAAACATTATCTCGGGAGTCCAATGTTTCTCACTAGAAAGATAGATACATCCCAACGATATAAGTTCTCAACCGGATAAAATCTTATCCCAGTTCAATGATTTCTTTCAATAACCGACTCCTAGCAATTTTCACGAGAGCCAAACGGAACCGCAATATCAACTTAAAGCAACCATTCAAGTTGACAATTCTCTCGCTAACTCGAAGCATTCGATAGAGATGGCCGATAAAATAGGAACGTTAACAGATAACGATGTTCCTAAGGCGCATTCGATTCGCTTAAATGCGCGTATCATTTAAATAAGATATTCTAACGAGGTAGAATCTTGTTAGCAACTAATGAGTAATAATCTTCTTGATTCTGCGTATTCTCCATGAGACGTCACATGCTACTTCACGGATAAGTATTTTTCGGAAGCTATAGTCGCTATCGTAGTCTTACGTCGGATGTTCTAAATTGCAGGAGCACGACTTTTATTAGCGGAAAGAGATACCATGGCATTTGCATGTAATGGTGACGCAGTGGGTGGGAGTGAGGACGAGGGTGGTTGGCAACGATGGAAAATATGAGGGTCGAAAGGGACATCGAAGAGGGGATCGAAGGTGGTTCGTAATTAGACTCTTAAAGGTTCTATAGGGAGCTTGCGTTCCCATCCGTTGTATTGTAAAGGAGAAGGGAGAATTTTTCGAAGGGTGCCTTTCGTTTTGCAAATACGGAACAGCCGCCTCCATCTTCAACATTTTCGATGTAGGGTGACGTTACCTACATGTCGTTCTTTATTATAAAATGAAAATTTAATTTGGTAGCGTAGCATCATCCCCTTCACGATGGAATCGTGAGACGAGATTACATGTATTTTAGTACTGGCAGAGCGCCATACTGGGAGGTACTTACTTTATTTTTGAAAATCGCCCCCGCGGCTATAGCCACTCGACTCTCGACATTTCTTTTTAGACATTGGCGTAATTAGCGCGCCGTTGGGGTCTTTGATATTTCATAAAGGTTTGCACCTTCAAAATTCAGTTAGTGAGAATATTTAATATCCTTATGAGCCAACAAACATGAACAATCATTAAAGATGGAAAGAAAAAGGTATAACGTGCTAGCAACGATGGCGGTCTGCCATAATCGAGAAGATATTTTTCGTTTGGAGAAACAATATCATCGCTACTATCTTTCTCTTTCTTCCTTTTCTTTTCTTTTCTTTTTCTCTTGCTTGACCCATCCGGTGTACTCTTATAAATTTCACCGGCAGCTTTACAATTTTGTGGAAGATTAGAGCCACCATTCAGAGAAATAACTACACGTTCAGTCGACGAACACAAATACACCTACACGTATATAAAAGAGAGGACGCCATAGCCAACATCTGGGCGAGATCCGATCCTCCTGCGTGCGCGCGGACGCACCTCGAAAACAAGCAGGACGCTTGTGTTTCGTAGGTGTAAGGTGTGTGCGTAGTGTGTATGGCAGATACACGGCAGATAATGGGAGGTGCCCTTATGGATGGCGTTTGGGTTCCACCGGGAACAATGGAGCCTACTCTCCTCCCTCTCCATCCATCCTTGTCGGAATCCTTTATTACTAGTCGCTATATATATACTTATACACGAACAGAATACCCTCATATATATTGTATATGCATGTGTGCGCATGTATATGCATATACCTATATATCTATACATATATCTGTAGTATATATCTGGGGTCGGAAACGTACCTGTACACCCCACGCGAGAGCATGGAACGAGCTGTCCAACCAATCAGGATTTAAGTCTATTGCGAAACGTGATGAACCGCTGCAGCTAAACGTATGTATATACGCACACTAAACTGTATGCATGGCCGTGCGTGTGCACCTGTTTCATTTAATCGCAAAGGACAGAAACGATTAACAGTCGAGGCAGGATAAATCGATTTTAATTTTCCTACTAGCCAACTAGTTAGGCTACTAATAAGTTCTTTTCTTTTCTACTTCTACCTTCTTCTTCTTCTTCTTCGTGTCAATCGTCATTAGAACGGTTTATGGCACGTTACTTTTTTTTACGTCTACTTAGGTAGATATTTAAAAAGTTTACGATTATTCTCTCTATTAAGAAATGATTTCTTTTCACTTTACGATCATTATTGATTAAAGTTTCATTAGTGTCTCAATCAAGAAATTCATGGAACGTTTCGTATAAATATTGTAATTCTACAAACGACGAAGACAAATGGTGTCCAGTTTTTGTAATACTTTTTCTTTCTTCCACCCACTAACATAACAGATAGTTCTCTCCGTCTTTGTCCATTCGTGGTGTCCTCGCTGTTGGAGTCTCGCTGATATTCATTCGTAAATATTTCAAAACGGCTTAATTTCGCGATGCACCGGTCGAATAAAATCTCCAGTCGGTGAAAAATGTTGAGAGTTTGGTCAAGAAGAGAAAAAGAGTGTGTGGAGTAAGAAAGAGAGAAAGAGTGAAAGAGTGGGAGGTTAAAGGAAAGGAAATAAAGAAAAAAGAGAAAAGGAAACTGCATCCTCGATCGTCATCCATGAACTCTCTTTTTTTTTTTCTTTTGCTTCTTCTTCTTCTTCTTCTTCTTGTGATAAGAAGTGGGAGAGAATATTCGTATTACTCGTTTCACTAACATTGGCTTCCTTTTCTTTCACTTCTTTTCTTTCTTGTGTATGTATAATACCAATATATTTTATAAATAAATATGCGGGTGTGTTTTTATATAAGAAAAAAATATTTTTGACTATAACTCTTAAGTTAGGTTCGCATAGATGATTTATGAGACTAATCCTTATACTTTTCTAATCCCAGTGCGTCCAGGTTCGTTCGATTCATAACAAAATCGCATTAATGCAAAAAGGTAGCGAATCAAATTATCTGTTTCCAATGTAGAAAATTTCTGAGACCTCCTGCTTGAAAATAAGCTTACCGATTTTTATCGTAAAATTAATGTGAGTATTAAGTATTCCGGCAAAAAACACTGGTATGAGGAATAAAGAGAAATTAATATTCAAACGATTAAGATGATGTCTCGCGAATCGAATGGAATTTTTCCATCCGTATAGCTAATTACTTACGTTTCCCACCTCACGTCTTTTAATCATTTGTTTATTAGTCTGGTTACCCCTTGTAATTATTTTTTAACGAGATGTCGACGAGCACGCATCCTTCCTTGGCGCGAAACACGCGTTCGGTTTAATAAACGTAACTTTAATTAATCGCTTCAAGGAAAATGTAAATTCGTAGAGAGAGTAATTATTATTAATTACCGTATTAAACATAAATTTAACCGTGCTTATTATTTTCTCCTACTTTGTGATGAAAATTTATTAACGAGAAACGAATATAAGTAAACAATAAATTGACTTAAAACAGATTTATTATTCATTTTCAATCGATTTTTCCGTCAATAGAAAAATATTTCTTTCAATATTCTAGAATCAAACGACGAAAATGTTCTCGATATTATCGAACCTAAGTTATTTAATGATAATTTTATCCCCTTTGTGGGTAATTATCGTAACCAGTATACACTAAAGGAGTTGCGATTAAATCTACTCGACTAATTTGAATAAGATGCTTCAACGCTATAATTACGCTAAAGTAAACGCTTAGTTAAGTAATTTTACATCGAAATCGTGTTCCGAAGAATCAAGTGGAGCGGGCAAACTCCTCAAGGTTGCTGTTTAATATCTTTCCTTCTCCCTCTTTCTCTCTTTCTCTTTGTATTAGATAAGTATGACATATTTTGTTTTTCCTAAGATCCAAGTTTGGTCCGCATAAAATACATCGCTTTACGAACCTGTAATGGAGATAATTAGAAAATACTACACCTACGGAAATTCGAGATTCCGTAAATAGATACCTGGTGTGTCGATCCGTAGTCTCTTCAACGAGTTTATTTCATAGAATTCCTCTATTTGGCGTCTGGAAAAAGAAAAGAAACGTAAAAAATTATTACAGCTTTGCGTTATAGCGTGTGCTACTCAAAATCATGTAGACGTAACAGAACACACACACACGTATTATTCATTTGTATCTAAGTTATATATTGACGTTTGTGTGTGAAATGTATTACGCTAGGCGCTAGCACGCAGCCGTATAAATCTTCCTTATAGCGAGATAGGATTACGCGTTTGGTACTAACTGTATGTTTTGTAGCTCTTTGCGTACGTATGGACAGCAGCCATTGACGCTCTAGCGCCGTCTGGTAGCTCTCAAGTTGCACGTAATATATATTTACGTAGCATCATGTATAAATTATGTATGTATGTACGACTCACGACACTTGGGACAACGCCTGGTAACGAACGTTACCATTCCTTTTGATCATCTTTTGTTGGATGGAACGAGCCACCCAACTTTAATGATCATAGAAGAAAGTATCAAGTCATGTCAATCTCGGTTTATAAACATCTTCTTTAGATCATGCCTATTATTTTATTTGTACGAACTATACGACATTGATTAAGTCATATCTGTTTAAAAATTCAATCGTAATCGATCGATGTCTTATATATTACTAAAAATGAGATGTGTAAAATTGATATATAAACAACAACTAGTTTTTTAAAGAGATTCGTGACATCAGACAATTCAATTACTCTCGAGAAATAACAAAGAACGCTTTGTGTGTTGAAATCGCGTTATTGTTTTTAACCACGTTTCTCCACCCATAGAAAAACCGAAATCGCGAAAGAGACGAGTACCAGGCACGTGGTTGACATTTAATCGCTTCTTCAGATTTACGACAACCTAGCACTACTGTTGGTTTAGTAGAATGCTCCCGCGCACACACGTATATATGAATATTATACATAGATGCTCATGAAGAGTCTACCTATCCCTTTCTCTGTCTCTTATAAGTATTTACCTTACTTACTCTTATAGCCGTAGCTATTCCGGCTGGCTCGAAACAAACGACTGTCCAGTCTACTCGACCAACTGCCACTTATCCCTGTTTCCTCTACGAATTCCCCTACTCAACTTTAATACTAGCAAAATATCACAAATTTATTTCTAGGAATGTCACTTATCTGTAAAATGTAAGTGCAAAGATATAATAAGATTAACCGATTGAAAATTGTTACTGTTCTTACTGTTAAATTTATATCGATCTAAATTACCTTTTTTTGCATCACTGACGTATATTCAATAAACTTTGATACACTGATGTAAGAAAATATATCTAAAATTTGTAATGTGTAATGTTACTGTAATTTAAAGAAAAAAAAAAGGAAAAAATAATATATACGCAAAATCTAAAAGCGTTGTATGTTTTCCAATTCGTTGCAATTGAAATTTATCTAAATCCATAAAACGAAATTATAAATTTGATAATAAGCAACGAGTTATTATTATTTATTTCTTAATAGTGCAACATTCTCGATAAAATAGAAATAATATTAAAACTGACTAATAATAGATCTTTAAATAATAATAAATTTCAAATATTTATAAAAAATATATATTTCGACGTTCAGCGATCGATGTATACATTTGTGAGAGAGATGAGAACACGATGGTCGAACTGACGCTGACGTTAACCATCGAGAAAGCGATTTATCGGCACTCCGTTTATCAGGCGTAGGGTGGCTCAGAAAATCGATGCTACGTAGCTAAGTAACTGGAACGCGAAGACGGCATAGGGGGTGTGTCCTCGAGGGAGAACGCGCAACCCTACGTCTTTTCTCCTGCCTGTCGGTGTAGAAAAAAAATTATCCTTTAATATCCCTCTACTACTTATTATTTCTTTCTCCAAAAAATAATATACATATATATATATATATATATATATATAGGTACATCTTTTTCTTCTATCAAAAAATGATATCAATTCTATAAATTAATTTGAACAAAAGAAAATTTCACAATGAAAAATCAAATAAAATGAATTAATCTCGATAAGCAAATCGCAGCTAGTTGATCGTTTCAAAATGAAAATTAAAAAATGTCTCTTTGAATAATACGAAAAAAATATCTAATGGTCTTTGAAACGAGAGAAAAAGAGAGAAAGAGAAAGAGAGAGATAGAAATAATGGAATGCGAGTGGTCGAGGAGGGTGGCAAAGCGGTCGAACAAACTTCCTCAATATCCTCGTCTACTCCGCGAGAGCGTGCATGCCGCGTGTGGCGAGCGAAGCAGATATTAAACTTAATATACGGCCGCAATTAGGCGCAGGCCTTCGCCCTCCGCAGTTACACGCTCTCCTTCTCTTATACTCGTTCGGTTTCTCCTTGTGCGTTTTGTGTTTACCACTGCGCAAGTGCTGCTTCATTCGGTGTGCGTGTTCGCACAAATGCACGGCAAATCGCGTCACCCTTATACACAATCACATATACACAATCACATATACGCATATACGCATAAATATCATATATATGTATGTAATGTGTATATATACACACATACACATCTATAACATATATGTAGTTAAACCTTCTACACATTTAATGTTATTTCTCTTTGTCTTAAATCATTCGATCGAATGTCAAGCTAATTAGTCGCGAGAACGTCCTCAGTAGTGGTGCTTAATTGGATCGACGTTTTGAGAGTCGCATGATAGTGATGAAAGTCTTTTCGATCCGATGAAGAAAAAATTACCCGAGAAGAATTTGAACGTCTGATCGTTAACAAGTCTTCGGAGCAGCAGCACGGCACTTTATTATTAGGAGGGAAGACAATAATACGCGAAGACTTTTATTTATGTCGCGGCCGATAAGGAATGAGAAAGAAACTAGAGAAACAAGAAAAAATAAAAGAAATGAAAAACCATGTCGATCGGTGTACGATAATTAACGAACCTTGACCAATCAAGCCGTAACGATACAACGCTCGTTAACGTCGCCCGGATCTTCATTACTATAAACGAATATATAAATAAAAAAACATTTTTGAAAGATAGAAAGAGAAAGGCTATACCGTTCGATGACCGAGCTTTTCTCTATTTTTTTTTTTTCGAATATTTTATCAATTAACTCACGATTCAAGTCGTCTCGGGCGTCGTTTTTCGAAGCTAATGATTCCTGCTTGTATCTGCTTTGTTTCTCTATATCAAATCACTGAAAGTACTACGCAAAACGAATACATATGAATTATGGCAATAAACGACTCGGATCGAGTTTCAAAATTGATCGTTGTTCATGAATGGATTTAATTATGCGAATATTTTTCTCTTCTGATTTTTTAAATCTTTATAAAAAAAGTAAATTGTTTTATAATTATTTGTTAAAAAATGTCATTTTAAGCTCATTGGAATATAATTTAATAAATAACTAATCTATCCAATAAAATATAATTTTAAAAAGAAAAATCGACATATTTCAAAAGAATTAGTCTTTTTATCTCATATAAATGCTTGATATTTAATGCTTGTGGCGGCACTTCGTCGATGGCCGCCAACGGATATTTATGGTGAATGAAATGGCCGCAATCAGGTTCACCGGTTTTCGTAGACCGACGAGAACTCTGGACTGGAAAGGAAGAAGAAGAAGAAGAATATAAGAAGTGAGAGTGAGAAAGAAAGAAAAGGTTGAAAGAGAGAGACAAAGAGAGAGTGAAAGATAGAGACAGATAAACAGACAGAGAAAGAGAATAAGGGATAGAAGAAGAGAGGAAGGGATGGAGGAAGGGAAAGCTGCAACGAAGGGTTTTCGAGCTCTGCCTTGACTTGCCCCTGCGTGATGTGCCGCCAACAGGATGGAATGGTTCCCCTTCGGTTGCCAAGGTAACGTATGGCGCACCCTTCGAGTTTCGACTACCACCTCGTGGTGCTGCAGCGCTCCGTTTTTATGCTTCGTGTGTTTATGTGTGCGTAGGTGTATAAGTGTGTGTATGTCGAGACCGTGCGCACATTCCCCTCGAAAAAACACATACCGACACACGCGTCAGGGTGTGTGCTAGTCTACACGTATAGACACATATACACCATACATGTATATGCACACACATGTACTCTGTCTCTTTCTCCCTTATTCTCTTTTGCTCTTCGTGGACCACATTGCTGTGAACGGCCATGCTGAATTCAATATCAGCATTCTCTGCATTCTCTCGGAATTTTCTCCTTGGCACTGAACGATATGTGCTTGATGGTTTAACCTGCATCAAGATCCGCGTTCGGTTCTCACCATCGAATGCTTCCTCGCCGAGAGGAAGGATCCATCGAAGGTACCGAGGGAACTCCGAGAATTCACCTTTTCCCGAGTAGTATCGAGTTTACTTTTCTTTTTAAAATAACGGTCGCTTGTGAAAACTACGATTTTGTCTTTTTCTTTTCCTTCCTCTTTTGCAAATCTTTCACGAATCCGTAGTTTGATTTTGCATGACATTTTGAAAGCTATGCTATAGCGATTTTTATAATACCTAAATATTATACTATACTTTGAGATACGCGGTACCACTAGTTAGTTAAATTTTTTTATGTTATATTTAACATAATCGATTCAAATGTTACGATATCAATTTGATATAAATTGATTATTATTCGTGTTTTTAAATGTGTGTATTATAATGATATTATCTATGTAATCAATTCTCAGTGTTCATAAATCACCGAAGGCGTTTAGAATAAATGCCTAACGATATCGTTTTATATTATTATCAGATTTCGTGCAATAAAATCTTCCCCTTGATTTATTAGCCATTCTTTATATTGTACGTGCGAAGAAACGTAAGTAGACTTACAAATTAATTGGCTTTTATCGAAGATGCATCTTTTAAAAGCGTGTTTGTAATACGAGGAATGCCAAGAGAAGGAATAAAGGTTTATTATTTAAAATGTTGGATTTAAATGACGTGTTTTGACCGACGCATATGTTCTAACGTTTCTTGCTTTGAAAATCCAGCATATTTTGTTCGAAAGTGCCTTGAGAAGTTAAGATTACGAGAAAATATTTTCTGTCTGTATGATACGTTCTTATCTTCTATCGTTGTGATATGCATTATAGTTGATCTCCAAAAAAATTGAATCGATCTTTGAAAAATAGAAAAAAATAAAGAGAAAAAAAGAGGGGGAAATAGTAAAATGAAATAATAAACAATACTTGTCACGGCAGGAAGAATTTGTCAGTCTGGTTGACTTATCCGTTCAATAGCAACTCTAGTTGTCGCTACTCAAATATTCCATTATCGTTGAAAATTTATAAGTCCATTAAAAAGAGAATTCACGTTGCGTTCATTCCACCTTAGTAAAAATTTACGATATCTCGCATTTTCACACCGATGTCATGTGATACTTGAATGCTTATTTCGAATTGTGTGTGATTCGAATACTGATCGATATGATAATTGGTGTGGCTATTCTTCTCTTCCTGCGATTACCTCAATCGATTGTTTATTTATGACTGCATTATGAGAGTATATTAAGATAAGTATGCGGAAAAAGGAGAAATAAGCCTACTTTGCTATCTGTTGTAATACAATTAATTAGAATTATTGTATATTCCTTCATTTTTCGTTAGCTAAAATAATAAAAAAATATTTTTTTTTTTGGACACCTAAATCCTAACAGCAAGATTCAAGGACGTTCACAGTTTGAAATTTTTTAGGGAAAGATACTTTCAGGTGAGTCGTAGGCATCAGGTATACCGAATTACGCGCTTGAATTTCGATAACCATTCAAACACCATAAAAAACTTCGAATCGTTTTGTTCGGCAAGACTGCGTTTACGGCCTTGACTTTCTCCAGGAAAGTCAGATTACGTAAAAAACGGACATCTTTTATAAAAGGGTTCTTTTTTTCAACTTCCTCTACGACAATGAAAAAAAAGGAGTCAGACTTTCTTTTTTTTTTCTTTTTTAGGCTTCTTTTACAGTTTTTTAGCTATATTCTTTCAACCCCTGCAATACAGGCAGGCACCACTCAGAGATAACATTTTTTTTCTTTTTCTTTTTTTGTTTCTCTCATATGAAGAGAAAGTTATGAAGGAGAGAGTTAAGATTTGTGACTGACATCCGAATGACGATAGTGATGATGATGGCGGTGGTGGAGATGGTCAGTCAAGAAAGAAAAGAGTCAAACTTTCCAGATGTGAGATACGCGGGGAGATCCATGAGATTTTTCGTGCAACTCGTTTATGGCGATCTTCGTTCTGTAACTTCTTGTTTAAAGATAAGTTGAGTCGACTTGGCGTAACGTACCACAGAACATTTTTTTACGATTGCAATTTTGGAAAAAGAATAAGAAAAAGAAAAACAAAACAATAAAGAGAGAAAATGAAATGGCGGAAATAGGAGCGAATAGAATATAAATAAAATCAAATGCGGAATAAATGGAATGATTCGAGAACATATATAAAAAAAATTAAAGACGACCGTTCTTATTATTTTCCAGGTCCAAATGGTTGTCCGAGGCGTCGAGGAAGACAAACGTACACGCGATTTCAAACGTTGGAATTGGAAAAGGAGTTTCATTACAACCATTACCTAACGCGACGGCGGCGAATAGAAATCGCGCATGCCCTATGCCTGACGGAACGGCAGATCAAGATCTGGTTCCAGAATCGCAGAATGAAGCTGAAGAAGGAGATGAGGGCGGTTAAGGAGATCAACGAGCAGGTGAGACGAGAACGAGAGGAACAAGACATGATGAAGAAACAGCAGGCTGAGAAACAGGCGAAGATGCAGCAGGAACAACAAAATGCAGCACTTCAGCATCAGCAACAACATCATGTAAGCGGTCTGGACAAGTCGCAGAGCGATCTACTGAAGGCGGTTAGTAAGGTGCCGACATAGGAGACCTTGCTGAACCGACTCTCTTTCTTTAAAGGAAGAAACTAGAGACTGAAGCGACCTGGACGGATACGCCTACGAAAACAAGCGGACGGCTGGTAA